>NC_140645.1:3781175-3862175 GCF_978046115.1 Saccoglossus kowalevskii | reverse complement strand
ACTTTGCCGTACTTTGCCACTACTTTGCCACTACTTTGCAGTACTTTGCCACTACTTTGCAGTACTTTGCCACTACTTTGCAGTACTTTGCCACTACTTTGCAGTACTTTGCCATAATTTTCAGTACTTTGCCACTACTTTGCTGTACGTTGCCACTACTTTGCCGTACGTTGCCACTACTTTGCTGTACTTTGCCACTACTTTGCCATACTTTTCAGTACTTTGCCACTACTTTGCCGTACTTTGCCACTACTTTGCCGTAGTTTGCCGTATTTTGCCGTATTTTGCCGTATTTTGCCGTACTTTGCCGTACTTTGCCACTACTTTGCCACTACTTTGCACTTCCGCATTGCGTTGATAAAAATACTTCGTCAATAATCGGAAAACTTCGACTGTATGAAAGAGCATTTTCATTGGTTAATGAAAGACGTGACCTGTTAGGTCAAAGGAAGTTGTTCAGGTCAAATTATGATGAAACCATGGCGGGAAATAGCTTTGTAATGAGAGTTTGTGTACAATCTTGCCTTCGACCGTTTTCCCACGGACCCTACCCATTTTTTCACAGTATGTGAACCATATTGTAATAAAATTTTTGTTTTTTGTTCATATTTGTTCCTTCATTGTAAAAAAGTGTCGTTGAAATCATTGACAACTCATTTTGCATTTTTGTTTTCTCAAAAAGACGTAATATTCCAGTTCTGGAATGCCAGAAATGCTTGATTTTTGATGATTTTTTAGCACAAAAATGGCTGTCATTTGGCCATTTTGAATCAGATTCAGTCAAACCAATATATCTATGTCGTAATGTATAATGAATATATAAAATTTGATCATAATCAGTCAAATAATGTAGAAATACGGCTCCAGAAACACATTCATTAAAACAAAATGGCCGCCAGTCAGCCATTTTGAATCAAATTTGAAAAATAAAATGACATGTATCAGTAACCCATAATGAGATATGGCACTAGAACTGCATTCATTGAAGCAAAATGGCTGCCAGTCGGCCTATTTAAATTGGATCTGAAAAATAAAATGGGGTGCATCAAGGTCCCATAATGTCTAACATATGTAAGTTTAAACAAAATCCATCCATAATTGCTTGATTTTGATGATTTTTAAGCACAAAATTGGCCACCATTCGGCCATCTTGAAACAGATCATGAAACAAATTGATGTGCATATGTACAATATTATGTATGAAGTTTGATTATTTTCATGTTTGTTATGAATACATGGGGTGTAGGCCGAAACATAAAACAAATAAATTAGCCTAACAATTTTTTTCTTGTTTGTAAATGACTCTGCTGTACATTATAGATATGACTACTAATACCTTATCAAAGTTTTATGTGAATATTACTGATACATATATATAATAAATTTAGATTTTTCTACTATTTTTTTTATACATTACCATTCCTGTTGATACCATGATTGACTATGATATGGTTCCCATTTATACCAGCTATCTTGATACAAATGAGAATGTTTGTTATATTTGTCACTGTATCTGTCATCATAATATCTATTTGGATACTGCATGTCATTGTAATGTTCACTAAGATATCGTCCAACTTCTTTCTTTTGATTTAACTAATGAGGGTATTGCTTGTATGATTCGTCATAACGTCCACCTTGGTATTCTCTTTGACTGTAGTGATGGTTTTGATATCGGGTAATGACTTTATTAGTCCCCGTTCGGACGAAGTCCGAAAACGGGGACTTATGTTCTGCCCTGTGTGCGTTCGTGCGTCTATGCGTGCGTGCGTCCGTGATCACCTGTATCTCGAACATGCATGGACCGATTAAGTTCAAACTTCACTCATACATCACACATTATATGGGACATATGCACATGCATTTTTTTTCATGATCCGATTAATGATAGCCAAATGGCGGTCGTTCTAAGGCCAAAAATGCATTGAAATCGCACATTTTCACCATTCCGGACCCGTATCTCAGTTATGCATGGACGGATTTCGTTCAAATTTGGTACATACATTAAACATAACAGGACCTTGATGCACGTCATTTTTTTTACCGAATCAAGTTCGAAATGGCCGACTGGCGGCCATTTTGTTTTAAAGAATTCAGTTCTGGATCCATATCTGAGACATGTCTGGATTGATCAATTTCAAACTTCACACACACATGGTACATTATGTCACAAATAGATATGTGCATTTGTTTCATGATCCGCTTAACAATAGCTGAATGATGGCCATTTTAAGGCCGAAAATGCATCAAAATCACGTATTTTCATAATTCCAGAACCGGATCTCAGTCATGCATGGATGGATTTTGTTCAGATTTAGTACAATGTGTTGTACGCATGCAGGTGCATTTCGGATCAGACCACTGAAAGTGGTCTGAGATTTCGGTCATGATCTGCTTTGAATGTATATGTCACTCAAATATGAACAGAACAGGGACGTGTCATTTGTTTCCTTGTCTGTTTAGCTATAATCTTTGTGGTTGTTCAGAATTCTTGGTGAATCTGCTGCTGTGTCTACGACTGTTATTGCTGTTTCTGTGTTGCCCTGTGTAGAATACTGCGTTCAGGTTGTCTATTAATATTTTGTCCATGTGTGAAACTATTTCTTGCTTGATACAAGTGAATATTTCTCACTGTACGTTTGATGTCAGCAACAAATAGTCTAGTACCAGTAGTGTTAAGATGAATCCCATCACTTGTATACATGTCTTTAGTGTGACTTAATTAGTTTTCTATGTTCTACATAGGTACAGTCAGCTGTTTCACATTTAACTTTCATACTTTGGTCAATTTCATTTATCACAGTGTTCACATTTTTTTCACTGCCATGGCTTGGTAATAGACTTGATATTACAATCCTTGCATTGGTAAACACATTCTTGGTGTTATTGATTAACCGGATTCTTTGATCAAATTTCCGTTCCTGTCTGAGCTACTATTAAGTTATTACGCCAAGTCTCGTTAATTTTATGTAACTGTTGCACTCTATGAATGAGGTATTTCCAAAGGTCAGGGTTCGTTTAATTTTTATCAACTCGTCTCGTCAGTAGTAGAATGAAACCTGTTTCTATTTACAATAGTTTCCTTTTTATTTCGATTTTTCTTACCGACATTTGAGCAATTGAGTAGTAAAAACTGCAAATAGCCGTTGTGTAACAAAATTTCACCGGTGATCGTGAAAAACTGCGTGATACAAATTTCTTTTTTTAAAGATTTGAGGAAAGGTAAATTTAGACTCAACCCACTCAATGGTGGAAATGATATAACACAACACCATGACAAGGTTTGACTCCATGGACGATTAAACATATTGTAAATATTTGTATTTTATTTTTTTATCTGATGATTGAACATCAGCAAGCGTTGGTGTATGATGGATGTGGCATGTCGTCGTGATGCAATAGCCATTTTTGTGGACTATTTACGTCACTTTCATAAAACGGGCATTATCTCTGTTTGTGTTTTTTGGTTGATCATGGAGATTGAAAATTAAATGGCTCCCATAGTTTTTGTCAGTTTGTCTTGAAATTTTCACACTATTTCACAGTACTTTGCCACTACTTTGCCACTACTTTGCAGTACTTTGCCACTACTTTGCCATACTTTGCCATACTTTGCCATACTTTGCCACTACTTTGCCACTACTTTGCCGTACTTTACCACTACTTTGCCGTACTTTACCACTACTTTACCACTACTTTACCACTACTTTGCCATACTGTGCCATACTGTGCCATACTGTGCCATACTGTGCCATACTTTGCTATACTTTGCCGTACTTTGCTGTACTTTGCCACTACTTTGCCATACTTTTCAGTATTTTGCCACTACTTTGCTGTACTTTTCAGTACTTTGCCACTACTTTGCAGTACTTTGCCATACTTTGCCACTATTTTGCCATACTTTGCAGTACTTTGCTGTACTTTGCCGTACTTTGCCATACTTTGCCACTACTTTGCAGTACTTTGCCACTACTGTGCCACTACTTTGCCACTACTTTGCCATTACTTTGTCGTACTTTGCCACTACTTTGTCATACTTTGCCACTACTTTGCCGTACTTTGCCACTACTTTGCCACTACTTAGCCAGTGTTCTCCCCAGAAAAATGTATCAGAGTGGCGGCTAATTTGCATATAATTTACATATCATTAGCATTTGTCTAAAGATAAAGAAAACAATAATGACAGGCTTGCATGGATGAAAATGTGTCTTTATTTTTTAACAAATTTATGTAGAAGATTAAATGAATCTGCTGCTGTGTGATTTCTATGTAATGTTGATTCTTCGGACTTTCATGGAAGCCCAGTGATCTGCAGCTTTTGAGAACGCCGTGATTTTCTTTGCTTCCCACTTCTATTAAATGACATGGCCTTCTTGTGCATCTCCGAGTGTGCGTGTTTATCGATAGCATATTTCGTAATAGTTATACATAGAATTCCATACCAAAGAACTATTTCTGAATGTTTTTAAGTTGAATTTTCCACATATGTGTCACAGCATTCCTAAAAGATAAGAAATAGGAGCGAATCAATACTTGTATTTAAAAAATATCGTCACGATCAACACGAAAATAAACAAATTGCCGCCATTTTGAAAAGTCGCTAAACTTAAAAATTGCCACGATAAACTTTACCCAACTATTTCAAAACACAATACTAGTATTAGTTACTTTGATAAATCGTAGCCAACAATTTTTGAACTTCCAGAAAGAAGGTTGTTTCCAAAAAAATGTTTCGACGATCGGCAAAAAATGAAGCCATACAAAAATTTACTAAACTAGGTCTTTGCCACTACTTTGCAGTACTTTGCCATTACTTTGCAGTACTTTGCACACTATTCATTACTTTGCCACTACTTTGTCGTACTTTTCAGTACTTCGCCACTACTTTGCAGTACTTTACCTCTACTTTGCCATACTTTGCCACTACTTTGCCATACTTTGCCTTTTTTTGCCACTACTTTGCCGTAATTTGCCACTACTTTGCCGTACTTTGCCATACTTTGCCACTAGTTTGCCGTACTTTGCCACTAGTTTGCCGTACTTTGCCATACTTTGCCATACTTTGCCACTACTTTGCCACTACTTTGCAGTACTTTGCCACTACTTTGCCACTACTTTGCCACTACTTTGCAGTACTTTTTAGTACTTTGCCACGTCTGGTATTATCATTGATCCTTCTGCCCTTCATAAATCCCTTTTGGTTCTCATTAATAATTGATGGTAATATTAATTTCATTCTATTTGCCAAACACGCTGAGCCAATCTTATAATTCGTGTTCAGTAAAGATATCGGACGCCAGTTTTTCAAAAAGAATCTGTTCTTGTTTGGTTTAGGCAGACAAGTTATAATGGCCTTTTTCTGTGTTGTACTTAATTCTCCCTTTTCATAAGATTCATTTAGACTCATTAAAAGGTAAGGTGAAATATCTCTCCAAAAGAATTTGTAAAATTCACTGGGGAAACCGTCTGAACCAGGTGTTTTTCCATTGACCATATTTTTCAAAGCATTGGCACATTCTTGTATTGTAGCTTTCCCTCAAACGAATTTCTTTCCTCCGTTGATAATTTTGGTGTATTTGTTTTTAGAAATGAACAATTTTGATCAGAAATATCCCTGACTGTTTGATCGGCTGATTTATACAAGTTTTTGTAAAATTGTTTCATTTCTTTCAAAATTTTTCCTTGATCTAAAATTTCAGAACCATCTTCTTTAACCAGTTTTCCAATCGTTTTATTTACATACTGTCTTTTTTCCAGTGTACAAAAATATTTAGACGGTTTCTCCCCATAAAGAGAGTCATTTACCTTTGACCTTATCATAGCGCCCTTCAACACTTGAGAGCGCATTTGTTCCAGTTCGGACTGTTTATTTTCCAGTTCTATCAGTTGTTCCTTTTGAATGTTTTTATTAATTTGTTGTATTTTAAGGTCAATTTCCTGTTCCAATAAATATTGTTTTTTATTATTTTCTCGTTTCCTATGACTGGAATACATTATAGTTTTGCCTCTGATATTTAGTTTTAAAACCTCGAAAAATAACTGGCTGGAAATAGAAAACTCCTCCGTATCTGGAACTTCTGCGCTTTCATCAATTGGACTGCTATTCACCATATAATCATTTACCGTTTCGAGCATTTACATGTGACCGAAAACATTCGCTTACGATGAAACTAAGTTGAATTTTACTTGCATTTCATAACAATTCAATGAATTTATTTTTTGTACGTTATTATAATTACTACTGAGTACTAATCAACAATTGCAACACTATGATAACGAGTAAGTTATTCACTTATTCACACTTCTTTTAGAATATACTATTCGTTACCAACAAAATAAAAAAAATGCATATTAAATGTTTTTTGGTTACTCTTTATTTCTTAGTCATGATATTGTACATTTTATGTATATGTAAATTATACAATATTTAGGCATTGAATCCTATGCAAAAAGTCTGTATATTTCTAGTATACAACAAATATACATTAATGAATTTGTATAAAGTGTGTATACAAATAATGTACTGCCGTTTTCTTGTATGTATGAATTTTGTATACAAATAATGTACACAATTTCAAAAAAAGTATACTTTTTGTACAGAATATGTATACAATTAATATACTATTGGGGCGGACAATTTGGTAAGGGAATACACTTCCGCATTGCGTTGATAAAAATACTTCGTCAATAATCGGAAAACTTCGACTGTATGAAAGAGCATTTTCATTGGTTAATGAAAGACGTGACCTGTTAGGTCAAAGGAAGTTGTTCAGGTCAAATTATGATGAAACCATGGTGGGAAATAGCTTTGTAATGAGAGTTTGTGTACAATCTTGCCTTCGACCGTTTTCCCACGGACCCTACCCATTTTTTCACAGTATGTGAACCATATTGTAATAAAATTTTTGTTTTTTGTTCATATTTGTTCCTTCATTGTAAAAAAGTGTCGTTGAAATCATTGACAACTCATTTTGCATTTTTGTTTTCTCAAAAAGACGTAATATTCCAGTTCTGGAATGCCAGAAATGCTTGATTTTTGATGATTTTTTAGCACAAAAATGGCTGTCATTTGGCCATTTTGAATCAGATTCAGTCAAACCAATATATCTATGTCGTGATGTATAATGAATATATAAAATTTGATCATAATCAGTCAAATAATGTAGAAATACGGCTCCAGAAACACATTCATTAAAACAAAATGGCCGCCAGTCAGCCATTTTGAATCAAATTTGAAAAATAAAATGACATGTATCAGTAACCCATAATGAGATATGGCACTAGAACTGCATTCATTGAAGCAAAATGGCTGCCAGTCGGCCTATTTAAATTGGATCTGAAAAATAAAATGGGGTGCATCAAGGTCCCATAATGTCTAACATATGTAAGTTTAAACAAAATCCATCCATAATTGCTTGATTTTGATGATTTTTAAGCACAAAATTGGCCACCATTCGGCCATCTTGAAACAGATCATGAAACAAATTGATGTGCATATGTACAATATTATGTATGAAGTTTGATTATTTTCATGTTTGTTATGAATTCATGGGGTGTAGGCCGAAACACAAAACAAATAAATTAGCCTAACAATTTTTTTCTTGTTTGTAAATGACTCTGCTGTACATTATAGATATGACTACTAATACCTTATCAAAGTTTTATGTGAATATTACTGATACATATATATAATAAATTTAGGTTTTTCTACTATTTTTTTTATACATTACCATTCCTGTTGATACCATGATTGACTATGATATGGTTCCCATTTATACCAGCTATCTTGATACAAATGAGAATGTTTGTTATATTTGTCACTGTATCTGTCATCATAATATCTATTTAGATACTGCATGTCATTGTAATGTTCACTAAGATATCGTCCAACTTCTTTCTTTTGATTTAACTAATGAGGGTATTGCTTGTATGATTCGTCATAACGTCCACCTTGGTATTCTCTTTGACTGTAGTGATGGTTTTGATATCGGGTAATGACTTTATTAGTCCCCGTTCGGACGAAGTCCGAAAACGGGGACTTATGTTCTGCCCTGTGTGCGTTCGTGCGTCTATGCGTGCGTGCGTCCGTGATCACCTGTATCTCGAACATGCATGGACCGATTAAGTTCAAACTTCACTCATACATCACACATTATATGGGACATATGCACATGCATTTTTTTCATGATCCGATTAATGATAGCCAAATGGCGGCCGTTCTAAGGCCAAAAATGCATTGAAATCGCACATTTTCACCATTCCGGACCCGTATCTCAGTTATGCATGGACGGATTTCGTTCAAATTTGGTACATACATTAAACATAACAGGACCTTGATGCACGTCATTTTTTTTACCGAATCAAGTTCGAAATGGCCGACTGGCGGCCATTTTGTTTTAAAGAATTCAGTTCTGGATCCATATCTGAGACATGTCTGGATTGATCAATTTCAAACTTCACACACACATGGTACATTATGTCACAAATAGATATGTGCATTTGTTTCATGATCCGCTTAACAATAGCTGAATGATGGCCATTTTAAGGCCGAAAATGCATCAAAATCACGTATTTTCATAATTCCAGAACCGGATCTCAGTCATGCATGGATGGATTTTGTTCAGATTTAGTACAATGTGTTGTACGCATGCAGGTGCATTTCGGATCAGACCACTGAAAGTGGTCTGAGATTTCGGTCATGATCTGCTTTGAATGTATATGTCACTCAAATATGAACAGAACAGGGACGTGTCATTTGTTTCCTTGTCTGTTTAGCTATAATCTTTGTGGTTGTTCAGAATTCTTGGTGAATCTGCTGCTGTGTCTACGACTGTTATTGCTGTTTCTGTGTTGCCCTGTGTAGAATACTGCGTTCAGGTTGTCTATTAATGTTTTGTCCATGTGTGAAACTATTTCTTGCTTGATACAAGTGAATATTTCTCACTGTACGTTTGATGTCAGCAACAAATAGTCTAGTACCAGTAGTGTTAAGATGAATCCCATCACTTGTATACATGTCTTTAGTGTGACTTAATTAGTTTTCTATGTTCTACATAGGTACAGTCAGCTGTTTCACATTTAACTTTCATACTTTGGTCAATTTCATTTATCACAGTGTTCACATTTTTTTCACTGCCATGGCTTGGTAATAGATTTGATATTACAATCCTTGCATTGGTAAACACATTCTTGGTGTTATTGATTAACCGGATTCTTTGATCAAATTTCCGTTCCTGTCTGAGCTACTATTAAGTTATTACGCCAAGTCTCGTTAATTTTATGTAACTGTTGCACTCTATGAATGAGGTATTTCCAAAGGTCAGGGTTCGTTTAATTTTTATCAACTCGTCTCGTCAGTAGTAGAATGAAACCTGTTTCTTATTTACAATAGTTTCCTTTTTATTTCGATTTTTCTTACCGACATTTGAGCAATTGAGTAGTAAAAACTGCAAATAGCCGTTGTGTAGCAAAATTTCACCGGTGATCGTGAAAAACTGCGTGATACAAATTTCTTTTTTTAAAGATTTGAGGAAAGGTAAATTTAGACTCAACCCACTCAATGGTGGAAATGATATAACACAACACCATGACAAGGTTTGACTCCATGGACGATTAAACATATTGTAAATATTTGTATTTTATTTTTTTATCTGATGATTGAACATCAGCAAGCGTTGGTGTATGATGGATGTGGCATGTCGTCGTGATGCAATAGCCATTTTTGTGGACTATTTACGTCACTTTCATAAAACGGGCATTATCTCTGTTTGTGTTTTTTGGTTGATCATGGAGATTGAAAATTAAATGGCTCCCATAGTTTTTGTCAGTTTGTCTTGAAATTTTCACACTATTTCACAGTACTTTGCCACTACTTTGCCACTACTTTGCAGTACTTTGCCACTACTTTGCCATACTTTGCCATACTTTGCCACTACTTTGCCACTACTTTGCCGTACTTTACCACTACTTTGCCGTACTTTACCACTACTTTACCACTACTTTGCCATACTGTGCCATACTGTGCCATACTGTGCCATACTGTGCCATACTTTGCTATACTTTGCCGTACTTTGCTGTACTTTGCCACTACTTTGCCATACTTTTCAGTACTTTGCCTCTACTTTGCTGTACTTTTCAGTACTTTGCCACTACTTTGCAGTACTTTGCCATACTTTGCCACTATTTTGCCATACTTTGCAGTACTTTGCTGTACTTTGCCGTACTTTGCCATACTTTGCCACTACTTTGCAGTACTTTGCCACTACTGTGCCACTACTTTGCCACTACTTTGCCATTACTTTGTCGTACTTTGCCACTACTTTGTCATACTTTGCCACTACTTTGCCGTACTTTGCCACTACTTTGCCACTACTTAGCCAGTGTTCTCCCCAGAAAAATGTATCAGAGTGGCGGCTAATTTGCATATAATTTACATATCATTAGCATTTGTCTAAAGATAAAGAAAACAATAATGACAGGCTTGCATGGATGAAAATGTGTCTTTATTTTTTAACAAATTTATGTAGAAGATTAAATGAATCTGCTGCTGTGTGATTTCTATGTAATTTTGATTCTTCGGACTTTCATGGAAGCCCAGTGATCTGCAGCTTTTGAGAACGCCGTGATTTTCTTTGCTTCCCACTTCTATTAAATGACATGGCCTTCTTGTGCATCTCCGAGTGTGCGTGTTTATCGATAGCATATTTCGTAATAGTTATACATAGAATTCCATACCAAAGAACTATTTCTGGATGTTTTTAAGTTGAATTTTCCACATATGTGTCACAGCATTCCTAAAAGATAAGAAATAGGAGCGAATCAATACTTGTATTTAAAAAATATCGTCACGATCAACACGAAAATAAACAAATTGCCGCCATTTTGAAAAGTCGCTAAACTTAAAAATTGCCACGATAAACTTTACCCAACTATTTCAAAACACAATACTAGTATTAGTTACTTTGATAAATCGTAGCCAACAATTTTTGAACTTCCAGAAAGAAGGTTGTTTCCAAAAAAATGTTTCGACGATCGGCAAAAAATGAAGCCATACAAAAATTTACTAAACTAGGTCTTTGCCACTACTTTGCAGTACTTTGCCATTACTTTGCAGTACTTTGCACACTATTCATTACTTTGCCACTACTTTGTCGTACTTTTCAGTACTTCGCCACTACTTTGCAGTACTTTACCTCTACTTTGCCATACTTTGCCACTACTTTGCCATACTTTGCCTTTTACAATCCTTGCATTGGTAAACACATTCTTGGTGTTATTGATTAACCGGATTCTTTGATCAAATTTCCGTTCCTGTCTGAGCTACTATTAAGTTATTACGCCAAGTCTCGTTAATTTTATGTAACTGTTGCACTCTATGAATGAGGTATTTCCAAAGGTCAGGGTTCGTTTAATTTTTATCAACTCGTCTCGTCAGTAGTAGAATGAAACCTGTTTCTATTTACAATAGTTTCCTTTTTATTTCGATTTTTCTTACCGACATTTGAGCAATTGAGTAGTAAAAACTGCAAATAGCCGTTGTGTAGCAAAATTTCACCGGTGATCGTGAAAAACTGCGTGATACAAATTTCTTTTTTTAAAGATTTGAGGAAAGGTAAATTTAGACTCAACCCACTCAATGGTGGAAATGATATAACACAACACCATGACAAGGTTTGACTCCATGGACGATTAAACATATTGTAAATATTTGTATTTTATTTTTTTATCTGATGATTGAACATCAGCAAGCGTTGGTGTATGATGGATGTGGCATGTCGTCATGATGCAATAGCCATTTTTGTGGACTATTTACGTCACTTTCATAAAACGGGCATTATCTCTGTTTGTGTTTTTTGGTTGATCATGGAGATTGAAAATTAAATGGCTCCCATAGTTTTTGTCAGTTTGTCTTGAAATTTTCACACTATTTCACAGTACTTTGCCACTACTTTGCCACTACTTTGCAGTACTTTGCCACTACTTTGCCATACTTTGCCATACTTTGCCACTACTTTGCCGTACTTTACCACTACTTTGCCGTACTTTACCACTACTTTACCACTACTTTGCCATACTGTGCCATACTGTGCCATACTGTGCCATACTTTGCTATACTTTGCCGTACTTTGCTGTACTTTGCCACTACTTTGCCATACTTTTCAGTACTTTGCCACTACTTTGCTGTACTTTTCAGTACTTTGCCACTACTTTGCAGTACTTTGCCATACTTTGCCACTATTTTGCCATACTTTGCAGTACTTTGCTGTACTTTGCCGTACTTTGCCATACTTTGCCACTACTTTGCAGTACTTTGCCACTACTGTGCCACTACTTTGCCACTACTTTGCCATTACTTTGTCGTACTTTGCCACTACTTTGTCATACTTTGCCACTACTTTGCCGTACTTTGCCACTACTTTGCCACTACTTAGCCAGTGTTCTCCCCAGAAAAATGTATCAGAGTGGCGGCTAATTTGCATATAATTTACATATCATTAGCATTTGTCTAAAGATAAAGAAAACAATAATGACAGGCTTGCATGGATGAAAATGTGTCTTTATTTTTTAACAAATTTATGTAGAAGATTAAATGAATCTGCTGCTGTGTGATTTCTATGTAATGTTGATTCTTCGGACTTTCATGGAAGCCCAGTGATCTGCAGCTTTTGAGAACGCCGTGATTTTCTTTGCTTCCCACTTCTATTAAATGACATGGCCTTCTTGTGCATCTCCGAGTGTGCGTGTTTATCGATAGCATATTTCGTAATAGTTATACATAGAATTCCATACCAAAGAACTATTTCTGGATGTTTTTAAGTTGAATTTTCCACATATGTGTCACAGCATTCCTAAAAGATAAGAAATAGGAGCGAATCAATACTTGTATTTAAAAAATATCGTCACGATCAACACGAAAATAAACAAATTGCCGCCATTTTGAAAAGTCGCTAAACTTAAAAATTGCCACGATAAACTTTACCCAACTATTTCAAAACACAATACTAGTATTAGTTACTTTGATAAATCGTAGCCAACAATTTTTGAACTTCCAGAAAGAAGGTTGTTTCCAAAAAAATGTTTCGACGATCGGCAAAAAATGAAGCCATACAAAAATTTACTAAACTAGGTCTTTGCCACTACTTTGCAGTACTTTGCCATTACTTTGCAGTACTTTGCACACTATTCATTACTTTGCCACTACTTTGTCGTACTTTTCAGTACTTCGCCACTACTTTGCAGTACTTTACCTCTACTTTGCCATACTTTGCCACTACTTTGCCATACTTTGCCTTTTTTTGCCACTACTTTGCCGTAATTTGCCACTACTTTGCCGTACTTTTCCATACTTTGCCACTAGTTTGCCGTACTTTGCCACTAGTTTGCCGTACTTTGCCATACTTTGCCATACTTTGCCACTACTTTGCCACTACTTTGCAGTACTTTGCCACTACTTTGCCACTACTTTGCAGTACTTTTTAGTACTTTGCCACGTCTGGTATTATCATTGATCCTTCTGCCCTTCATAAATCCCTTTTGGTTCTCATTAATAATTGATGGTAATATTAATTTCATTCTATTTGCCAAACACGCTGAGCCAATCTTATAATTCGTGTTCAGTAAAGATATCGGACGCCAGTTTTTCAAAAAGAATCTGTTCTTGTTTGGTTTAGGCAGACAAGTTATAATGGCCTTTTTCTGTGTTGTACTTAATTCTCCCTTTTCATAAGATTCATTTAGACTCATTAAAAGGTAAGGTGAAATATCTCTCCAAAAGAATTTGTAAAATTCACTGGGGAAACCGTCTGAACCAGGTGTTTTTCCATTGACCATATTTTTCAAAGCATTGGCACATTCTTGTATTGTAGCTTTCCCTCAAACGAATTTCTTTCCTCCGTTGATAATTTTGGTGTATTTGTTTTTAGAAATGAACAATTTTGATCAGAAATATCCCTGACTGTTTGATCGGCTGATTTATACAAGTTTTTGTAAAATTGTTTCATTTCTTTCAAAATTTTTCCTTGATCTAAAATTTCAGAACCATCTTCTTTAACCAGTTTTCCAATCGTTTTATTTACATACTGTCTTTTTTCCAGTGTACAAAAATATTTAGACGGTTTCTCCCCATAAAGAGAGTCATTTACCTTTGACCTTATCATACCGCCCTTCAACACTTGAGAGCGCATTTGTTCCAGTTCGGACTGTTTATTTTCAAGTTTTATCAGTTGTTCCTTTTGAATGTTTTTATTAATTTGTTGTATTTTAAGGTCAATTTCCTGTTCCAATAAATATTGTTTTTTATTATTTTCTCGTTTCCTATGACTGGAATACATTATAGTTTTGCCTCTGATATTTAGTTTTAAAACCTCGAAAAATAACTGGCTGGAAATAGAAAACTCCTCCGTATCTGGAACTTCTGCGCTTTCATCAATTGGACTGCTATTCACCATATAATCATTTACCGTTTCGAGCATTTACATGTGACCGAAAACATTCGCTTACGATGAAACTAAGTTGAATTTTACTTGCATTTCATAACAATTCAATGAATTTATTTTTTGTACGTTATTATAATTACTACTGAGTACTAATCAACAATTGCAACACTATGATAACGAGTAAGTTATTCACTTATTCACACTTCTTTTAGAATATACTATTCGTTACCAACAAAATAAAAAAAATGCATATTAAATGTTTTTTGGTTACTCTTTATTTCTTAGTCATGATATTGTACATTTTATGTATATGTAAATTATACAATATTTAGGCATTGAATCCTATGCAAAAAGTCTGTATATTTCTAGTATACAACAAATATACATTAATGAATTTGTATAAAGTGTGTATACAAATAATGTACTGCCGTTTTCTTGTATGTATGAATTTTGTATACAAATAATGTACACAATTTCAAAAAAAGTATACTTTTTGTACAGAATATGTATACAATTAATATACTATTGGGGCGGACAATTTGGTAAGGGAATACACTTCCGCATTGCGTTGATAAAAATACTTCGTCAATAATCGGAAAACTTCGACTGTATGAAAGAGCATTTTCATTGGTTAATGAAAGACGTGACCTGTTAGGTCAAAGGAAGTTGTTCAGGTCAAATTATGATGAAACCATGGCGGGAAATAGCTTTGTAATGAGAGTTTGTGTACAATCTTGCCTTTGACCGTTTTCCCACGGACCCTACCCATTTTTTCACAGTATGTGAACCATATTGTAATAAAATTTTTTTTTTTTGTTCATATTTGTTCCTTCATTGTAAAAAAGTGTCGTTGAAATCATTGACAACTCATTTTGCATTTTTGTTTTCTCAAAAAGACGTAATATTCCAGTTCTGGAATACCAGAAATGCTTGATTTTTGATGATTATTTAGCACAAAAATGGCTGTCATTTGGCCATTTTGAATCAGATTCAGTCAAACCAATATATCTATGTCGTGATGTATAATGAATATATAAAATTTGATCATAATCAGTCAAATAATGTAGAAATACGGCTCCAGAAACACATTCATTAAAACAAAATGGCCGCCAGTCAGCCATTTTGAATCAAATTTGAAAAATAAAATGACATGTATCAGTAACCCATAATGAGATATGGCACTAGAACTGCATTCATTGAAGCAAAATGGCTGCCAGTCGGCCTATTTAAATTGGATCTGAAAAATAAAATGGGGTGCATCAAGGTCCCATAATGTCTAACATATGTAAGTTTAAACAAAATCCATCCATAATTGCTTGATTTTGATGATTTTTAAGCACAAAATTGGCCACCATTCGGCCATCTTGAAACAGATCATGAAACAAATTGATGTGCATATGTACAATATTATGTATGAAGTTTGATTATTTTCATGTTTGTTATGAATACATGGGGTGTAGGCCGAAACACAAAACAAATAAATTAGCCTAACAATTTTTTTCTTGTTTGTAAATGACTCTGCTGTACATTATAGATATGACTACTAATACCTTATCAAAGTTTTATGTGAATATTACTGATACATATATATAATAAATTTAGGTTTTTCTACTATTTTTTTTATACATTACCATTCCTGTTGATACCATGATTGACTATGATATGGTTCCCATTTATACCAGCTATCTTGATACAAATGAGAATGTTTGTTATATTTGTCACTGTATCTGTCATCATAATATCTATTTGGATACTGCATGTCATTGTAATGTTCACTAAGATATCGTCCAACTTCTTTCTTTTGATTTAACTAATGAGGGTATTGCTTGTATGATTCGTCATAACGTCCACCTTGGTATTCTCTTTGACTGTAGTGATGGTTTTGATATCGGGTAATGACTTTATTAGTTCCCGTTCGGACGAAGTCCGAAAACGGGGACTTATGTTCTGCCCTGTGTGCGTTCGTGCGTCTATGCGTGCGTGCGTCCGTGATCACCTGTATCTCGAACATGCATGGACCGATTAAGTTCAAACTTCACTCATACATCACACATTATATGGGACATATGCACATGCATTTTTTTCATGATCCTATTAATGATAGCCAAATGGCGGTCGTTCTAAGGCCAAAAATGCATTGAAATCGCACATTTTCACCATTCCGGACCCGTATCTCAGTTATGCATGGACGGATTTCGTTCAAATTTGGTACATACATTAAACATAACAGGACCTTGATGCACGTCATTTTTTTTTACCGAATCAAGTTCGAAATGGCCGACTGGCGGCCATTTTGTTTTAAAGAATTCAGTTCTGGATCCATATCTGAGACATGTCTGGATTGATCAATTTCAAACTTCACACACACATGGTACATTATGTCACAAATAGATATGTGCATTTGTTTCATGATCCGCTTAACAATAGCTGAATGATGGCCATTTTAAGGCCGAAAATGCATCAAAATCACGTATTTTCATAATTCCAGAACCGGATCTCAGTCATGCATGGATGGATTTTGTTCAGATTTAGTACAATGTGTTGTACGCATGCAGGTGCATTTCGATTTCGGTCATGATCTGCTTTGAATGTATATGTCACTCAAATATGAACAGAACAGGGACGTGTCATTTGTTTCCTTGTCTGTTTAGCTATAATCTTTGTGGTTGTTCAGAATTCTTGGTGAATCTGCTGCTGTGTCTACGACTGTTATTGCTGTTTCTGTGTTGCCCTGTGTAGAATACTGCGTTCAGGTTGTCTATTAATATTTTGTCCATGTGTGAAACTATTTCTTGCTTGATACAAGTGAATATTTCTCACTGTACGTTTGATGTCAGCAACAAATAGTCTAGTACCAGTAGTGTTAAGATGAATCCCATCACTTGTATACATGTCTTTAGTGTGACTTAATTAGTTTTCTATGTTCTACATAGGTACAGTCAGCTGTTTCACATTTAACTTTCATACTTTGGTCAATTTCATTTATCACAGTGTTCACATTTTTTTCACTGCCATGGCTTGGTAATAGACTTGATATTACAATCCTTGCATTGGTAAACACATTCTTGGTGTTATTGATTAACCGGATTCTTTGATCAAATTTCCGTTCCTGTCTGAGCTACTATTAAGTTATTACGCCAAGTCTCGTTAATTTTATGTAACTGTTGCACTCTATGAATGAGGTATTTCCAAAGGTCAGGGTTCGTTTAATTTTTATCAACTCGTCTCGTCAGTAGTAGAATGAAACCTGTTTCTATTTACAATAGTTTCCTTTTTATTTCGATTTTTCTTACCGACATTTGAGCAATTGAGTAGTAAAAACTGCAAATAGCCGTTGTGTAGCAAAATTTCACCGGTGATCGTGAAAAACTGCGTGATACAAATTTCTTTTTTTAAAGATTTGAGGAAAGGTAAATTTAGACTCAACCCACTCAATGGTGGAAATGATATAACACAACACCATGACAAGGTTTGACTCCATGGACGATTAAACATATTGTAAATATTTGTATTTTATTTTTTTATCTGATGATTGAACATCAGCAAGCGTTGGTGTATGATGGATGTGGCATGTCGTCATGATGCAATAGCCATTTTTGTGGACTATTTACGTCACTTTCATAAAACGGGCATTATCTCTGTTTGTGTTTTTTGGTTGATCATGGAGATTGAAAATTAAATGGCTCCCATAGTTTTTGTCAGTTTGTCTTGAAATTTTCACACTATTTCACAGTACTTTGCCACTACTTTGCCACTACTTTGCAGTACTTTGCCACTACTTTGCCATACTTTGCCATACTTTGCCACTACTTTGCCGTACTTTACCACTACTTTGCCGTACTTTACCACTACTTTACCACTACTTTGCCATACTGTGCCATACTTTGCTATACTTTGCCGTACTTTGCTGTACTTTGCCACTACTTTGCCATACTTTTCAGTACTTTGCCACTACTTTGCTGTACTTTTCAGTACTTTGCCACTACTTTGCAGTACTTTGCCATACTTTGCCACTATTTTGCCATACTTTGCAGTACTTTGCTGTACTTTGCCGTACTTTGCCACTACTTTGCAGTACTTTGCCACTACTGTGCCACTACTTTGCCACTACTTTGCCATTACTTTGTCGTACTTTGCCACTACTTTGTCATACTTTGCCACTACTTTGCCGTACTTTGCCACTACTTTGCCACTACTTAGCCAGTGTTCTCCCCAGAAAAATGTATCAGAGTGGCGGCTAATTTGCATATAATTTACATATCATTAGCATTTGTCTAAAGATAAAGAAAACAATAATGACAGGCTTGCATGGATGAAAATGTGTCTTTATTTTTTAACAAATTTATGTAGAAGATTAAATGAATCTGCTGCTGTGTGATTTCTATGTAATGTTGATTCTTCGGACTTTCATGGAAGCCCAGTGATCTGCAGCTTTTGAGAACGCCGTGATTTTCTTTGCTTCCCACTTCTATTAAATGACATGGCCTTCTTGTGCATCTCCGAGTGTGCGTGTTTATCGATAGCATATTTCGTAATAGTTATACATAGAATTCCATACCAAAGAACTATTTCTGGATGTTTTTAAGTTGAATTTTCCACATATGTGTCACAGCATTCCTAAAAGATAAGAAATAGGAGCGAATCAATACTTGTATTTAAAAAATATTGTCACGATCAACACGAAAATAAACAAATTGCCGCCATTTTGAAAAGTCGCTAAACTTAAAAATTGCCACGATAAACTTTACCCAACTATTTCAAAACACAATACTAGTATTAGTTACTTTGATAAATCGTAGCCAACAATTTTTGAACTTCCAGAAAGAAGGTTGTTTCCAAAAAAATGTTTCGACGATCGGCAAAAAATGAAGCCATACAAAAATTTACTAAACTAGGTCTTTGCCACTACTTTGCAGTACTTTGCCATTACTTTGCAGTACTTTGCACACTATTCATTACTTTGCCACTACTTTGTCGTACTTTTCAGTACTTCGCCACTACTTTGCAGTACTTTACCTCTACTTTGCCATACTTTGCCACTACTTTGCCATACTTTGCCTTTTTTTGCCACTACTTTGCCGTAATTTGCCACTACTTTGCCGTACTTTGCCATACTTTGCCACTAGTTTGCCGTACTTTGCCACTAGTTTGCCGTACTTTGCCATACTTTGCCATACTTTGCCACTACTTTGCCACTACTTTGCAGTACTTTGCCACTACTTTGCCACTACTTTGCCACTACTTTGCCACTACTTTGCAGTACTTTTTAGTACTTTGCCACGTCTGGTATTATCATTGATCTATCTGCCCTTCATAAATCCCTTTTGGTTCTCATTAATAATTGATGGTAATATTAATTTCATTCTATTTGCCAAACACGCTGAGCCAATCTTATAATTCGTGTTCAGTAAAGATATCGGACGCCAGTTTTTCAAAAAGAATCTGTTCTTGTTTGGTTTAGGCAGACAAGTTATAATGGCCTTTTTCTGTGTTGTACTTAATTCTCCCTTTTCATAAGATTCATTTAGACTCATTAAAAGGTAAGGTGAAATATCTCTCCAAAAGAATTTGTAAAATTCACTGGGGAAACCGTCTGAACCAGGTGTTTTTCCATTGACCATATTTTTCAAAGCATTGGCACATTCTTGTATTGTAGCTTTCCCTCAAACGAATTTCTTTCCTCCGTTGATAATTTTGGTGTATTTGTTTTTAGAAATGAACAATTTTGATCAGAAATATCCCTGACTGTTTGATCGGCTGATTTATACAAGTTTTTGTAAAATTGTTTCATTTCTTTCAAAATTTTTCCTTGATCTAAAATTTCAGAACCATCTTCTTTAACCAGTTTTCCAATCGTTTTATTTACATACTGTCTTTTTTCCAGTGTACAAAAATATTTAGACGGTTTCTCCCCATAAAGAGAGTCATTTACCTTTGACCTTATCATACCGCCCGTCAACACTTGAGAGCGCATTTGTTCCAGTTCGGACTGTTTATTTTCAAGTTCTATCAGTTGTTCCTTTTGAATGTTTTTATTAATTTGTTGTATTTTAAGGTCAATTTCCTGTTCCAATAAATATTGTTTTTTATTATTTTCTCGTTTCCTATGACTGGAATACATTATAGTTTTGCCTCTGATATTTAGTTTTAAAACCTCGAAAAATAACTGGCTGGAAATAGAAAACTCCTCCGTATCTGGAACTTCTGCGCTTTCATCAATTGGACTGCTATTCACCATATAATCATTTACCGTTTCGAGCATTTACATGTGACCGAAAACATTCGCTTACGATGAAACTAAGTTGAATTTTACTTGCATTTCATAACAATTCAATGAATTTATTTTTTGTACGTTATTATAATTACTACTGAGTACTAATCAACAATTGCAACACTATGATAACGAGTAAGTTATTCACTTATTCACACTTCTTTTAGAATATACTATTCGTTACCAACAAAATAAAAAAAATGCATATTAAATGTTTTTTGGTTACTCTTTATTTCTTAGTCATGATATTGTACATTTTATGTATATGTAAATTATACAATATTTAGGCATTGAATCCTATGCAAAAAGTCTGTATATTTCTAGTATACAACAAATATACATTAATGAATTTGTATAAAGTGTGTATACAAATAATGTACTGCCGTTTTCTTGTATGTATGAATTTTGTATACAAATAATGTACACAATTTCAAAAAAAGTATACTTTTTGTACAGAATATGTATACAATTAATATACTATTGGGGCGGACAATTTGGTAAGGGAATACACTTCCGCATTGCGTTGATAAAAATACTTCGTCAATAATTGGAAAACTTTGACTGTATGAAAGAGCATTTTCATTGGTTAATGAAAGACGTGACCTGTTAGGTCAAAGGAAGTTGTTCAGGTCAAATTATGATGAAACCATGGCGGGAAATAGCTTTGTAATGAGAGTTTGTGTACAATCTTGCCTTCGACCGTTTTCCCACGGACCCTACCCATTTTTTCACAGTATGTGAACCATATTGTAATAAAATTTTTGTTTTTTGTTCATATTTGTTCCTTCATTGTAAAAAAGTGTCGTTGAAATCATTGACAACTCATTTTGCATTTTTGTTTTCTCAAAAAGACGTAATATTCCAGTTCTGGAATGCCAGAAATGCTTGATTTTTGATGATTTTTTAGCACAAAAATGGCTGTCATTTGGCCATTTTGAATCAGATTCAGTCAAACCAATATATCTATGTCGTGATGTATAATGAATATATAAAATTTGATCATAATCAGTCAAATAATGTAGAAATACGGCTCCAGAAACACTTCATTAAAACAAAATGGCCGCCAGTCAGCCATTTTGAATCAAATTTGAAAAATAAAATGACATGTATCAGTAACCCATAATGAGATATGGCACTAGAACTGCATTCATTGAAGCAAAATGGCTGCCAGTCGGCCAATTAAATTGGATCTGAAAAATAAAATGGGGTGCATCAAGGTCCCATAATGTCTAACATATGTAAGTTTAAACAAAATTCATGCATAATTGCTTGATTTTGATGATTTTTAAGCACAAAATTGGCCACCATTCGGCCATCTTGAAACAGATCATGAAACAAATTGATGTGCATATGTACAATATTATGTATGAAGTTTGATTATTTTCATGTTTGTTATGAATTCATGGGGTGTAGGCCGAAACACAAAACAAATAAATTAGCCTAACAATTTTTTTCTTGTTTGTAAATGACTCTGCTGTACATTATAGATATGACTACTAATACCTTATCAAAGTTTTATGTGAATATTACTGATACATATATATAATAAATTTAGGTTTTTCTACTATTTTTTTTATACATTACCATTCCTGTTGATACCATGATTGACTATGATATGGTTCCCATTTATACCAGCTATCTTGATACAAATGAGAATGTTTGTTATATTTGTCACTGTATCTGTCATCATAATATCTATTTGGATACTGCATGTCATTGTAATGTTCACTAAGATATCGTCCAACTTCTTTCTTTTGATTTAACTAATGAGGGTATTGCTTGTATGATTCGTCATAACGTCCACCTTGGTATTCTCTTTGACTGTAGTGATGGTTTTGATATCGGGTAATGACTTTATTAGTCCCCGTTCGGACGAAGTCCGAAAACGGGGACTTATGTTCTGCCCTGTGTGCGTTCGTGCGTCTATGCGTGCGTGCGTCCGTGATCACCTGTATCTCGAACATGCATGGACCGATTAAGTTCAAACTTCACTCATACATCACACATTATATGGGACATATGCACATGCATTTTTTTCATGATCCGATTAATGATAGCCAAATGGCGGCCGTTCTAAGGCCAAAAATGCATTGAAATCGCACATTTTCACCATTCCGGACCCGTATCTCAGTTATGCATGGACGGATTTCGTTCAAATTTGGTACATACATTAAACATAACAGGACCTTGATGCACGTCATTTTTTTTACCGAATCAAGTTCGAAATGGCCGACTGGCGGCCATTTTGTTTTAAAGAATTCAGTTCTGGATCCATATCTGAGACATGTCTGGATTGATCAATTTCAAACTTCACACACACATGGTACATTATGTCACAAATAGATATGTGCATTTGTTTCATGATCCGCTTAACAATAGCTGAATGATGGCCATTTTAAGGCCGAAAATGCATCAAAATCACGTATTTTCATAATTCCAGAACCGGATCTCAGTCATGCATGGATGGATTTTGTTCAGATTTAGTACAATGTGTTGTACGCATGCAGGTGCATTTCGGATCAGACCACTGCAAGTGGTCTGAGATTTCGGTCATGATCTGCTTTGAATGTATATGTCACTCAAATATGAGCAGAACAGGGACGTGTCATTTGTTTTCTTGTCTGTTTAGCTATAATCTTTGTGGTTGTTCAGAATTCTTGGTGAATCTGCTGCTGTGTCTACGACTGTTATTGCTGTTTCTGTGTTGCCCTGTGTAGAATACTGCGTTCAGGTTGTCTATTAATATTTTGTCCATGTGTGAAACTATTTCTTGCTTGATACAAGTGAATATTTCTCACTGTACGTTTGATGTCAGCAACAAATAGTCTAGTACCAGTAGTGTTAAGATGAATCCCATCACTTGTATACATGTCTTTAGTGTGACTTAATTAGTTTTCTATGTTCTACATAGGTACAGTCAGCTGTTTCACATTTAACTTTCATACTTTGGTCAATTTCATTTATCACAGTGTTCACATTTTTTTCACTGCCATGGCTTGGTAATAGACTTGATATTACAATCCTTGCATTGGTAAACACATTCTTGGTGTTATTGATTAACCGGATTCTTTGATCAAATTTCCGTTCCTGTCTGAGCTACTATTAAGTTATTACGCCAAGTCTCGTTAATTTTATGTAACTGTTGCACTCTATGAATGAGGTATTTCCAAAGGTCAGGGTTCGTTTAATTTTTATCAACTCGTCTCGTCAGTAGTAGAATGAAACCTGTTTCTATTTACAATAGTTTCCTTTTTATTTCGATTTTTCTTACCGACATTTGAGCAATTGAGTAGTAAAAACTGCAAATAGCCGTTGTGTAGCAAAATTTCACCGGTGATCGTGAAAAACTGCGTGATACAAATTTCTTTTTTTAAAGATTTGAGGAAAGGTAAATTTAGACTCAACCCACTCAATGGTGGAAATGATATAACACAACACCATGACAAGGTTTGACTCCATGGACGATTAAACATATTGTAAATATTTGTATTTTATTTTTTTATCTGATGATTGAACATCAGCAAGCGTTGGTGTATGATGGATGTGGCATGTCGTCATGATGCAATAGCCATTTTTGTGGACTATTTACGTCACTTTCATAAAACGGGCATTATCTCTGTTTGTGTTTTTTGGTTGATCATGGAGATTGAAAATTAAATGGCTCCCATAGTTTTTGTCAGTTTTGTCTTGAAATTTTCACACTATTTCACAGTACTTTGCCACTACTTTGCCACTACTTTGCAGTACTTTGCCACTACTTTGCCATACTTTGCCATACTTTGCCACTACTTTGCCGTACTTTACCACTACTTTGCCGTACTTTACCACTACTTTACCACTACTTTGCCATACTGTGCCATACTGTGCCATACTGTGCCATTCTTTGCTATACTTTGCCGTACTTTGCTGTACTTTGCCACTACTTTGCCATACTTTTCAGTACTTTGCCACTACTTTGCTGTACTTTTCAGTACTTTGCCACTACTTTGCAGTACTTTGCCATACTTTGCCACTATTTTGCCATACTTTGCAGTACTTTGCTGTACTTTGCCGTACTTTGCCATACTTTGCCACTACTTTGCAGTACTTTGCCACTACTGTGCCACTACTTTGCCATTACTTTGTCGTACTTTGCCACTACTTTGTCATACTTTGCCACTACTTTGCCGTACTTTGCCACTACTTTGCCACTACTTAGCCAGTGTTCTCCCCAGAAAAATGTATCAGAGTGGCGGCTAATTTGCATATAATTTACATATCATTAGCATTTGTCTAAAGATAAAGAAAACAATAATGACAGGCTTGCATGGATGAAAATGTGTCTTTATTTTTTAACAAATTTATGTAGAAGATTAAATGAATCTGCTGCTGTGTGATTTCTATGTAATGTTGATTCTTCGGACTTTCATGGAAGCCCAGTGATCTGCAGCTTTTGAGAACGCCGTGATTTTCTTTGCTTCCCACTTCTATTAAATGACATGGCCTTCTTGTGCATCTCCGAGTGTGCGTGTTTATCGATAGCATATTTCGTAATAGTTATACATAGAATTCCATACCAAAGAACTATTTCTGGATGTTTTTAAGTTGAATTTTCCACATATGTGTCACAGCATTCCTAAAAGATAAGAAATAGGAGCGAATCAATACTTGTATTTAAAAAATATCGTCACGATCAACACGAAAATAAACAAATTGCCGCCATTTTGAAAAGTCGCTAAACTTAAAAATTGCCACGATAAACTTTACCCAACTATTTCAAAACACAATACTAGTATTAGTTACTTTGATAAATCGTAGCCAACAATTTTTGAACTTCCAGAAAGAAGGTCGTTTCCAAAAAAATGTTTCAACGATCGGCAAAAAATGAAGCCATACAAAAATTTACTAAACTAGGTCTTTGCCACTACTTTGCAGTACTTTGCCATTACTTTGCAGTACTTTGCACACTATTCATTACTTTGCCACTACTTTGTCGTACTTTTCAGTACTTCGCCACTACTTTGCAGTACTTTACCTCTACTTTGCCATACTTTGCCACTACTTTGCCATACTTTGCCTTTTTTTGCCACTACTTTGCCGTAATTTGCCACTACTTTGCCGTACTTTGCCATACTTTGCCACTAGTTTGCCGTACTTTGCCACTAGTTTGCCGTACTTTGCCATACTTTGCCATACTTTGCCACTACTTTGCCACTACTTTGCAGTACTTTGCCACTACTTTGCCACTACTTTGCCACTACTTTGCAGTACTTTTTAGTACTTTGCCACGTCTGGTATTATCATTGATCCTTCTGCCCTTCATAAATCCCTTTTGGTTCTCATTAATAATTGATGGTAATATTAATTTCATTCTATTTGCCAAACACGCTGAGCCAATCTTATAATTCGTGTTCAGTAAAGATATCGGACGCCAGTTTTTCAAAAAGAATCTGTTCTTGTTTGGTTTAGGCAGACAAGTTATAATGGCCTTTTTCTGTGTTGTACTTAATTCTCCCTTTTCATAAGATTCATTTAGACTCATTAAAAGGTAAGGTGAAATATCTCTCCAAAAGAATTTGTAAAATTCACTGGGGAAACCGTCTGAACCAGGTGTTTTTCCATTGACCATATTTTTCAAAGCATTGGCACATTCTTGTATTGTAGCTTTCCCTCAAACGAATTTCTTTCCTCCGTTGATAATTTTGGTGTATTTGTTTTTAGAAATGAACAATTTTGATCAGAAATATCCCTGACTGTTTGATCGGCTGATTTATACAAGTTTTTGTAAAATTGTTTCATTTCTTTCAAAATTTTTCCTTGATCTAAAATTTCAGAACCATCTTCTTTAACCAGTTTTCCAATCGTTTTATTTACATACTGTCTTTTTTCCAGTGTACAAAAATATTTAGACGGTTTCTCCCCATAAAGAGAGTCATTTACCTTTGACCTTATCATACCGCCCGTCAACACTTGAGAGCGCATTTGTTCCAGTTCGGACTGTTTATTTTCAAGTTCTATCAGTTGTTCCTTTTGAATGTTTTTATTAATTTGTTGTATTTTAAGGTCAATTTCCTGTTCCAATAAATATTGTTTTTTATTATTTTCTCGTTTCCTATGACTGGAATACATTATAGTTTTGCCTCTGATATTTAGTTTTAAAACCTCGAAAAATAACTGGCTGGAAATAGAAAACTCCTCCGTATCTGGAACTTCTGCGCTTTCATCAATTGGACTGCTATTCACCATATAATCATTTACCGTTTCGAGCATTTACATGTGACCGAAAACATTCGCTTACGATGAAACTAAGTTGAATTTTACTTGCATTTCATAACAATTCAATGAATTTATTTTTTGTACGTTATTATAATTACTACTGAGTACTAATCAACAATTGCAACACTATGATAACGAGTAAGTTATTCACTTATTCACACTTCTTTTAGAATATACTATTCGTTACCAACAAAATAAAAAAAATGCATATTAAATGTTTTTTGGTTACTCTTTATTTCTTAGTCATGATATTGTACATTTTATGTATATGTAAATTATACAATATTTAGGCATTGAATCCTATGCAAAAAGTCTGTATATTTCTAGTATACAACAAATATACATTAATGAATTTGTATAAAGTGTATATACAAATAATGTACTGCCGTTTTCTTGTATGTATGAATTTTGTATACAAATAATGTACACAATTTCAAAAAAAGTATACTTTTTGTACAGAATATGTATACAATTAATATACTATTGGGGCGGACAATTTGGTAAGGGAATACACTTCCGCATTGCGTTGATAAAAATACTTCGTCAATAATCGGAAAACTTTGACTGTATGAAAGAGCATTTTCATTGGTTAATGAAAGACGTGACCTGTTAGGTCAAAGGAAGTTGTTCAGGTCAAATTATGATGAAACCATGGCGGGAAATAGCTTTGTAATGAGAGTTTGTGTACAATCTTGCCTTCGACCGTTTTCCCACGGACCCTACCCATTTTTTCACAGTATGTGAACCATATTGTAATAAAATTTTTGTTTTTTGTTCATATTTGTTCCTTCATTGTAAAAAAGTGTCGTTGAAATCATTGACAACTCATTTTGCATTTTTGTTTTCTCAAAAAGACGTAATATTCCAGTTCTGGAATGCCAGAAATGCTTGATTTTTGATGATTTTTTAGCACAAAAATGGCTGTCATTTGGCCATTTTGAATCAGATTCAGTCAAACCAATATATCTATGTCGTGATGTATAATGAATATATAAAATTTGATCATAATCAGTCAAATAATGTAGAAATACGGCTCCAGAAACACTTCATTAAAACAAAATGGCCGCCAGTCAGCCATTTTGAATCAAATTTGAAAAATAAAATGACATGTATCAGTAACCCATAATGAGATATGGCACTAGAACTGCATTCATTGAAGCAAAATGGCTGCCAGTCGGCCAATTAAATTGGATCTGAAAAATAAAATGGGGTGCATCAAGGTCCCATAATGTCTAACATATGTAAGTTTAAACAAAATTCATGCATAATTGCTTGATTTTGATGATTTTTAAGCACAAAATTGGCCACCATTCGGCCATCTTGAAACAGATCATGAAACAAATTGATGTGCATATGTACAATATTATGTATGAAGTTTGATTATTTTCATGTTTGTTATGAATTCATGGGGTGTAGGCCGAAACACAAAACAAATAAATTAGCCTAACAATTTTTTTCTTGTTTGTAAATGACTCTGCTGTACATTATAGATATGACTACTAATACCTTATCAAAGTTTTATGTGAATATTACTGATACATATATATAATAAATTTAGGTTTTTCTACTATTTTTTTTATACATTACCATTCCTGTTGATACCATGATTGACTATGATATGGTTCCCATTTATACCAGCTATCTTGATACAAATGAGAATGTTTGTTATATTTGTCACTGTATCTGTCATCATAATATCTATTTGGATACTGCATGTCATTGTAATGTTCACTAAGATATCGTCCAACTTCTTTCTTTTGATTTAACTAATGAGGGTATTGCTTGTATGATTCGTCATAACGTCCACCTTGGTATTCTCTTTGACTGTAGTGATGGTTTTGATATCGGGTAATGAATTTATTAGTCCCCGTTCGGACGAAGTCCGAAAACGGGGACTTATGTTCTGCCCTGTGTGCGTTCGTGCGTCTATGTGTGCGTGCGTCCGTGATCACCTGTATCTCGAACATGCATGGACCGATTAAGTTCAAACTTCACTCATACATCACACATTATATGGGACATATGCACATGCATTTTTTTCATGATCCGATTAATGATAGCCAAATGGCGGTCGTTCTAAGGCCAAAAATGCATTGAAATCGCACATTTTCACCATTCCGGACCCGTATCTCAGTTATGCATGGACGGATTTCGTTCAAATTTGGTACATACATTAAACATAACAGGACCTTGATGCACGTCATTTTTTTTACCGAATCAAGTTCGAAATGGCCGACTGGCGGCCATTTTGTTTTAAAGAATTCAGTTCTGGATCCATATCTGAGACATGTCTGGATTGATCAATTTCAAACTTCACACACACATGGTACATTATGTCACAAATAGATATGTGCATTTGTTTCATGATCCGCTTAACAATAGCTGAATGATGGCCATTTTAAGGCCGAAAATGCATCAAAATCACGTATTTTCATAATTCCAGAACCGGATCTCAGTCATGCATGGATGGATTTTGTTCAGATTTAGTACAATGTGTTGTACGCATGCAGGTGCATTTCGATTTCGGTCATGATCTGCTTTGAATGTATATGTCACTCAAATATGAACAGAACAGGGACGTGTCATTTGTTTCCTTGTCTGTTTAGCTATAATCTTTGTGGTTGTTCAGAATTCTTGGTGAATCTGCTGCTGTGTCTACGACTGTTATTGCTGTTTCTGTGTTGCCCTGTGTAGAATACTGCGTTCAGGTTGTCTATTAATATTTTGTCCATGTGTGAAACTATTTCTTGCTTGATACAAGTGAATATTTCTCACTGTACGTTTGATGTCAGCAACAAATAGTCTAGTACCAGTAGTGTTAAGATGAATCCCATCACTTGTATACATGTCTTTAGTGTGACTTAATTAGTTTTCTATGTTCTACATAGGTACAGTCAGCTGTTTCACATTTAACTTTCATACTTTGGTCAATTTCATTTATCACAGTGTTCACATTTTTTTCACTGCCATGGCTTGGTAATAGACTTGATATTACAATCCTTGCATTGGTAAACACATTCTTGGTGTTATTGATTAACCGGATTCTTTGATCAAATTTCCGTTCCTGTCTGAGCTACTATTAAGTTATTACGCCAAGTCTCGTTAATTTTATGTAACTGTTGCACTCTATGAATGAGGTATTTCCAAAGGTCAGGGTTCGTTTAATTTTTATCAACTCGTCTCGTCAGTAGTAGAATGAAACCTGTTTCTATTTACAATAGTTTCCTTTTTATTTCGATTTTTCTTACCGACATTTGAGCAATTGAGTAGTAAAAACTGCAAATAGCCGTTGTGTAGCAAAATTTCACCGGTGATCGTGAAAAACTGCGTGATACAAATTTCTTTTTTTAAAGATTTGAGGAAAGGTAAATTTAGACTCAACCCACTCAATGGTGGAAATGATATAACACAACACCATGACAAGGTTTGACTCCATGGACGATTAAACATATTGTAAATATTTGTATTTTATTTTTTTATCTGATGATTGAACATCAGCAAGCGTTGGTGTATGATGGATGTGGCATGTCGTCGTGATGCAATAGCCATTTTTGTGGACTATTTACGTCACTTTCATAAAACGGGCATTATCTCTGTTTGTGTTTTTTGGTTGATCATGGAGATTGAAAATTAAATGGCTCCCATAGTTTTTGTCAGTTTGTCTTGAAATTTTCACACTATTTCACAGTACTTTGCCACTACTTTGCCACTACTTTGCAGTACTTTGCCACTACTTTGCCATACTTTGCCACTACTTTGCCACTACTTTGCTGTACTTTACCACTACTTTGCCGTATTTTACCACTACTTTACCACTACTTTGCCATACTGTGCCATACTGTGCCATACTGTGCCATTCTTTGCTATACTTTGCCGTACTTTGCTGTACTTTGCCACTACTTTGCCATACTTTTCAATACTTTGCCACTACTTTGCTGTACTTTTCAGTACTTTGCCACTACTTTGCAGTACTTTGCCATACTTTGCCACTATTTTGCCATACTTTGCAGTACTTTGCTGTACTTTGCCGTACTTTGCCATACTTTGCCACTACTTTGCAGTACTTTGCCACTACTGTGCCACTACTTTGCCACTACTTTGCCATTACTTTGTCGTACTTTGCCACTACTTTGTCATACTTTGCCACTACTTTGCCGTACTTTGCCACTACTTTGCCACTACTTAGCCAGTGTTCTCCCCAGAAAAATGTATCAGAGTGGCGGCTAATTTGCATATAATTTACATATCATTAGCATTTGTCTAAAGATAAAGAAAACAATAATGACAGGCTTGCATGGATGAAAATGTGTCTTTATTTTTTAACAAATTTATGTAGAAGATTAAATGAATCTGCTGCTGTGTGATTTCTATGTAATGTTGATTCTTCGGACTTTCATGGAAGCCCAGTGATCTGCAGCTTTTGAGAACGCCGTGATTTTCTTTGCTTCCCACTTCTATTAAATGACATGGCCTTCTTGTGCATCTCCGAGTGTGCGTGTTTATCGATAGCATATTTCGTAATAGTTATACATAGAATTCCATACCAAAGAACTATTTCTGAATGTTTTTAAGTTGAATTTTCCACATATGTGTCACAGCATTCCTAAAAGATAAGAAATAGGAGCGAATCAATACTTGTATTTAAAAAATATCGTCACGATCAACACGAAAATAAACAAATTGCCGCCATTTTGAAAAGTCGCTAAACTTAAAAATTGCCACGATAAACTTTACCCAACTATTTCAAAACACAATACTAGTATTAGTTACTTTGATAAATCGTAGCCAACAATTTTTGAACTTCCAGAAAGAAGGTTGTTTCCAAAAAAATGTTTCGACGATCGGCAAAAAATGAAGCCATACAAAAATTTACTAAACTAGGTCTTTGCCACTACTTTGCAGTACTTTGCCATTACTTTGCAGTACTTTGCACACTATTCATTACTTTGCCACTACTTTGTCGTACTTTTCAGTACTTCGCCACTACTTTGCAGTACTTTACCTCTACTTTGCCATACTTTGCCACTACTTTGCCATACTTTGCCTTTTTTTGCCACTACTTTGCCGTAATTTGCCACTACTTTGCCGTACTTTGCCATACTTTGCCACTAGTTTGCCGTACTTTGCCACTAGTTTGCCGTACTTTGCCATACTTTGCCATACTTTGCCACTACTTTGCCACTACTTTGCAGTACTTTGCCACTACTTTGCCACTACTTTGCCACTACTTTGCAGTACTTTTTAGTACTTTGCCACGTCTGGTATTATCATTGATCCTTCTGCCCTTCATAAATCCCTTTTGGTTCTCATTAATAATTGATGGTAATATTAATTTCATTCTATTTGCCAAACACGCTGAGCCAATCTTATAATTCGTGTTCAGTAAAGATATCGGACGCCAGTTTTTCAAAAAGAATCTGTTCTTGTTTGGTTTAGGCAGACAAGTTATAATGGCCTTTTTCTGTGTTGTACTTAATTCTCCCTTTTCATAAGATTCATTTAGACTCATTAAAAGGTAAGGTGAAATATCTCTCCAAAAGAATTTGTAAAATTCACTGGGGAAACCGTCTGAACCAGGTGTTTTTCCATTGACCATATTTTTCAAAGCATTGGCACATTCTTGTATTGTAGCTTTCCCTCAAACGAATTTCTTTCCTCCGTTGATAATTTTGGTGTATTTGTTTTTAGAAATGAACAATTTTGATCAGAAATATCCCTGACTGTTTGATCGGCTGATTTATACAAGTTTTTGTAAAATTGTTTCATTTCTTTCAAAATTTTTCCTTGATCTAAAATTTCAGAACCATCTTCTTTAACCAGTTTTCCAATCGTTTTATTTACATACTGTCTTTTTTCCAGTGTACAAAAATATTTAGACGGTTTCTCCCCATAAAGAGAGTCATTTACCTTTGACCTTATCATACCGCCCGTCAACACTTGAGAGCGCATTTGTTCCAGTTCGGACTGTTTATTTTCAAGTTCTATCAGTTGTTCCTTTTGAATGTTTTTATTAATTTGTTGTATTTTAAGGTCAATTTCCTGTTCCAATAAATATTGTTTTTTATTATTTTCTCGTTTCCTATGACTGGAATACATTATAGTTTTGCCTCTGATATTTAGTTTTAAAACCTCGAAAAATAACTGGCTGGAAATAGAAAACTCCTCCGTATCTGGAACTTCTGCGCTTTCATCAATTGGACTGCTATTCACCATATAATCATTTACCGTTTCGAGCATTTACATGTGACCGAAAACATTCGCTTACGATGAAACTAAGTTGAATTTTACTTGCATTTCATAACAATTCAATGAATTTATTTTTTGTACGTTATTATAATTACTACTGAGTACTAATCAACAATTGCAACACTATGATAACGAGTAAGTTATTCACTTATTCACACTTCTTTTAGAATATACTATTCGTTACCAACAAAATAAAAAAAATGCATATTAAATGTTTTTTGGTTACTCTTTATTTCTTAGTCATGATATTGTACATTTTATGTATATGTAAATTATACAATATTTAGGCATTGAATCCTATGCAAAAAGTCTGTATATTTCTAGTATACAACAAATATACATTAATGAATTTGTATAAAGTGTGTATACAAATAATGTACTGCCGTTTTCTTGTATGTATGAATTTTGTATACAAATAATGTACACAATTTCAAAAAAAGTATACTTTTTGTACAGAATATGTATACAATTAATATACTATTGGGGCGGACAATTTGGTAAGGGAATACACTTCCGCATTGCGTTGATAAAAATACTTCGTCAATAATCGGAAAACTTTGACTGTATGAAAGAGCATTTTCATTGGTTAATGAAAGACGTGACCTGTTAGGTCAAAGGAAGTTGTTCAGGTCAAATTATGATGAAACCATGGCGGGAAATAGCTTTGTAATGAGAGTTTGTGTACAATCTTGCCTTCGACCGTTTTCCCACGGACCCTACCCATTTTTTCACAGTATGTGAACCATATTGTAATAAAATTTTTGTTTTTTGTTCATATTTGTTCCTTCATTGTAAAAAAGTGTCGTTGAAATCATTGACAACTCATTTTGCATTTTTGTTTTCTCAAAAAGACGTAATATTCCAGTTCTGGAATGCCAGAAATGCTTGATTTTTGATGATTTTTTAGCACAAAAATGGCTGTCATTTGGCCATTTTGAATCAGATTCAGTCAAACCAATATATCTATGTCGTGATGTATAATGAATATATAAAATTTGATCATAATCAGTCAAATAATGTAGAAATACGGCTCCAGAAACACTTCATTAAAACAAAATGGTCGCCAGTCAGCCATTTTGAATCAAATTTGAAAAATAAAATGACATGTATCAGTAACCCATAATGAGATATGGCACTAGAACTGCATTCATTGAAGCAAAATGGCTGCCAGTCGGCCAATTAAATTGGATCTGAAAAATAAAATGGGGTGCATCAAGGTCCCATAATGTCTAACATATGTAAGTTTAAACAAAATTCATGCATAATTGCTTGATTTTGATGATTTTTAAGCACAAAATTGGCCACCATTCGGCCATCTTGAAACAGATCATGAAACAAATTGATGTGCAGATGTACAATATTATGTATGAAGTTTGATTATTTTCATGTTTGTTATGAATTCATGGGGTGTAGGCCGAAACACAAAACAAATAAATTAGCCTAACAATTTTTTTCTTGTTTGTAAATGACTCTGCTGTACATTATAGATATGACTACTAATACCTTATCAAAGTTTTATGTGAATATTACTGATACATATATATAATAAATTTAGGTTTTTCTACTATTTTTTTTATACATTACCATTCCTGTTGATACCATGATTGACTATGATATGGTTCCCATTTATACCAGCTATCTTGATACAAATGAGAATGTTTGTTATATTTGTCACTGTATCTGTCATCATAATATCTATTTGGATACTGCATGTCATTGTAATGTTCACTAAGATATCGTCCAACTTCTTTCTTTTGATTTAACTAATGAGGGTATTGCTTGTATGATTCGTCATAACGTCCACCTTGGTATTCTCTTTGACTGTAGTGATGGTTTTGATATCGGGTAATGACTTTATTAGTCCCCGTTCGGACGAAGTCCGAAAACGGGGACTTATGTTCTGCCCTGTGTGCGTTCGTGCGTCTATGTGTGCGTGCGTCCGTGATCACCTGTATCTCGAACATGCATGGACCGATTAAGTTCAAACTTCACTCATACATCACACATTATATGGGACATATGCACATGCATTTTTTTCATGATCCGATTAATGATAGCCAAATGGCGGCCGTTCTAAGGCCAAAAATGCATTGAAATCGCACATTTTCACCATTCCGGACCCGTATCTCAGTTATGCATGGACGGATTTCGTTCAAATTTGGTACATACATTAAACATAACAGGACCTTGATGCACGTCATTTTTTTTACCGAATCAAGTTCGAAATGGCCGACTGGCGGCCATTTTGTTTTAAAGAATTCAGTTCTGGATCCATATCTGAGACATGTCTGGATTGATCAATTTCAAACTTCACACACACATGGTACATTATGTCACAAATAGATATGTGCATTTGTTTCATGATCCGCTTAACAATAGCTGAATGATGGCCATTTTAAGGCCGAAAATGCATCAAAATCACGTATTTTCATAATTCCAGAACCGGATCTCAGTCATGCATGGATGGATTTTGTTCAGATTTAGTACAATGTGTTGTACGCATGCAGGTGCATTTCGATTTCGGTCATGATCTGCTTTGAATGTATATGTCACTCAAATATGAACAGAACAGGGACGTGTCATTTGTTTCCTTGTCTGTTTAGCTATAATCTTTGTGGTTGTTCAAAATTCTTGGTGAATCTGCTGCTGTGTCTACGACTGTTATTGCTGTTTCTGTGTTGCCCTGTGTAGAATACTGCGTTCAGGTTGTCTATTAATATTTTGTCCATGTGTGAAACTATTTCTTGCTTGATACAAGTGAATATTTCTCACTGTACGTTTGATGTCAGCAACAAATAGTCTAGTACCAGTAGTGTTAAGATGAATCCCATCACTTGTATACATGTCTTTAGTGTGACTTAATTAGTTTTCTATGTTCTACATAGGTACAGTCAGCTGTTTCACATTTAACTTTCATACTTTGGTCAATTTCATTTATCACAGTGTTCACATTTTTTTCACTGCCATGGCTTGGTAATAGACTTGATATTACAATCCTTGCATTGGTAAACACATTCTTGGTGTTATTGATTAACCGGATTCTTTGATCAAATTTCCGTTCCTGTCTGAGCTACTATTAAGTTATTACGCCAAGTCTCGTTAATTTTATGTAACTGTTGCACTCTATGAATGAGGTATTTCCAAAGGTCAGGGTTCGTTTAATTTTTATCAACTCGTCTCGTCAGTAGTAGAATGAAACCTGTTTCTATTTACAATAGTTTCCTTTTTATTTCGATTTTTCTTACCGACATTTGAGCAATTGAGTAGTAAAAACTGCAAATAGCCGTTGTGTAGCAAAATTTCACCGGTGATCGTGAAAAACTGCGTGATACAAATTTCTTTTTTTAAAGATTTGAGGAAAGGTAAATTTAGACTCAACCCACTCAATGGTGGAAATGATATAACACAACACCATGACAAGGTTTGACTCCATGGACGATTAAACATATTGTAAATATTTGTATTTTATTTTTTTATCTGATGATTGAACATCAGCAAGCGTTGGTGTATGATGGATGTGGCATGTCGTCGTGATGCAATAGCCATTTTTGTGGACTATTTACGTCACTTTCATAAAACGGGCATTATCTCTGTTTGTGTTTTTTGGTTGATCATGGAGATTGAAAATTAAATGGCTCCCATAGTTTTTGTCAGTTTGTCTTGAAATTTTCACACTATTTCACAGTACTTTGCCACTACTTTGCCACTACTTTGCAGTACTTTGCCACTACTTTGCCATACTTTGCCACTACTTTGCCACTACTTTGCTGTACTTTACCACTACTTTGCCGTATTTTACCACTACTTTACCACTACTTTGCCATACTGTGCCATACTGTGCCATACTGTGCCATTCTTTGCTATACTTTGCCGTACTTTGCTGTACTTTGCCACTACTTTGCCATACTTTTCAATACTTTGCCACTACTTTGCTGTACTTTTCAGTACTTTGCCACTACTTTGCAGTACTTTGCCATACTTTGCCACTATTTTGCCATACTTTGCAGTACTTTGCTGTACTTTGCCGTACTTTGCCATACTTTGCCACTACTTTGCAGTACTTTGCCACTACTGTGCCACTACTTTGCCACTACTTTGCCATTACTTTGTCGTACTTTGCCACTACTTTGTCATACTTTGCCACTACTTTGCCGTACTTTGCCACTACTTTGCCACTACTTAGCCAGTGTTCTCCCCAGAAAAATGTATCAGAGTGGCGGCTAATTTGCATATAATTTACATATCATTAGCATTTGTCTAAAGATAAAGAAAACAATAATGACAGGCTTGCATGGATGAAAATGTGTCTTTATTTTTTAACAAATTTATGTAGAAGATTAAATGAATCTGCTGCTGTGTGATTTCTATGTAATTTTGATTCTTCGGACTTTCATGGAAGCCCAGTGATCTGCAGCTTTTGAGAACGCCGTGATTTTCTTTGCTTCCCACTTCTATTAAATGACATGGCCTTCTTGTGCATCTCCGAGTGTGCGTGTTTATCGATAGCATATTTCGTAATAGTTATACATAGAATTCCATACCAAAGAACTATTTCTGGATGTTTTTAAGTTGAATTTTCCACATATGTGTCACAGCATTCCTAAAAGATAAGAAATAGGAGCGAATCAATACTTGTATTTAAAAAATATCGTCACGATCAACACGAAAATAAACAAATTGCCGCCATTTTGAAAAGTCGCTAAACTTAAAAATTGCCACGATAAACTTTACCCAACTATTTCAAAACACAATACTAGTATTAGTTACTTTGATAAATCGTAGCCAACAATTTTTGAACTTCCAGAAAGAAGGTTGTTTCCAAAAAAATGTTTCGACGATCGGCAAAAAATGAAGCCATACAAAAATTTACTAAACTAGGTCTTTGCCACTACTTTGCAGTACTTTGCCATTACTTTGCAGTACTTTGCACACTATTCATTACTTTGCCACTACTTTGTCGTACTTTTCAGTACTTCGCCACTACTTTGCAGTACTTTACCTCTACTTTGCCATACTTTGCCACTACTTTGCCATACTTTGCCTTTTTTTGCCACTAGCTTGCCGTACTTTGCCATACTTTGCCACTAGTTTGCCGTACTTTGCCACTAGTTTGCCGTACTTTGCCATACTTTGCCATACTTTGCCACTACTTTGCCACTACTTTGCAGTACTTTGCCACTACTTTGCCACTACTTTGCCACTACTTTGCAGTACTTTTTAGTACTTTGCCACGTCTGGTATTATCATTGATTCTTCTGCCCTTCATAAATCCCTTTTGGTTCTCATTAATAATTGATGGTAATATTAATTTCATTCTATTTGCCAAACACGCTGAGCCAATCTTATAATTCGTGTTCAGTAAAGATATCGGACGCCAGTTTTTCAAAAAGAATCTGTTCTTGTTTGGTTTAGGCAGACAAGTTATAATGGCCTTTTTCTGTGTTGTACTTAATTCTCCCTTTTCATAAGATTCATTTAGACTCATTAAAAGGTAAGGTGAAATATCTCTCCAAAAGAATTTGTAAAATTCACTGGGGAAACCGTCTGAACCAGGTGTTTTTCCATTGACCATATTTTTCAAAGCATTGGCACATTCTTGTATTGTAGCTTTCCCTCAAACGAATTTCTTTCCTCCGTTGATAATTTTGGTGTATTTGTTTTTAGAAATGAACAATTTTGATCAGAAATATCCCTGACTGTTTGATCGGCTGATTTATACAAGTTTTTGTAAAATTGTTTCATTTCTTTCAAAATTTTTCCTTGATCTAAAATTTCAGAACCATCTTCTTTAACCAGTTTTCCAATCGTTTTATTTACATACTGTCTTTTTTCCAGTGTACAAAAATATTTAGACGGTTTCTCCCCATAAAGAGAGTCATTTACCTTTGACCTTATCATACCGCCCTTCAACACTTGAGAGCGCATTTGTTCCAGTTCGGACTGTTTATTTTCAAGTTCTATCAGTTGTTCCTTTTGAATGTTTTTATTAATTTGTTGTATTTTAAGGTCAATTTCCTGTTCCAATAAATATTGTTTTTTATTATTTTCTCGTTTCCTATGACTGGAATACATTATAGTTTTGCCTCTGATATTTAGTTTTAAAACCTCGAAAAATAACTGGCTGGAAATAGAAAACTCCTCCGTATCTGGAACTTCTGCGCTTTCATCAATTGGACTGCTATTCACCATATAATCATTTACCGTTTCGAGCATTTACATGTGACCGAAAACATTCGCTTACGATGAAACTAAGTTGAATTTTACTTGCATTTCATAACAATTCAATGAATTTATTTTTTGTACGTTATTATAATTACTACTGAGTACTAATCAACAATTGCAACACTATGATAACGAGTAAGTTATTCACTTATTCACACTTCTTTTAGAATATACTATTCGTTACCAACAAAATAAAAAAAATGCATATTAAATGTTTTTTGGTTACTCTTTATTTCTTAGTCATGATATTGTACATTTTATGTATATGTAAATTATACAATATTTAGGCATTGAATCCTATGCAAAAAGTCTGTATATTTCTAGTATACAACAAATATACATTAATGAATTTGTATAAAGTGTGTATACAAATAATGTACTGCCGTTTTCTTGTATGTATGAATTTTGTATACAAATAATGTACACAATTTCAAAAAAAGTATACTTTTTGTACAGAATATGTATACAATTAATATACTATTGGGGCGGACAATTTGGTAAGGGAATACACTTCCGCATTGCGTTGATAAAAATACTTCGTCAATAATCGGAAAACTTCGACTGTATGAAAGAGCATTTTCATTGGTTAATGAAAGACGTGACCTGTTAGGTCAAAAGAAGTTGTTCAGGTCAAATTATGATGAAACCATGGTGGGAAATAGCTTTGTAATGAGAGTTTGTGTACAATCTTGCCTTCGACCGTTTTCCCACGGACCCTACCCATTTTTTCACAGTATGTGAACCATATTGTAATAAAATTTTTTTTTTTTGTTCATATTTGTTCCTTCATTGTAAAAAAGTGTCGTTGAAATCATTGACAACTCATTTTGCATTTTTGTTTTCTCAAAAAGACGTAATATTCCAGTTCTGGAATACCAGAAATGCTTGATTTTTGATGATTATTTAGCACAAAAATGGCTGTCATTTGGCCATTTTGAATCAGATTCAGTCAAACCAATATATCTATGTCGTGATGTATAATGAATATATAAAATTTGATCATAATCAGTCAAATAATGTAGAAATACGGCTCCAGAAACACATTCATTAAAACAAAATGGCCGCCAGTCAGCCATTTTGAATCAAATTTGAAAAATAAAATGACATGTATCAGTAACCCATAATGAGATATGGCACTAGAACTGCATTCATTGAAGCAAAATGGCTGCCAGTCGGCCTATTTAAATTGGATCTGAAAAATAAAATGGGGTGCATCAAGGTCCCATAATGTCTAACATATGTAAGTTTAAACAAAATCCATCCATAATTGCTTGATTTTGATGATTTTTAAGCACAAAATTGGCCACCATTCGGCCATCTTGAAACAGATCATGAAACAAATTGGTGTGCATATGTACAATATTATGTATGAAGTTTGATTATTTTCATGTTTGTTATGAATACATGGGGTGTAGGCCGAAACACAAAACAAATAAATTAGCCTAACAATTTTTTTCTTGTTTGTAAATGACTCTGCTGTACATTATAGATATGACTACTAATACCTTATCAAAGTTTTATGTGAATATTACTGATACATATATATAATAAATTTAGGTTTTTCTACTATTTTTTTTATACATTACCATTCCTGTTGATACCATGATTGACTATGATATGGTTCCCATTTATACCAGCTATCTTGATACAAATGAGAATGTTTGTTATATTTGTCACTGTATCTGTCATCATAATATCTATTTGGATACTGCATGTCATTGTAATGTTCACTAAGATATCGTCCAACTTCTTTCTTTTGATTTAACTAATGAGGGTATTGCTTGTATGATTCGTCATAACGTCCACCTTGGTATTCTCTTTGACTGTAGTGATGGTTTTGATATCGGGTAATGACTTTATTAGTTCCCGTTCGGACGAAGTCCGAAAACGGGGACTTATGTTCTGCCCTGTGTGTGTTCGTGCGTCTATGCGTGCGTGCGTCCGTGATCACCTGTATCTCGAACATGCATGGACCGATTAAGTTCAAACTTCACTCATACATCACACATTATATGGGACATATGCACATGCATTTTTTTCATGATCCGATTAATGATAGCCAAATGGCGGTCGTTCTAAGGCCAAAAATGCATTGAAATCGCACATTTTCACCATTCCGGACCCGTATCTCAGTTATGCATGGACGGATTTCGTTCAAATTTGGTACATACATTAAACATAACAGGACCTTGATGCACGTCATTTTTTTTTACCGAATCAAGTTCGAAATGGCCGACTGGCGGCCATTTTGTTTTAAAGAATTCAGTTCTGGATCCATATCTGAGACATGTCTGGATTGATCAATTTCAAACTTCACACACACATGGTACATTATGTCACAAATAGATATGTGCATTTGTTTCATGATCCGCTTAACAATAGCTGAATGATGGCCATTTTAAGGCCGAAAATGCATCAAAATCACGTATTTTCATAATTCCAGAACCGGATCTCAGTCATGCATGGATGGATTTTGTTCAGATTTAGTACAATGTGTTGTACGCATGCAGGTGCATTTCGGATCAGACCACTGAAAGTGGTCTGAGATTTCGGTCATGATCTGCTTTGAATGTATATGTCACTCAAATATGAACAGAACAGGGACGTGTCATTTGTTTTCTTGTCTGTTTAGCTATAATCTTTGTGGTTGTTCAGAATTCTTGGTGAATCTGCTGCTGTGTCTACGACTGTTATTGCTGTTTCTGTGTTGCCCTGTGTAGAATACTGCGTTCAGGTTGTCTATTAATATTTTGTCCATGTGTGAAACTATTTCTTGCTTGATACAAGTGAATATTTCTCACTGTACGTTTGATGTCAGCAACAAATAGTCTAGTACCAGTAGTGTTAAGATGAATCCCATCACTTGTATACATGTCTTTAGTGTGACTTAATTAGTTTTCTATGTTCTACATAGGTACAGTCAGCTGTTTCACATTTAACTTTCATACTTTGGTCAATTTCATTTATCACAGTGTTCACATTTTTTTCACTGCCATGGCTTGGTAATAGACTTGATATTACAATCCTTGCATTGGTAAACACATTCTTGGTGTTATTGATTAACCGGATTCTTTGATCAAATTTCCGTTCCTGTCTGAGCTACTATTAAGTTATTACGCCAAGTCTCGATAATTTTATGTAACTGTTGCACTCTATGAATGAGGTATTTCCAAAGGTCAGGGTTCGTTTAATTTTTATCAACTCGTCTCGTCAGTAGTAGAATGAAACCTGTTTCTATTTACAATAGTTTCCTTTTTATTTCGATTTTTCTTACCGACATTTGAGCAATTGAGTAGTAAAAACTGCAAATAGCCGTTGTGTAGCAAAATTTCACCGGTGATCGTGAAAAACTGCGTGATACAAATTTCTTTTTTTAAAGATTTGAGGAAAGGTAAATTTAGACTCAACCCACTCAATGGTGGAAATGATATAACACAACACCATGACAAGGTTTGACTCCATGGACGATTAAACATATTGTAAATATTTGTATTTTATTTTTTTATCTGATGATTGAACATCAGCAAGCGTTGGTGTATGATGGATGTGGCATGTCGTCATGATGCAATAGCCATTTTTGTGGACTATTTACGTCACTTTCATAAAACAGGCATTATCTCTGTTTGTGTTTTTTGGTTGATCATGGAGATTGAAAATTAAATGGCTCCCATAGTTTTTGTCAGTTTGTCTTGAAATTTTCACACTATTTCACAGTACTTTGCCACTACTTTGCCACTACTTTGCAGTACTTTGCCACTACTTTGCCATACTTTGCCATACTTTGCCACTACTTTGCCGTACTTTACCACTACTTTGCCGTACTTTACCACTACTTTACCACTACTTTGCCATACTGTGCCATACTGTGCCATACTGTGCCATACTTTGCTATACTTTGCCGTACTTTGCTGTACTTTGCCACTACTTTGCCATACTTTTCAGTACTTTGCCACTACTTTGCTGTACTTTTCAGTACTTTGCCACTACTTTGCAGTACTTTGCCATACTTTGCCACTATTTTGCCATACTTTGCAGTACTTTGCAGTACTTTGCTGTACTTTGCCGTACTTTGCCATACTTTGCCACTACTTTGCAGTACTTTGCCACTACTGTGCCACTACTTTGCCATTACTTTGTCGTACTTTGCCACTACTTTGTCATACTTTGCCACTACTTTGCCGTACTTTGCCACTACTTTGCCACTACTTAGCCAGTGTTCTCCCCAGAAAAATGTATCAGAGTGGCGGCTAATTTGCATATAATTTACATATCATTAGCATTTGTCTAAAGATAAAGAAAACAATAATGACAGGCTTGCATGGATGAAAATGTGTCTTTATTTTTTAACAAATTTATGTAGAAGATTAAATGAATCTGCTGCTGTGTGATTTCTATGTAATGTTGATTCTTCGGACTTTCATGGAAGCCCAGTGATCTGCAGCTTTTGAGAACGCCGTGATTTTCTTTGCTTCCCATTTCTATTAAATGACATGGCCTTCTTGTGCATCTCCGAGTGTGCGTGTTTATCGATAGCATATTTCGTAATAGTTATACATAGAATTCCATACCAAAGAACTATTTCTGGATGTTTTTAAGTTGAATTTTCCACATATGTGTCACAGCATTCCTAAAAGATAAGAAATAGGAGCGAATCAATACTTGTATTTAAAAAATATCGTCACGATCAACACGAAAATAAACAAATTGCCGCCATTTTGAAAAGTCGCTAAACTTAAAAATTGCCACGATAAACTTTACCCAACTATTTCAAAACACAATACTAGTATTAGTTACTTTGATAAATCGTAGCCAACAATTTTTGAACTTCCAGAAAGAAAGTCGTTTCCAAAAAAATGTTTCGACGATCGGCAAAAAATGAAGCCATACAAAAATTTACTAAACTAGGTCTTTGCCACTACTTTGCAGTACTTTGCCATTACTTTGCAGTACTTTGCACACTATTCATTACTTTGCCACTACTTTGTCGTACTTTTCAGTACTTCGCCACTACTTTGCAGTACTTTACCTCTACTTTGCCATACTTTGCCACTACTTTGCCATACTTTGCCTTTTTTTGCCACTACTTTGCCGTAATTTGCCACTACTTTGCCGTACTTTGCCATACTTTGCCACTAGTTTGCCGTACTTTGCCACTAGTTTGCCGTACTTTGCCATACTTTGCCATACTTTGCCACTACTTTGCCACTACTTTGCAGTACTTTGCCACTACTTTGCCACTACTTTGCCACTACTTTGCAGTACTTTTTAGTACTTTGCCACGTCTGGTATTATCATTGATCCTTCTGCCCTTCATAAATCCCTTTTGGTTCTCATTAATAATTGATGGTAATATTAATTTCATTCTATTTGCCAAACACGCTGAGCCAACCTTATAATTCGTGTTCAGTAAAGATATCGGACGCCAGTTTTTCAAAAAGAATCTGTTCTTGTTTGGTTTAGGCAGACAAGTTATAATGGCCTTTTTCTGTGTTGTACTTAATTCTCCCTTTTCATAAGATTCATTTAGACTCATTAAAAGGTAAGGTGAAATATCTCTCCAAAAGAATTTGTAAAATTCACTGGGGAAACCGTCTGAACCAGGTGTTTTTCCATTGACCATATTTTTCAAAGCATTGGCACATTCTTGTATTGTAGCTTTCCCTCAAACGAATTTCTTTCCTCCGTTGATAATTTTGGTGTATTTGTTTTTAGAAATGAACAATTTTGATCAGAAATATTCCTGACTGTTTGATCGGCTGATTTATACAAGTTTTTGTAAAATTGTTTCATTTCTTTCAAAATTTTTCCTTGATCTAAAATTTCAGAACCATCTTCTTTAACCAGTTTTCCAATCGTTTTATTTACATACTGTCTTTTTTCCAGTGTACAAAAATATTTAGACGGTTTCTCCCCATAAAGAGAGTCATTTACCTTTGACCTTATCATACCGCCCTTCAACACTTGAGAGCGCATTTGTTCCAGTTCGGACTGTTTATTTTCAAGTTCTATCAGTTGTTCCTTTTGAATGTTTTTATTAATTTGTTGTATTTTAAGGTCAATTTCCTGTTCCAATAAATATTGTTTTTTATTATTTTCTCGTTTCCTATGACTGGAATACATTATAGTTTTGCCTCTGATATTTAGTTTTAAAACCTCGAAAAATAACTGGCTGGAAATAGAAAACTCCTCCGTATCTGGAACTTCTGCGCTTTCATCAATTGGACTGCTATTCACCATATAATCATTTACCGTTTCGAGCATTTACATGTGACCGAAAACATTCGCTTACGATGAAACTAAGTTGAATTTTACTTGCATTTCATAACAATTCAATGAATTTATTTTTTGTACGTTATTATAATTACTACTGAGTACTAATCAACAATTGCAACACTATGATAACGAGTAAGTTATTCACTTATTCACACTTCTTTTAGAATATACTATTCGTTACCAACAAAATAAAAAAAATGCATATTAAATGTTTTTTGGTTACTCTTTATTTCTTAGTCATGATATTGTACATTTTATGTATATGTAAATTATACAATATTTAGGCATTGAATCCTATGCAAAAAGTCTGTATATTTCTAGTATACAACAAATATACATTAATGAATTTGTATAAAGTGTATATACAAATAATGTACTGCCGTTTTCTTGTATGTATGAATTTTGTATACAAATAATGTACACAATTTCAAAAAAAGTATACTTTTTGTACAGAATATGTATACAATTAATATACTATTGGGGCGGACAATTTGGTAAGGGAATACACTTCCGCATTGCGTTGATAAAAATACTTCGTCAATAATCGGAAAACTTTGACTGTATGAAAGAGCATTTTCATTGGTTAATGAAAGACGTGACCTGTTAGGTCAAAGGAAGTTGTTCAGGTCAAATTATGATGAAACCATGGCGGGAAATAGCTTTGTAATGAGAGTTTGTGTACAATCTTGCCTTCGACCGTTTTCCCACGGACCCTACCCATTTTTTCACAGTATGTGAACCATATTGTAATAAAATTTTTGTTTTTTGTTCATATTTGTTCCTTCATTGTAAAAAAGTGTCGTTGAAATCATTGACAACTCATTTTGCATTTTTGTTTTCTCAAAAAGACGTAATATTCCAGTTCTGGAATGCCAGAAATGCTTGATTTTTGATGATTTTTTAGCACAAAAATGGCTGTCATTTGGCCATTTTGAATCAGATTCAGTCAAACCAATATATCTATGTCGTGATGTATAATGAATATATAAAATTTGATCATAATCAGTCAAATAATGTAGAAATACGGCTCCAGAAACACTTCATTAAAACAAAATGGCCGCCAGTCAGCCATTTTGAATCAAATTTGAAAAATAAAATGACATGTATCAGTAACCCATAATGAGATATGGCACTAGAACTGCATTCATTGAAGCAAAATGGCTGCCAGTCGGCCAATTAAATTGGATCTGAAAAATAAAATGGGGTGCATCAAGGTCCCATAATGTCTAACATATGTAAGTTTAAACAAAATTCATGCATAATTGCTTGATTTTGATGATTTTTAAGCACAAAATTGGCCACCATTCGGCCATCTTGAAACAGATCATGAAACAAATTGATGTGCATATGTACAATATTATGTATGAAGTTTGACTATTTTCATGTTTGTTATGAATTCATGGGGTGTAGGCCGAAACACAAAACAAATAAATTAGCCTAACAATTTTTTTCTTGTTTGTAAATGACTCTGCTGTACATTATAGATATGACTACTAATACCTTATCAAAGTTTTATGTGAATATTACTGATACATATATATAATAAATTTAGGTTTTTCTACTATTTTTTTTATACATTACCATTCCTGTTGATACCATGATTGACTATGATATGGTTCCCATTTATACCAGCTATCTTGATACAAATGAGAATGTTTGTTATATTTGTCACTGTATCTGTCATCATAATATCTATTTGGATACTGCATGTCATTGTAATGTTCAGGAAGATATCGTCCAACTTCTTTCTTTTGATTTAACTAATGAGGGTATTGCTTGTATGATTCGTCATAACGTCCACCTTGGTATTCTCTTTGACTGTAGTGATGGTTTTGATATCGGGTAATGACTTTATTAGTCCCCGTTCGGACGAAGTCCGAAAACGGGGACTTATGTTCTGCCCTGTGTGCGTTCGTGCGTCTATGCGTGCGTGCGTCCGTGATCACCTGTATCTCGAACATGCATGGACCGATTAAGTTCAAACTTCACTCATACATCACACATTATATGGGACATATGCACATGCATTTTTTTCATGATCCGATTAATGATAGCCAAATGGCGGCCGTTCTAAGGCCAAAAATGCATTGAAATCGCACATTTTCACCATTCCGGACCCGTATCTCAGTTATGCATGGACGGATTTCGTTCAAATTTGGTACATACATTAAACATAACAGGACCTTGATGCACGTCATTTTTTTTACCGAATCAAGTTCGAAATGGCCGACTGGCGGCCATTTTGTTTTAAAGAATTCAGTTCTGGATCCATATCTGAGACATGTCTGGATTGATCAATTTCAAACTTCACACACACATGGTACATTATGTCACAAATAGATATGTGCATTTGTTTCATGATCCGCTTAACAATAGCTGAATGATGGCCATTTTAAGGCCGAAAATGCATCAAAATCACGTATTTTCATAATTCCAGAACCGGATCTCAGTCATGCATGGATTGATTTTGTTCAGATTTAGTACAATGTGTTGTACGCATGCAGGTGCATTTCGGATCAGACCACTGAAAGTGGTCTGAGATTTCGGTCATGATCTGCTTTGAATGTATATGTCACTCAAATATGAACAGAACAGGGACGTGTCATTTGTTTTCTTGTCTGTTTAGCTATAATCTTTGTGGTTGTTCAGAATTCTTGGTGAATCTGCTGCTGTGTCTACGACTGTTATTGCTGTTTCTGTGTTGCCCTGTGTAGAATACTGCGTTCAGGTTGTCTATTAATATTTTGTCCATGTGTGAAACTATTTCTTGCTTGATACAAGTGAATATTTCTCACTGTACGTTTGATGTCAGCAACAAATAGTCTAGTACCAGTAGTGTTAAGATGAATCCCATCACTTGTATACATGTCTTTAGTGTGACTTAATTAGTTTTCTATGTTCTACATAGGTACAGTCAGCTGTTTCACATTTAACTTTCATACTTTGGTCAATTTCATTTATCACAGTGTTCACATTTTTTTCACTGCCATGGCTTGGTAATAGACTTGATATTACAATCCTTGCATTGGTAAACACATTCTTGGTGTTATTGATTAACCGGATTCTTTGATCAAATTTCCGTTCCTGTCTGAGCTACTATTAAGTTATTACGCCAAGTCTCGTTAATTTTATGTAACTGTTGCACTCTATGAATGAGGTATTTCCAAAGGTCAGGGTTCGTTTAATTTTTATCAACTCGTCTCGTCAGTAGTAGAATGAAACCTGTTTCTATTTACAATAGTTTCCTTTTTATTTCGATTTTTCTTACCGACATTTGAGCAATTGAGTAGTAAAAACTGCAAATAGCCGTTGTGTAGCAAAATTTCACCGGTGATCGTGAAAAACTGCGTGATACAAATTTCTTTTTTTAAAGATTTGAGGAAAGGTAAATTTAGACTCAACCCACTCAATGGTGGAAATGATATAACACAACACCATGACAAGGTTTGACTCCATGGACGATTAAACATATTGTAAATATTTGTATTTTATTTTTTTATCTGATGATTGAACATCAGCAAGCGTTGGTGTATGATGGATGTGGCATGTCGTCATGATGCAATAGCCATTTTTGTGGACTATTTACGTCACTTTCATAAAACGGGCATTATCTCTGTTTGTGTTTTTTGGTTGATCATGGAGATTGAAAATTAAATGGCTCCCATAGTTTTTGTCAGTTTGTCTTGAAATTTTCACACTATTTCACAGTACTTTGCCACTACTTTGCCACTACTTTGCAGTACTTTGCCACTACTTTGCCATACTTTGCCATACTTTGCCACTACTTTGCCGTACTTTACCACTACTTTGCCGTACTTTACCACTACTTTACCACTACTTTGCCATACTGTGCCATACTGTGCCATACTGTGCCATACTTTGCTATACTTTGCCGTACTTTGCTGTACTTTGCCACTACTTTGCCATACTTTTCAGTACTTTGCCACTACTTTGCTGTACTTTTCAGTACTTTGCCACTACTTTGCAGTACTTTGCCATACTTTGCCACTATTTTGCCATACTTTGCAGTACTTTGCTGTACTTTGCCGTACTTTGCCATACTTTGCCACTACTTTGCAGTACTTTGCCACTACTGTGCCACTACTTTGCCACTACTTTGCCATTACTTTGTCGTACTTTGCCACTACTTTGTCATACTTTGCCACTACTTTGCCGTACTTTGCCACTACTTTGCCACTACTTAGCCAGTGTTCTCCCCAGAAAAATGTATCAGAGTGGTGGCTAATTTGCATATAATTTACATATCATTAGCATTTGTCTAAAGATAAAGAAAACAATAATGACAGGCTTGCATGGATGAAAATGTGTCTTTATTTTTTAACAAATTTATGTAGAAGATTAAATGAATCTGCTGCTGTGTGATTTCTATGTAATGTTGATTCTTCGGACTTTCATGGAAGCCCAGTGATCTGCAGCTTTTGAGAACGCCGTGATTTTCTTTGCTTCCCACTTCTATTAAATGACATGGCCTTCTTGTGCATCTCCGAGTGTGCGTGTTTATCGATAGCATATTTCGTAATAGTTATACATAGAATTCCATACCAAAGAACTATTTCTGGATGTTTTTAAGTTGAATTTTCCACATATGTGTCACAGCATTCCTAAAAGATAAGAAATAGGAGCGAATCAATACTTGTATTTAAAAAAATATCGTCACGATCAACACGAAAATAAACAAATTGCCGCCATTTTGAAAAGTCGCTAAACTTAAAAATTGCCACGATAAACTTTACCCAACTATTTCAAAACACAATACTAGTATTAGTTACTTTGATAAATCGTAGCCAACAATTTTTGAACTTCCAGAAAGAAGGTTGTTTCCAAAAAAATGTTTCGACGATCGGCAAAAAATGAAGCCATACAAAAATTTACTAAACTAGGTCTTTGCCACTACTTTGCAGTACTTTGCCATTACTTTGCAGTACTTTGCACACTATTCATTACTTTGCCACTACTTTGTCGTACTTTTCAGTACTTCGCCACTACTTTGCAGTACTTTACCTCTACTTTGCCATACTTTGCCACTACTTTGCCATACTTTGCCTTTTTTTGCCACTACTTTGCCGTAATTTGCCACTACTTTGCCGTACTTTGCCATACTTTGCCACTAGTTTGCCGTACTTTGCCACTAGTTTGCCGTACTTTGCCATACTTTGCCATACTTTGCCACTACTTTGCCACTACTTTGCAGTACTTTGCCACTACTTTGCCACTACTTTGCAGTACTTTTTAGTACTTTGCCACGTCTGGTATTATCATTGATCCTTCTGCCCTTCATAAATCCCTTTTGGTTCTCATTAATAATTGATGGTAATATTAATTTCATTCTATTTGCCAAACACGCTGAGCCAATCTTATAATTCGTGTTCAGTAAAGATATCGGACGCCAGTTTTTCAAAAAGAATCTGTTCTTGTTTGGTTTAGGCAGACAAGTTATAATGGCCTTTTTCTGTGTTGTACTTAATTCTCCCTTTTCATAAGATTCATTTAGACTCATTAAAAGGTAAGGTGAAATATCTCTCCAAAAGAATTTGTAAAATTCACTGGGGAAACCGTCTGAACCAGGTGTTTTTCCATTGACCATATTTTTCAAAGCATTGGCACATTCTTGTATTGTAGCTTTCCCTCAAACGAATTTCTTTCCTCCGTTGATAATTTTGGTGTATTTGTTTTTAGAAATGAACAATTTTGATCAGAAATATCCCTGACTGTTTGATCGGCTGATTTATACAAGTTTTTGTAAAATTGTTTCATTTCTTTCAAAATTTTTCCTTGATCTAAAATTTCAGAACCATCTTCTTTAACCAGTTTTCCAATCGTTTTATTTACATACTGTCTTTTTTCCAGTGTACAAAAATATTTAGACGGTTTCTCCCCATAAAGAGAGTCATTTACCTTTGACCTTATCATACCGCCCTTCAACACTTGAGAGCGCATTTGTTCCAGTTCGGACTGTTTATTTTCAAGTTCTATCAGTTGTTCCTTTTGAATGTTTTTATTAATTTGTTGTATTTTAAGGTCAATTTCCTGTTCCAATAAATATTGTTTTTTATTATTTTCTCGTTTCCTATGACTGGAATACATTATAGTTTTGCCTCTGATATTTAGTTTTAAAACCTCGAAAAATAACTGGCTGGAAATAGAAAACTCCTCCGTATCTGGAACTTCTGCGCTTTCATCAATTGGACTGCTATTCACCATATAATCATTTACCGTTTCGAGCATTTACATGTGACCGAAAACATTCGCTTACGATGAAACTAAGTTGAATTTTACTTGCATTTCATAACAATTCAATGAATTTATTTTTTGTACGTTATTATAATTACTACTGAGTACTAATCAACAATTGCAACACTATGATAACGAGTAAGTTATTCACTTATTCACACTTCTTTTAGAATATACTATTCGTTACCAACAAAATAAAAAAAATGCATATTAAATGTTTTTTGGTTACTCTTTATTTCTTAGTCATGATATTGTACATTTTATGTATATGTAAATTATACAATATTTAGGCATTGAATCCTATGCAAAAAGTCTGTATATTTCTAGTATACAACAAATATACATTAATGAATTTGTATAAAGTGTGTATACAAATAATGTACTGCCGTTTTCTTGTATGTATGAATTTTGTATACAAATAATGTACACAATTTCAAAAAAGTATACTTTTTGTACAGAATATGTATACAATTAATATACTATTGGGGCGGACAATTTGGTAAGGGAATACACTTCCGCATTGCGTTGATAAAAATACTTCGTCAATAATCGGAAAACTTCGACTGTATGAAAGAGCATTTTCATTGGTTAATGAAAGACGTGACCTGTTAGGTCAAAGGAAGTTGTTCAGGTCAAATTATGATGAAACCATGGTGGGAAATAGCTTTGTAATGAGAGTTTGTGTACAATCTTGCCTTCGACCGTTTTCCCACGGACCCTACCCATTTTTTCACAGTATGTGAACCATATTGTAATAAAATTTTTGTTTTTTGTTCATATTTGTTCCTTCATTGTAAAAAAGTGTCGTTGAAATCATTGACAACTCATTTTGCATTTTTGTTTTCTCAAAAAGACGTAATATTCCAGTTCTGGAATGCCAGAAATGCTTGATTTTTGATGATTTTTTAGCACAAAAATGGCTGTCATTTGGCCATTTTGAATCAGATTCAGTCAAACCAATATATCTATGTCGTGATGTATAATGAATATATAAAATTTGATCATAATCAGTCAAATAATGTAGAAATACGGCTCCAGAAACACTTCATTAAAACAAAATGGCCGCCAGTCAGCCATTTTGAATCAAATTTGAAAAATAAAATGACATGTATCAGTAACCCATAATGAGATATGGCACTAGAACTGCATTCATTGAAGCAAAATGGCTGCCAGTCGGCCAATTAAATTGGATCTGAAAAATAAAATGGGGTGCATCAAGGTCCCATAATGTCTAACATATGTAAGTTTAAACAAAATTCATGCATAATTGCTTGATTTTGATGATTTTTAAGCACAAAATTGGCCACCATTCGGCCATCTTGAAACAGATCATGAAACAAATTGATGTGCATATGTACAATATTATGTATGAAGTTTGATTATTTTCATGTTTGTTATGAATTCATGGGGTGTAGGCCGAAACACAAAACAAATAAATTAGCCTAACAATTTTTTTCTTGTTTGTAAATGACTCTGCTGTACATTATAGATATGACTACTAATACCTTATCAAAGTTTTATGTGAATATTACTGATACATATATATAATAAATTTAGGTTTTTCTACTATTTTTTTTATACATTACCATTCCTGTTGATACCATGATTGACTATGATATGGTTCCCATTTATACCAGCTATCTTGATACAAATGAGAATGTTTGTTATATTTGTCACTGTATCTGTCATCATAATATCTATTTGGATACTGCATGTCATTGTAATGTTCACTAAGATATCGTCCAACTTCTTTCTTTTGATTTAACTAATGAGGGTATTGCTTGTATGATTCGTCATAACGTCCACCTTGGTATTCTCTTTGACTGTAGTGATGGTTTTGATATCGGGTAATGACTTTATTAGTCCCCGTTCGGACGAAGTCCGAAAACGGGGACTTATGTTCTGCCCTGTGTGCGTTCGTGCGTCTATGCGTGCGTGCGTCCGTGATCACCTGTATCTCGAACATGCATGGACCGATTAAGTTCAAACTTCACTCATACATCACACATTATATGGGACATATGCACATGCATTTTTTTCATGATCCGATTAATGATAGCCAAATGGCGGCCGTTCTAAGGCCAAAAATGCATTGAAATCACACATTTTCACCATTCCGGACCCGTATCTCAGTTATGCATGGACGGATTTCGTTCAAATTTGGTACATACATTAAACATAACAGGACCTTGATGCACGTCATTTTTTTTACCGAATCAAGTTCGAAATGGCCGACTGGCGGCCATTTTGTTTTAAAGAATTCAGTTCTGGATCCATATCTGAGACATGTCTGGATTGATCAATTTCAAACTTCACACACACATGGTACATTATGTCACAAATAGATATGTGCATTTGTTTCATGATCCGCTTAACAATAGCTGAATGATGGCCATTTTAAGGCCGAAAATGCATCAAAATCACGTATTTTCATAATTCCAGAACCGGATCTCAGTCATGCATGGATGGATTTTGTTCAGATTTAGTACAATGTGTTGTACGCATGCAGGTGCATTTCGGATCAGACCACTGAAAGTGGTCTGAGATTTCGGTCATGATCTGCTTTGAATGTATATGTCACTCAAATATGAACAGAACAGGGACGTGTCATTTGTTTTCTTGTCTGTTTAGCTATAATCTTTGTGGTTGTTCAGAATTCTTGGTGAATCTGCTGCTGTGTCTACGACTGTTATTGCTGTTTCTGTGTTGCCCTGTGTAGAATACTGCGTTCAGGTTGTCTATTAATATTTTGTCCATGTGTGAAACTATTTCTTGCTTGATACAAGTGAATATTTCTCACTGTACGTTTGATGTCAGCAACAAATAGTCTAGTACCAGTAGTGTTAAGATGAATCCCATCACTTGTATACATGTCTTTAGTGTGACTTAATTAGTTTTCTATGTTCTACATAGGTACAGTCAGCTGTTTCACATTTAACTTTCATACTTTGGTCAATTTCATTTATCACAGTGTTCACATTTTTTTCACTGCCATGGCTTGGTAATAGACTTGATATTACAATCCTTGCATTGGTAAACACATTCTTGGTGTTATTGATTAACCGGATTCTTTGATCAAATTTCCGTTCCTGTCTGAGCTACTATTAAGTTATTACGCCAAGTCTCGTTAATTTTATGTAACTGTTGCACTCTATGAATGAGGTATTTCCAAAGGTCAGGGTTCGTTTAATTTTTATCAACTCGTCTCGTCAGTAGTAGAATGAAACCTGTTTCTATTTACAATAGTTTCCTTTTTATTTCGATTTTTCTTACCGACATTTGAGCAATTGAGTAGTAAAAACTGCAAATAGCCGTTGTGTAGCAAAATTTCATCGGTGATCGTGAAAAACTGCGTGATACAAATTTCTTTTTTTAAAGATTTGAGGAAAGGTAAATTTAGACTCAACCCACTCAATGGTGGAAATGATATAACACAACACCATGACAAGGTTTGACTCCATGGACGATTAAACATATTGTAAATATTTGTATTTTATTTTTTTATCTGATGATTGAACATCAGCAAGCGTTGGTGTATGATGGATGTGGCATGTCGTCATGATGCAATAGCCATTTTTGTGGACTATTTACGTCACTTTCATAAAACGGGCATTATCTCTGTTTGTGTTTTTTGGTTGATCATGGAGATTGAAAATTAAATGGCTCCCATAGTTTTTGTCAGTTTGTCTTGAAATTTTCACACTATTTCACAGTACTTTGCCACTACTTTGCCACTACTTTGCAGTACTTTGCCACTACTTTGCCATACTTTGCCATACTTTGCCATACTTTGCCATACTTTGCCACTACTTTGCCACTACTTTGCCGTACTTTACCACTACTTTGCCGTACTTTACCACTACTTTACCACTACTTTGCCATACTGTGCCATACTGTGCCATACTTTGCTATACTTTGCCGTACTTTGCTGTACTTTGCCACTACTTTGCCATACTTTTCAGTACTTTGCCACTACTTTGCCATACTTTTCAGTACTTTGCCACTACTTTGCTGTACTTTTCAGTACTTTGCCACTACTTTGCAGTACTTTGCCATACTTTGCCACTATTTTGCCATACTTTGCAGTACTTTGCTGTACTTTGCCGTACTTTGCCATACTTTGCCACTACTTTGCAGTACTTTGCCACTACTGTGCCACTACTTTGCCACTACTTTGCCATTACTTTGTCGTACTTTGCCACTACTTTGTCATACTTTGCCACTACTTTGCCGTACTTTGCCACTACTTTGCCACTACTTAGCCAGTGTTCTCCCCAGAAAAATGTATCAGAGTGGTGGCTAATTTGCATATAATTTACATATCATTAGCATTTGTCTAAAGATAAAGAAAACAATAATGACAGGCTTGCATGGATGAAAATGTGTCTTTATTTTTTAACAAATTTATGTAGAAGATTAAATGAATCTGCTGCTGTGTGATTTCTATGTAATTTTGATTCTTCGGACTTTCATGGAAGCCCAGTGATCTGCAGCTTTTGAGAACGCCGTGATTTTCTTTGCTTCCCACTTCTATTAAATGACATGGCCTTCTTGTGCATCTCCGAGTGTGCGTGTTTATCGATAGCATATTTCGTAATAGTTATACATAGAATTCCATACCAAAGAACTATTTCTGGATGTTTTTAAGTTGAATTTTCCACATATGTGTCACAGCATTCCTAAAAGATAAGAAATAGGAGCGAATCAATACTTGTATTTAAAAAATATCGTCACGATCAACACAAAAATAAACAAATTGCCGCCATTTTGAAAAGTCGCTAAACTTAAAAATTGCCACGATAAACTTTACCCAACTATTTCAAAACACAATACTAGTATTAGTTACTTTGATAAATCGTAGCCAACAATTTTTGAACTTCCAGAAAGAAGGTTGTTTCCAAAAAAATGTTTCGACGATCGGCAAAAAATGAAGCCATACAAAAATTTACTAAACTAGGTCTTTGCCACTACTTTGCAGTACTTTGCCATTACTTTGCAGTACTTTGCACACTATACATTACTTTGCCACTACTTTGTCGTACTTTTCAGTACTTCGCCACTACTTTGCAGTACTTTACCTCTACTTTGCCATACTTTGCCACTACTTTGCCATACTTTGCCTTTTTTTGCCACTACTTTGCCGTAATTTGCCACTACTTTGCCGTACTTTGCCATACTTTGCCACTAGTTTGCCGTACTTTGCCACTAGTTTGCCGTACTTTGCCATACTTTGCCATACTTTGCCACTACTTTGCCACTACTTTGCAGTACTTTGCCACTACTTTGCCACTACTTTGCCACTACTTTGCAGTACTTTTTAGTACTTTGCCACGTCTGGTATTATCATTGATCCTTCTGCCCTTCATAAATCCCTTTTGGTTCTCATTAATAATTGATGGTAATATTAATTTCATTCTATTTGCCAAACACGCTGAGCCAATCTTATAATTCGTGTTCAGTAAAGATATCGGACGCCAGTTTTTCAAAAAGAATCTGTTCTTGTTTGGTTTAGGCAGACAAGTTATAATGGTCTTTTTCTGTGTTGTACTTAATTCTCCCTTTTCATAAGATTCATTTAGACTCATTAAAAGGTAAGGTGAAATATCTCTCCAAAAGAATTTGTAAAATTCACTGGGGAAACCGTCTGAACCAGGTGTTTTTCCATTGACCATATTTTTCAAAGCATTGGCACATTCTTGTATTGTAGCTTTCCCTCAAACGAATTTCTTTCCTCCGTTGATAATTTTGGTGTATTTGTTTTTAGAAATGAACAATTTTGATCAGAAATATCCCTGACTGTTTGATTGGCTGATTTATACAAGTTTTTGTAAAATTGTATCATTTCTTTCAAAATTTTTCCTTGATCTAAAATTTCAGAACCATCTTCTTTAACCAGTTTTCCAATCGTTTTATTTACATACTGTCTTTTTTCCAGTGTACAAAAATATTTAGACGGGTTCTCCCCATAAAGAGAGTCATTTACCTTTGACCTTATCATACCGCCCTTCAACACTTGAGAGCGCATTTGTTCCAGTTCGGACTGTTTATTTTCAAGTTCTATCAGTTGTTCCTTTTGAATGTTTTTATTAATTTGTTGTATTTTAAGGTCAATTTCCTGTTCCAATAAATATTGTTTTTTATTATTTTCTCGTTTCCTATGACTGGAATACATTATAGTTTTGCCTCTGATATTTAGTTTTAAAACCTCGAAAAATAACTGGCTGGAAATAGAAAACTCCTCCGTATCTGGAACTTCTGCGCTTTCATCAATTGGACTGCTATTCACCATATAATCATTTACCGTTTCGAGCATTTACATGTGACCGAAAACATTCGCTTACGATGAAACTAAGTTGAATTTTACTTGCATTTCATAACAATTCAATGAATTTATTTTTTGTACGTTATTATAATTACTACTGAGTACTAATCAACAATTGCAACACTATGATAACGAGTAAGTTATTCACTTATTCACACTTCTTTTAGAATATACTATTCGTTACCAACAAAATAAAAAAAATGCATATTAAATGTTTTTTGGTTACTCTTTATTTCTTAGTCATGATATTGTACATTTTATGTATATGTAAATTATACAATATTTAGGCATTGAATCCTATGCAAAAAGTCTGTATATTTCTAGTATACAACAAATATACATTAATGAATTTGTATAAAGTGTGTATACAAATAATGTACTGCCGTTTTCTTGTATGTATGAATTTTGTATACAAATAATGTACACAATTTCAAAAAAGTATACTTTTTGTACAGAATATGTATACAATTAATATACTATTGGGGCGGACAATTTGGTAAGGGAATACACTTCCGCATTGCGTTGATAAAAATACTTCGTCAATAATCGGAAAACTTCGACTGTATGAAAGAGCATTTTCATTGGTTAATGAAAGACGTGACCTGTTAGGTCAAAGGAAGTTGTTCAGGTCAAATTATGATGAAACCATGGCGGGAAATAGCTTTGTAATGAGAGTTTGTGTACAATCTTGCCTTCGACCGTTTTCCCACGGACCCTACCCATTTTTTCACAGTATGTGAACCATATTGTAATAAAATTTTTGTTTTTTGTTCATATTCGTTCCTTCATTGTAAAAAAGTGTCGTTGAAATCATTGACAACTCATTTTGCATTTTTGTTTTCTCAAAAAGACGTAATATTCCAGTTCTGGAATGCCAGAAATGCTTGATTTTTGATGATTTTTTAGCACAAAAATGGCTGTCATTTGGCCATTTTGAATCAGATTCAGTCAAACCAATATATCTATGTCGTGATGTATAATGAATATATAAAATTTGATCATAATCAGTCAAATAATGTAGAAATACGGCTCCAGAAACACATTCATTAAAACAAAATGGCCGCCAGTCAGCCATTTTGAATCAAATTTGAAAAATAAAATGACATGTATCAGTAACCCATAATGAGATATGGCACTAGAACTGCATTCATTGAAGCAAAATGGCTGCCAGTCGGCCTATTTAAATTGGATCTGAAAAATAAAATGGGGTGCATCAAGGTCCCATAATGTCTAACATATGTAAGTTTAAACAAAATCCATCCATAATTGCTTGATTTTGATGATTTTTAAGCACAAAATTGGCCACCATTCGGCCATCTTGAAACAGATCATGAAACAAATTGATGTGCATATGTACAATATTATGTATGAAGTTTGATTATTTTCATGTTTGTTATGAATACATGGGGTGTAGGCCGAAACACAAAACAAATAAATTAGCCTAACAATTTTTTTCTTGTTTGTAAATGACTCTGCTGTACATTATAGATATGACTACTAATACCTTATCAAAGTTTTATGTGAATATTACTGATACATATATATAATAAATTTAGGTTTTTCTACTATTTTTTTTATACATTACCATTCCTGTTGATACCATGATTGACTATGATATGGTTCCCATTTATACCAGCTATCTTGATACAAATGAGAATGTTTGTTATATTTGTCACTGTATCTGTCATCATAATATCTATTTGGATACTGCATGTCATTGTAATGTTCACTAAGATATCGTCCAACTTCTTTCTTTTGATTTAACTAATGAGGGTATTGCTTGTATGATTCGTCATAACGTCCACCTTGGTATTCTCTTTGACTGTAGTGATGGTTTTGATATCGGGTAATGACTTTATTAGTCCCCGTTCGGACGAAGTCCGAAAACGGGGACTTATGTTCTGCCCTGTGTGCGTTCGTGCGTCTATGCGTGCGTGCGTCCGTGATCACCTGTATCTCGAACATGCATGGACCGATTAAGTTCAAACTTCACTCATACATCACACATTATATGGGACATATGCACATGCATTTTTTTCATGATCCGATTAATGATAGCCAAATGGCGGCCGTTCTAAGGCCAAAAATGCATTGAAATCACACATTTTCACCATTCCGGACCCGTATCTCAGTTATGCATGGACGGATTTCGTTCAAATTTGGTACATACATTAAACATAACAGGACCTTGATGCACGTCATTTTTTTTACCGAATCAAGTTCGAAATGGCCGACTGGCGGCCATTTTGTTTTAAAGAATTCAGTTCTGGATCCATATCTGAGACATGTCTGGATTGATCAATTTCAAACTTCACACACACATGGTACATTATGTCACAAATAGATATGTGCATTTGTTTCATGATCCGCTTAACAATAGCTGAATGATGGCCATTTTAAGGCCGAAAATGCATCAAAATCACGTATTTTCATAATTCCAGAACCGGATCTCAGTCATGCATGGATGGATTTTGTTCAGATTTAGTACAATGTGTTGTACGCATGCAGGTGCATTTCGGATCAGACCACTGAAAGTGGTCTGAGATTTCGGTCATGATCTGCTTTGAATGTATATGTCACTCAAATATGAACAGAACAGGGACGTGTCATTTGTTTTCTTGTCTGTTTAGCTATAATCTTTGTGGTTGTTCAGAATTCTTGGTGAATCTGCTGCTGTGTCTACGACTGTTATTGCTGTTTCTGTGTTGCCCTGTGTAGAATACTGCGTTCAGGTTGTCTATTAATATTTTGTCCATGTGTGAAACTATTTCTTGCTTGATACAAGTGAATATTTCTCACTGTACGTTTGATGTCAGCAACAAATAGTCTAGTACCAGTAGTGTTAAGATGAATCCCATCACTTGTATACATGTCTTTAGTGTGACTTAATTAGTTTTCTATGTTCTACATAGGTACAGTCAGCTGTTTCACATTTAACTTTCATACTTTGGTCAATTTCATTTATCACAGTGTTCACATTTTTTTCACTGCCATGGCTTGGTAATAGACTTGATATTACAATCCTTGCATTGGTAAACACATTCTTGGTGTTATTGATTAACCGGATTCTTTGATCAAATTTCCGTTCCTGTCTGAGCTACTATTAAGTTATTACGCCAAGTCTCGTTAATTTTATGTAACTGTTGCACTCTATGAATGAGGTATTTCCAAAGGTCAGGGTTCGTTTAATTTTTATCAACTCGTCTCGTCAGTAGTAGAATGAAACCTGTTTCTATTTACAATAGTTTCCTTTTTATTTCGATTTTTCTTACCGACATTTGAGCAATTGAGTAGTAAAAACTGCAAATAGCCGTTGTGTAGCAAAATTTCATCGGTGATCGTGAAAAACTGCGTGATACAAATTTCTTTTTTTAAAGATTTGAGGAAAGGTAAATTTAGACTCAACCCACTCAATGGTGGAAATGATATAACACAACACCATGACAAGGTTTGACTCCATGGACGATTAAACATATTGTAAATATTTGTATTTTATTTTTTTATCTGATGATTGAACATCAGCAAGCGTTGGTGTATGATGGATGTGGCATGTCGTCATGATGCAATAGCCATTTTTGTGGACTATTTACGTCACTTTCATAAAACGGGCATTATCTCTGTTTGTGTTTTTTGGTTGATCATGGAGATTGAAAATTAAATGGCTCCCATAGTTTTTGTCAGTTTGTCTTGAAATTTTCACACTATTTCACAGTACTTTGCCACTACTTTGCCACTACTTTGCAGTACTTTGCCACTACTTTGCCATACTTTGCCATACTTTGCCATACTTTGCCATACTTTGCCACTACTTTGCCACTACTTTGCCGTACTTTACCACTACTTTGCCGTACTTTACCACTACTTTACCACTACTTTGCCATACTGTGCCATACTGTGCCATACTTTGCTATACTTTGCCGTACTTTGCTGTACTTTGCCACTACTTTGCCATACTTTTCAGTACTTTGCCACTACTTTGCCATACTTTTCAGTACTTTGCCACTACTTTGCTGTACTTTTCAGTACTTTGCCACTACTTTGCAGTACTTTGCCATACTTTGCCACTATTTTGCCATACTTTGCAGTACTTTGCTGTACTTTGCCGTACTTTGCCATACTTTGCCACTACTTTGCAGTACTTTGCCACTACTGTGCCACTACTTTGCCACTACTTTGCCATTACTTTGTCGTACTTTGCCACTACTTTGTCATACTTTGCCACTACTTTGCCGTACTTTGCCACTACTTTGCCACTACTTAGCCAGTGTTCTCCCCAGAAAAATGTATCAGAGTGGTGGCTAATTTGCATATAATTTACATATCATTAGCATTTGTCTAAAGATAAAGAAAACAATAATGACAGGCTTGCATGGATGAAAATGTGTCTTTATTTTTTAACAAATTTATGTAGAAGATTAAATGAATCTGCTGCTGTGTGATTTCTATGTAATTTTGATTCTTCGGACTTTCATGGAAGCCCAGTGATCTGCAGCTTTTGAGAACGCCGTGATTTTCTTTGCTTCCCACTTCTATTAAATGACATGGCCTTCTTGTGCATCTCCGAGTGTGCGTGTTTATCGATAGCATATTTCGTAATAGTTATACATAGAATTCCATACCAAAGAACTATTTCTGGATGTTTTTAAGTTGAATTTTCCACATATGTGTCACAGCATTCCTAAAAGATAAGAAATAGGAGCGAATCAATACTTGTATTTAAAAAATATCGTCACGATCAACACGAAAATAAACAAATTGCCGCCATTTTGAAAAGTCGCTAAACTTAAAAATTGCCACGATAAACTTTACCCAACTATTTCAAAACACAATACTAGTATTAGTTACTTTGATAAATCGTAGCCAACAATTTTTGAACTTCCAGAAAGAAGGTCGTTTCCAAAAAAATGTTTCAACGATCGGCAAAAAATGAAGCCATACAAAAATTTACTAAACTAGGTCTTTGCCACTACTTTGCAGTACTTTGCCATTACTTTGCAGTACTTTGCACACTATTCATTACTTTGCCACTACTTTGTCGTACTTTTCAGTACTTCGCCACTACTTTGCAGTACTTTACCTCTACTTTGCCATACTTTGCCACTACTTTGCCATACTTTGCCTTTTTTTGCCACTACTTTGCCGTAATTTGCCACTACTTTGCCGTACTTTGCCATACTTTGCCACTAGTTTGCCGTACTTTGCCACTAGTTTGCCGTACTTTGCCATACTTTGCCATACTTTGCCACTACTTTGCCACTACTTTGCAGTACTTTGCCACTACTTTGCCACTACTTTGCCACTACTTTGCAGTACTTTTTAGTACTTTGCCACGTCTGGTATTATCATTGATCCTTCTGCCCTTCATAAATCCCTTTTGGTTCTCATTAATAATTGATGGTAATATTAATTTCATTCTATTTGCCAAACACGCTGAGCCAATCTTATAATTCGTGTTCAGTAAAGATATCGGACGCCAGTTTTTCAAAAAGAATCTGTTCTTGTTTGGTTTAGGCAGACAAGTTATAATGGCCTTTTTCTGTGTTGTACTTAATTCTCCCTTTTCATAAGATTCATTTAGACTCATTAAAAGGTAAGGTGAAATATCTCTCCAAAAGAATTTGTAAAATTCACTGGGGAAACCGTCTGAACCAGGTGTTTTTCCATTGACCATATTTTTCAAAGCATTGGCACATTCTTGTATTGTAGCTTTCCCTCAAACGAATTTCTTTCCTCCGTTGATAATTTTGGTGTATTTGTTTTTAGAAATGAACAATTTTGATCAGAAATATCCCTGACTGTTTGATCGGCTGATTTATACAAGTTTTTGTAAAATTGTTTCATTTCTTTCAAAATTTTTCCTTGATCTAAAATTTCAGAACCATCTTCTTTAACCAGTTTTCCAATCGTTTTATTTACATACTGTCTTTTTTCCAGTGTACAAAAATATTTAGACGGTTTCTCCCCATAAAGAGAGTCATTTACCTTTGACCTTATCATAGCGCCCTTCAACACTTGAGAGCGCATTTGTTCCAGTTCGGACTGTTTATTTTCCAGTTCTATCAGTTGTTCCTTTTGAATGTTTTTATTAATTTGTTGTATTTTAAGGTCAATTTCCTGTTCCAATAAATATTGTTTTTTATTATTTTCTCGTTTCCTATGACTGGAATACATTATAGTTTTGCCTCTGATATTTAGTTTTAAAACCTCGAAAAATAACTGGCTGGAAATAGAAAACTCCTCCGTATCTGGAACTTCTGCGCTTTCATCAATTGGACTGCTATTCACCATATAATCATTTACCGTTTCGAGCATTTACATGTGACCGAAAACATTCGCTTACGATGAAACTAAGTTGAATTTTACTTGCATTTCATAACAATTCAATGAATTTATTTTTTGTACGTTATTATAATTACTACTGAGTACTAATCAACAATTGCAACACTATGATAACGAGTAAGTTATTCACTTATTCACACTTCTTTTAGAATATACTATTCGTTACCAACAAAATAAAAAAAATGCATATTAAATGTTTTTTGGTTACTCTTTATTTCTTAGTCATGATATTGTACATTTTATGTATATGTAAATTATACAATATTTAGGCATTGAATCCTATGCAAAAAGTCTGTATATTTCTAGTATACAACAAATATACATTAATGAATTTGTATAAAGTGTGTATACAAATAATGTACTGCCGTTTTCTTGTATGTATGAATTTTGTATACAAATAATGTACACAATTTCAAAAAAAGTATACTTTTTGTACAGAATATGTATACAATTAATATACTATTGGGGCGGACAATTTGGTAAGGGAATACACTTCCGCATTGCGTTGATAAAAATACTTCGTCAATAATCGGAAAACTTCGACTGTATGAAAGAGCATTTTCATTGGTTAATGAAAGACGTGACCTGTTAGGTCAAAGGAAGTTGTTCAGGTCAAATTATGATGAAACCATGGTGGGAAATAGCTTTGTAATGAGAGTTTGTGTACAATCTTGCCTTCGACCGTTTTCCCACGGACCCTACCCATTTTTTCACAGTATGTGAACCATATTGTAATAAAATTTTTGTTTTTTGTTCATATTTGTTCCTTCATTGTAAAAAAGTGTCGTTGAAATCATTGACAACTCATTTTGCATTTTTGTTTTCTCAAAAAGACGTAATATTCCAGTTCTGGAATGCCAGAAATGCTTGATTTTTGATGATTTTTTAGCACAAAAATGGCTGTCATTTGGCCATTTTGAATCAGATTCAGTCAAACCAATATATCTATGTCGTGATGTATAATGAATATATAAAATTTGATCATAATCAGTCAAATAATGTAGAAATACGGCTCCAGAAACACATTCATTAAAACAAAATGGCCGCCAGTCAGCCATTTTGAATCAAATTTGAAAAATAAAATGACATGTATCAGTAACCCATAATGAGATATGGCACTAGAACTGCATTCATTGAAGCAAAATGGCTGCCAGTCGGCCTATTTAAATTGGATCTGAAAAATAAAATGGGGTGCATCAAGGTCCCATAATGTCTAACATATGTAAGTTTAAACAAAATCCATCCATAATTGCTTGATTTTGATGATTTTTAAGCACAAAATTGGCCACCATTCGGCCATCTTGAAACAGATCATGAAACAAATTGATGTGCATATGTACAATATTATGTATGAAGTTTGATTATTTTCATGTTTGTTATGAATACATGGGGTGTAGGCCGAAACACAAAACAAATAAATTAGCCTAACAATTTTTTTCTTGTTTGTAAATGACTCTGCTGTACATTATAGATATGACTACTAATACCTTATCAAAGTTTTATGTGAATATTACTGATACATATATATAATAAATTTAGGTTTTTCTACTATTTTTTTTATACATTACCATTCCTGTTGATACCATGATTGACTATGATATGGTTCCCATTTATACCAGCTATCTTGATACAAATGAGAATGTTTGTTATATTTGTCACTGTATCTGTCATCATAATATCTATTTGGATACTGCATGTCATTGTAATGTTCACTAAGATATCGTCCAACTTCTTTCTTTTGATTTAACTAATGAGGGTATTGCTTGTATGATTCGTCATAACGTCCACCTTGGTATTCTCTTTGACTGTAGTGATGGTTTTGATATCGGGTAATGACTTTATTAGTTCCCGTTCGGACGAAGTCCGAAAACGGGGACTTATGTTCTGCCCTGTGTGCGTTCGTGCGTCTATGCGTGCGTGCGTCCGTGATCACCTGTATCTCGAACATGCATGGACCGATTAAGTTCAAACTTCACTCATACATCACACATTATATGGGACATATGCACATGCATTTTTTTCATGATCCTATTAATGATAGCCAAATGGCGGTCGTTCTAAGGCCAAAAATGCATTGAAATCGCACATTTTCACCATTCCGGACCCGTATCTCAGTTATGCATGGACGGATTTCGTTCAAATTTGGTACATACATTAAACATAACAGGACCTTGATGCACGTCATTTTTTTTTACCGAATCAAGTTCGAAATGGCCGACTGGCGGCCATTTTGTTTTAAAGAATTCAGTTCTGGATCCATATCTGAGACATGTCTGGATTGATCAATTTCAAACTTCACACACACATGGTACATTATGTCACAAATAGATATGTGCATTTGTTTCATGATCCGCTTAACAATAGCTGAATGATGGCCATTTTAAGGCCGAAAATGCATCAAAATCACGTATTTTCATAATTCCAGAACCGGATCTCAGTCATGCATGGATGGATTTTGTTCAGATTTAGTACAATGTGTTGTACGCATGCAGGTGCATTTCGATTTCGGTCATGATCTGCTTTGAATGTATATGTCACTCAAATATGAACAGAACAGGGACGTGTCATTTGTTTCCTTGTCTGTTTAGCTATAATCTTTGTGGTTGTTCAGAATTCTTGGTGAATCTGCTGCTGTGTCTACGACTGTTATTGCTGTTTCTGTGTTGCCCTGTGTAGAATACTGCGTTCAGGTTGTCTATTAATATTTTGTCCATGTGTGAAACTATTTCTTGCTTGATACAAGTGAATATTTCTCACTGTACGTTTGATGTCAGCAACAAATAGTCTAGTACCAGTAGTGTTAAGATGAATCCCATCACTTGTATACATGTCTTTAGTGTGACTTAATTAGTTTTCTATGTTCTACATAGGTACAGTCAGCTGTTTCACATTTAACTTTCATACTTTGGTCAATTTCATTTATCACAGTGTTCACATTTTTTTCACTGCCATGGCTTGGTAATAGACTTGATATTACAATCCTTGCATTGGTAAACACATTCTTGGTGTTATTGATTAACCGGATTCTTTGATCAAATTTCCGTTCCTGTCTGAGCTACTATTAAGTTATTACGCCAAGTCTCGTTAATTTTATGTAACTGTTGCACTCTATGAATGAGGTATTTCCAAAGGTCAGGGTTCGTTTAATTTTTATCAACTCGTCTCGTCAGTAGTAGAATGAAACCTGTTTCTATTTACAATAGTTTCCTTTTTATTTCGATTTTTCTTACCGACATTTGAGCAATTGAGTAGTAAAAACTGCAAATAGCCGTTGTGTAGCAAAATTTCACCGGTGATCGTGAAAAACTGCGTGATACAAATTTCTTTTTTTAAAGATTTGAGGAAAGGTAAATTTAGACTCAACCCACTCAATGGTGGAAATGATATAACACAACACCATGACAAGGTTTGACTCCATGGACGATTAAACATATTGTAAATATTTGTATTTTATTTTTTTATCTGATGATTGAACATCAGCAAGCGTTGGTGTATGATGGATGTGGCATGTCGTCATGATGCAATAGCCATTTTTGTGGACTATTTACGTCACTTTCATAAAACGGGCATTATCTCTGTTTGTGTTTTTTGGTTGATCATGGAGATTGAAAATTAAATGGCTCCCATAGTTTTTGTCAGTTTGTCTTGAAATTTTCACACTATTTCACAGTACTTTGCCACTACTTTGCCACTACTTTGCAGTACTTTGCCACTACTTTGCCATACTTTGCCATACTTTGCCACTACTTTGCCGTACTTTACCACTACTTTGCCGTACTTTACCACTACTTTACCACTACTTTGCCATACTGTGCCATACTTTGCTATACTTTGCCGTACTTTGCTGTACTTTGCCACTACTTTGCCATACTTTTCAGTACTTTGCCACTACTTTGCTGTACTTTTCAGTACTTTGCCACTACTTTGCAGTACTTTGCCATACTTTGCCATACTTTGCCACTACTTTGCCACTACTTTGCCGTACTTTACCACTACTTTGCCGTACTTTACCACTACTTTACCACTACTTTGCCATACTGTGCCATACTGTGCCATACTTTGCTATACTTTGCCGTACTTTGCTGTACTTTGCCACTACTTTGCCATACTTTTCAGTACTTTGCCACTACTTTGCCATACTTTTCAGTACTTTGCCACTACTTTGCTGTACTTTTCAGTACTTTGCCACTACTTTGCAGTACTTTGCCATACTTTGCCACTATTTTGCCATACTTTGCAGTACTTTGCTGTACTTTGCCGTACTTTGCCATACTTTGCCACTACTTTGCAGTACTTTGCCACTACTGTGCCACTACTTTGCCACTACTTTGCCATTACTTTGTCGTACTTTGCCACTACTTTGTCATACTTTGCCACTACTTTGCCGTACTTTGCCACTACTTTGCCACTACTTAGCCAGTGTTCTCCCCAGAAAAATGTATCAGAGTGGTGGCTAATTTGCATATAATTTACATATCATTAGCATTTGTCTAAAGATAAAGAAAACAATAATGACAGGCTTGCATGGATGAAAATGTGTCTTTATTTTTTAACAAATTTATGTAGAAGATTAAATGAATCTGCTGCTGTGTGATTTCTATGTAATTTTGATTCTTCGGACTTTCATGGAAGCCCAGTGATCTGCAGCTTTTGAGAACGCCGTGATTTTCTTTGCTTCCCACTTCTATTAAATGACATGGCCTTCTTGTGCATCTCCGAGTGTGCGTGTTTATCGATAGCATATTTCGTAATAGTTATACATAGAATTCCATACCAAAGAACTATTTCTGGATGTTTTTAAGTTGAATTTTCCACATATGTGTCACAGCATTCCTAAAAGATAAGAAATAGGAGCGAATCAATACTTGTATTTAAAAAATATCGTCACGATCAACACAAAAATAAACAAATTGCCGCCATTTTGAAAAGTCGCTAAACTTAAAAATTGCCACGATAAACTTTACCCAACTATTTCAAAACACAATACTAGTATTAGTTACTTTGATAAATCGTAGCCAACAATTTTTGAACTTCCAGAAAGAAGGTTGTTTCCAAAAAAATGTTTCGACGATCGGCAAAAAATGAAGCCATACAAAAATTTACTAAACTAGGTCTTTGCCACTACTTTGCAGTACTTTGCCATTACTTTGCAGTACTTTGCACACTATACATTACTTTGCCACTACTTTGTCGTACTTTTCAGTACTTCGCCACTACTTTGCAGTACTTTACCTCTACTTTGCCATACTTTGCCACTACTTTGCCATACTTTGCCTTTTTTTGCCACTACTTTGCCGTAATTTGCCACTACTTTGCCGTACTTTGCCATACTTTGCCACTAGTTTGCCGTACTTTGCCACTAGTTTGCCGTACTTTGCCATACTTTGCCATACTTTGCCACTACTTTGCCACTACTTTGCAGTACTTTGCCACTACTTTGCCACTACTTTGCCACTACTTTGCAGTACTTTTTAGTACTTTGCCACGTCTGGTATTATCATTGATCCTTCTGCCCTTCATAAATCCCTTTTGGTTCTCATTAATAATTGATGGTAATATTAATTTCATTCTATTTGCCAAACACGCTGAGCCAATCTTATAATTCGTGTTCAGTAAAGATATCGGACGCCAGTTTTTCAAAAAGAATCTGTTCTTGTTTGGTTTAGGCAGACAAGTTATAATGGTCTTTTTCTGTGTTGTACTTAATTCTCCCTTTTCATAAGATTCATTTAGACTCATTAAAAGGTAAGGTGAAATATCTCTCCAAAAGAATTTGTAAAATTCACTGGGGAAACCGTCTGAACCAGGTGTTTTTCCATTGACCATATTTTTCAAAGCATTGGCACATTCTTGTATTGTAGCTTTCCCTCAAACGAATTTCTTTCCTCCGTTGATAATTTTGGTGTATTTGTTTTTAGAAATGAACAATTTTGATCAGAAATATCCCTGACTGTTTGATTGGCTGATTTATACAAGTTTTTGTAAAATTGTATCATTTCTTTCAAAATTTTTCCTTGATCTAAAATTTCAGAACCATCTTCTTTAACCAGTTTTCCAATCGTTTTATTTACATACTGTCTTTTTTCCAGTGTACAAAAATATTTAGACGGTTTCTCCCCATAAAGAGAGTCATTTACCTTTGACCTTATCATACCGCCCTTCAACACTTGAGAGCGCATTTGTTCCAGTTCGGACTGTTTATTTTCAAGTTCTATCAGTTGTTCCTTTTGAATGTTTTTATTAATTTGTTGTATTTTAAGGTCAATTTCCTGTTCCAATAAATATTGTTTTTTATTATTTTCTCGTTTCCTATGACTGGAATACATTATAGTTTTGCCTCTGATATTTAGTTTTAAAACCTCGAAAAATAACTGGCTGGAAATAGAAAACTCCTCCGTATCTGGAACTTCTGCGCTTTCATCAATTGGACTGCTATTCACCATATAATCATTTACCGTTTCGAGCATTTACATGTGACCGAAAACATTCGCTTACGATGAAACTAAGTTGAATTTTACTTGCATTTCATAACAATTCAATGAATTTATTTTTTGTACGTTATTATAATTACTACTGAGTACTAATCAACAATTGCAACACTATGATAACGAGTAAGTTATTCACTTATTCACACTTCTTTTAGAATATACTATTCGTTACCAACAAAATAAAAAAAATGCATATTAAATGTTTTTTGGTTACTCTTTATTTCTTAGTCATGATATTGTACATTTTATGTATATGTAAATTATACAATATTTAGGCATTGAATCCTATGCAAAAAGTCTGTATATTTCTAGTATACAACAAATATACATTAATGAATTTGTATAAAGTGTGTATACAAATAATGTACTGCCGTTTTCTTGTATGTATGAATTTTGTATACAAATAATGTACACAATTTCAAAAAAGTATACTTTTTGTACAGAATATGTATACAATTAATATACTATTGGGGCGGACAATTTGGTAAGGGAATACACTTCCGCATTGCGTTGATAAAAATACTTCGTCAATAATCGGAAAACTTCGACTGTATGAAAGAGCATTTTCATTGGTTAATGAAAGACGTGACCTGTTAGGTCAAAGGAAGTTGTTCAGGTCAAATTATGATGAAACCATGGCGGGAAATAGCTTTGTAATGAGAGTTTGTGTACAATCTTGCCTTCGACCGTTTTCCCACGGACCCTACCCATTTTTTCACAGTATGTGAACCATATTGTAATAAAATTTTTGTTTTTTGTTCATATTCGTTCCTTCATTGTAAAAAAGTGTCGTTGAAATCATTGACAACTCATTTTGCATTTTTGTTTTCTCAAAAAGACGTAATATTCCAGTTCTGGAATGCCAGAAATGCTTGATTTTTGATGATTTTTTAGCACAAAAATGGCTGTCATTTGGCCATTTTGAATCAGATTCAGTCAAACCAATATATCTATGTCGTGATGTATAATGAATATATAAAATTTGATCATAATCAGTCAAATAATGTAGAAATACGGCTCCAGAAACACATTCATTAAAACAAAATGGCCGCCAGTCAGCCATTTTGAATCAAATTTGAAAAATAAAATGACATGTATCAGTAACCCATAATGAGATATGGCACTAGAACTGCATTCATTGAAGCAAAATGGCTGCCAGTCGGCCTATTTAAATTGGATCTGAAAAATAAAATGGGGTGCATCAAGGTCCCATAATGTCTAACATATGTAAGTTTAAACAAAATCCATCCATAATTGCTTGATTTTGATGATTTTTAAGCACAAAATTGGCCACCATTCGGCCATCTTGAAACAGATCATGAAACAAATTGATGTGCATATGTACAATATTATGTATGAAGTTTGATTATTTTCATGTTTGTTATGAATACATGGGGTGTAGGCCGAAACACAAAACAAATAAATTAGCCTAACAATTTTTTTCTTGTTTGTAAATGACTCTGCTGTACATTATAGATATGACTACTAATACCTTATCAAAGTTTTATGTGAATATTACTGATACATATATATAATAAATTTAGGTTTTTCTACTATTTTTTTTATACATTACCATTCCTGTTGATACCATGATTGACTATGATATGGTTCCCATTTATACCAGCTATCTTGATACAAATGAGAATGTTTGTTATATTTGTCACTGTATCTGTCATCATAATATCTATTTGGATACTGCATGTCATTGTAATGTTCACTAAGATATCGTCCAACTTCTTTCTTTTGATTTAACTAATGAGGGTATTGCTTGTATGATTCGTCATAACGTCCACCTTGGTATTCTCTTTGACTGTAGTGATGGTTTTGATATCGGGTAATGACTTTATTAGTCCCCGTTCGGACGAAGTCCGAAAACGGGGACTTATGTTCTGCCCTGTGTGCGTTCGTGCGTCTATGCGTGCGTGCGTCCGTGATCACCTGTATCTCGAACATGCATGGACCGATTAAGTTCAAACTTCACTCATACATCACACATTATATGGGACATATGCACATGCATTTTTTTCATGATCCGATTAATGATAGCCAAATGGCGGCCGTTCTAAGGCCAAAAATGCATTGAAATCACACATTTTCACCATTCCGGACCCGTATCTCAGTTATGCATGGACGGATTTCGTTCAAATTTGGTACATACATTAAACATAACAGGACCTTGATGCACGTCATTTTTTTTACCGAATCAAGTTCGAAATGGCCGACTGGCGGCCATTTTGTTTTAAAGAATTCAGTTCTGGATCCATATCTGAGACATGTCTGGATTGATCAATTTCAAACTTCACACACACATGGTACATTATGTCACAAATAGATATGTGCATTTGTTTCATGATCCGCTTAACAATAGCTGAATGATGGCCATTTTAAGGCCGAAAATGCATCAAAATCACGTATTTTCATAATTCCAGAACCGGATCTCAGTCATGCATGGATGGATTTTGTTCAGATTTAGTACAATGTGTTGTACGCATGCAGGTGCATTTCGGATCAGACCACTGAAAGTGGTCTGAGATTTCGGTCATGATCTGCTTTGAATGTATATGTCACTCAAATATGAACAGAACAGGGACGTGTCATTTGTTTTCTTGTCTGTTTAGCTATAATCTTTGTGGTTGTTCAGAATTCTTGGTGAATCTGCTGCTGTGTCTACGACTGTTATTGCTGTTTCTGTGTTGCCCTGTGTAGAATACTGCGTTCAGGTTGTCTATTAATATTTTGTCCATGTGTGAAACTATTTCTTGCTTGATACAAGTGAATATTTCTCACTGTACGTTTGATGTCAGCAACAAATAGTCTAGTACCAGTAGTGTTAAGATGAATCCCATCACTTGTATACATGTCTTTAGTGTGACTTAATTAGTTTTCTATGTTCTACATAGGTACAGTCAGCTGTTTCACATTTAACTTTCATACTTTGGTCAATTTCATTTATCACAGTGTTCACATTTTTTTCACTGCCATGGCTTGGTAATAGACTTGATATTACAATCCTTGCATTGGTAAACACATTCTTGGTGTTATTGATTAACCGGATTCTTTGATCAAATTTCCGTTCCTGTCTGAGCTACTATTAAGTTATTACGCCAAGTCTCGTTAATTTTATGTAACTGTTGCACTCTATGAATGAGGTATTTCCAAAGGTCAGGGTTCGTTTAATTTTTATCAACTCGTCTCGTCAGTAGTAGAATGAAACCTGTTTCTATTTACAATAGTTTCCTTTTTATTTCGATTTTTCTTACCGACATTTGAGCAATTGAGTAGTAAAAACTGCAAATAGCCGTTGTGTAGCAAAATTTCATCGGTGATCGTGAAAAACTGCGTGATACAAATTTCTTTTTTTAAAGATTTGAGGAAAGGTAAATTTAGACTCAACCCACTCAATGGTGGAAATGATATAACACAACACCATGACAAGGTTTGACTCCATGGACGATTAAACATATTGTAAATATTTGTATTTTATTTTTTTATCTGATGATTGAACATCAGCAAGCGTTGGTGTATGATGGATGTGGCATGTCGTCATGATGCAATAGCCATTTTTGTGGACTATTTACGTCACTTTCATAAAACGGGCATTATCTCTGTTTGTGTTTTTTGGTTGATCATGGAGATTGAAAATTAAATGGCTCCCATAGTTTTTGTCAGTTTGTCTTGAAATTTTCACACTATTTCACAGTACTTTGCCACTACTTTGCCACTACTTTGCAGTACTTTGCCACTACTTTGCCATACTTTGCCATACTTTGCCATACTTTGCCATACTTTGCCACTACTTTGCCACTACTTTGCCGTACTTTACCACTACTTTGCCGTACTTTACCACTACTTTACCACTACTTTGCCATACTGTGCCATACTGTGCCATACTTTGCTATACTTTGCCGTACTTTGCTGTACTTTGCCACTACTTTGCCATACTTTTCAGTACTTTGCCACTACTTTGCCATACTTTTCAGTACTTTGCCACTACTTTGCTGTACTTTTCAGTACTTTGCCACTACTTTGCAGTACTTTGCCATACTTTGCCACTATTTTGCCATACTTTGCAGTACTTTGCTGTACTTTGCCGTACTTTGCCATACTTTGCCACTACTTTGCAGTACTTTGCCACTACTGTGCCACTACTTTGCCACTACTTTGCCATTACTTTGTCGTACTTTGCCACTACTTTGTCATACTTTGCCACTACTTTGCCGTACTTTGCCACTACTTTGCCACTACTTAGCCAGTGTTCTCCCCAGAAAAATGTATCAGAGTGGTGGCTAATTTGCATATAATTTACATATCATTAGCATTTGTCTAAAGATAAAGAAAACAATAATGACAGGCTTGCATGGATGAAAATGTGTCTTTATTTTTTAACAAATTTATGTAGAAGATTAAATGAATCTGCTGCTGTGTGATTTCTATGTAATTTTGATTCTTCGGACTTTCATGGAAGCCCAGTGATCTGCAGCTTTTGAGAACGCCGTGATTTTCTTTGCTTCCCACTTCTATTAAATGACATGGCCTTCTTGTGCATCTCCGAGTGTGCGTGTTTATCGATAGCATATTTCGTAATAGTTATACATAGAATTCCATACCAAAGAACTATTTCTGGATGTTTTTAAGTTGAATTTTCCACATATGTGTCACAGCATTCCTAAAAGATAAGAAATAGGAGCGAATCAATACTTGTATTTAAAAAATATCGTCACGATCAACACGAAAATAAACAAATTGCCGCCATTTTGAAAAGTCGCTAAACTTAAAAATTGCCACGATAAACTTTACCCAACTATTTCAAAACACAATACTAGTATTAGTTACTTTGATAAATCGTAGCCAACAATTTTTGAACTTCCAGAAAGAAGGTCGTTTCCAAAAAAATGTTTCAACGATCGGCAAAAAATGAAGCCATACAAAAATTTACTAAACTAGGTCTTTGCCACTACTTTGCAGTACTTTGCCATTACTTTGCAGTACTTTGCACACTATTCATTACTTTGCCACTACTTTGTCGTACTTTTCAGTACTTCGCCACTACTTTGCAGTACTTTACCTCTACTTTGCCATACTTTGCCACTACTTTGCCATACTTTGCCTTTTTTTGCCACTACTTTGCCGTAATTTGCCACTACTTTGCCGTACTTTGCCATACTTTGCCACTAGTTTGCCGTACTTTGCCACTAGTTTGCCGTACTTTGCCATACTTTGCCATACTTTGCCACTACTTTGCCACTACTTTGCAGTACTTTGCCACTACTTTGCCACTACTTTGCCACTACTTTGCAGTACTTTTTAGTACTTTGCCACGTCTGGTATTATCATTGATCCTTCTGCCCTTCATAAATCCCTTTTGGTTCTCATTAATAATTGATGGTAATATTAATTTCATTCTATTTGCCAAACACGCTGAGCCAATCTTATAATTCGTGTTCAGTAAAGATATCGGACGCCAGTTTTTCAAAAAGAATCTGTTCTTGTTTGGTTTAGGCAGACAAGTTATAATGGCCTTTTTCTGTGTTGTACTTAATTCTCCCTTTTCATAAGATTCATTTAGACTCATTAAAAGGTAAGGTGAAATATCTCTCCAAAAGAATTTGTAAAATTCACTGGGGAAACCGTCTGAACCAGGTGTTTTTCCATTGACCATATTTTTCAAAGCATTGGCACATTCTTGTATTGTAGCTTTCCCTCAAACGAATTTCTTTCCTCCGTTGATAATTTTGGTGTATTTGTTTTTAGAAATGAACAATTTTGATCAGAAATATCCCTGACTGTTTGATCGGCTGATTTATACAAGTTTTTGTAAAATTGTTTCATTTCTTTCAAAATTTTTCCTTGATCTAAAATTTCAGAACCATCTTCTTTAACCAGTTTTCCAATCGTTTTATTTACATACTGTCTTTTTTCCAGTGTACAAAAATATTTAGACGGTTTCTCCCCATAAAGAGAGTCATTTACCTTTGACCTTATCATAGCGCCCTTCAACACTTGAGAGCGCATTTGTTCCAGTTCGGACTGTTTATTTTCCAGTTCTATCAGTTGTTCCTTTTGAATGTTTTTATTAATTTGTTGTATTTTAAGGTCAATTTCCTGTTCCAATAAATATTGTTTTTTATTATTTTCTCGTTTCCTATGACTGGAATACATTATAGTTTTGCCTCTGATATTTAGTTTTAAAACCTCGAAAAATAACTGGCTGGAAATAGAAAACTCCTCCGTATCTGGAACTTCTGCGCTTTCATCAATTGGACTGCTATTCACCATATAATCATTTACCGTTTCGAGCATTTACATGTGACCGAAAACATTCGCTTACGATGAAACTAAGTTGAATTTTACTTGCATTTCATAACAATTCAATGAATTTATTTTTTGTACGTTATTATAATTACTACTGAGTACTAATCAACAATTGCAACACTATGATAACGAGTAAGTTATTCACTTATTCACACTTCTTTTAGAATATACTATTCGTTACCAACAAAATAAAAAAAATGCATATTAAATGTTTTTTGGTTACTCTTTATTTCTTAGTCATGATATTGTACATTTTATGTATATGTAAATTATACAATATTTAGGCATTGAATCCTATGCAAAAAGTCTGTATATTTCTAGTATACAACAAATATACATTAATGAATTTGTATAAAGTGTGTATACAAATAATGTACTGCCGTTTTCTTGTATGTATGAATTTTGTATACAAATAATGTACACAATTTCAAAAAAAGTATACTTTTTGTACAGAATATGTATACAATTAATATACTATTGGGGCGGACAATTTGGTAAGGGAATACACTTCCGCATTGCGTTGATAAAAATACTTCGTCAATAATCGGAAAACTTCGACTGTATGAAAGAGCATTTTCATTGGTTAATGAAAGACGTGACCTGTTAGGTCAAAGGAAGTTGTTCAGGTCAAATTATGATGAAACCATGGTGGGAAATAGCTTTGTAATGAGAGTTTGTGTACAATCTTGCCTTCGACCGTTTTCCCACGGACCCTACCCATTTTTTCACAGTATGTGAACCATATTGTAATAAAATTTTTGTTTTTTGTTCATATTTGTTCCTTCATTGTAAAAAAGTGTCGTTGAAATCATTGACAACTCATTTTGCATTTTTGTTTTCTCAAAAAGACGTAATATTCCAGTTCTGGAATGCCAGAAATGCTTGATTTTTGATGATTTTTTAGCACAAAAATGGCTGTCATTTGGCCATTTTGAATCAGATTCAGTCAAACCAATATATCTATGTCGTGATGTATAATGAATATATAAAATTTGATCATAATCAGTCAAATAATGTAGAAATACGGCTCCAGAAACACATTCATTAAAACAAAATGGCCGCCAGTCAGCCATTTTGAATCAAATTTGAAAAATAAAATGACATGTATCAGTAACCCATAATGAGATATGGCACTAGAACTGCATTCATTGAAGCAAAATGGCTGCCAGTCGGCCTATTTAAATTGGATCTGAAAAATAAAATGGGGTGCATCAAGGTCCCATAATGTCTAACATATGTAAGTTTAAACAAAATCCATCCATAATTGCTTGATTTTGATGATTTTTAAGCACAAAATTGGCCACCATTCGGCCATCTTGAAACAGATCATGAAACAAATTGATGTGCATATGTACAATATTATGTATGAAGTTTGATTATTTTCATGTTTGTTATGAATACATGGGGTGTAGGCCGAAACACAAAACAAATAAATTAGCCTAACAATTTTTTTCTTGTTTGTAAATGACTCTGCTGTACATTATAGATATGACTACTAATACCTTATCAAAGTTTTATGTGAATATTACTGATACATATATATAATAAATTTAGGTTTTTCTACTATTTTTTTTATACATTACCATTCCTGTTGATACCATGATTGACTATGATATGGTTCCCATTTATACCAGCTATCTTGATACAAATGAGAATGTTTGTTATATTTGTCACTGTATCTGTCATCATAATATCTATTTGGATACTGCATGTCATTGTAATGTTCACTAAGATATCGTCCAACTTCTTTCTTTTGATTTAACTAATGAGGGTATTGCTTGTATGATTCGTCATAACGTCCACCTTGGTATTCTCTTTGACTGTAGTGATGGTTTTGATATCGGGTAATGACTTTATTAGTTCCCGTTCGGACGAAGTCCGAAAACGGGGACTTATGTTCTGCCCTGTGTGCGTTCGTGCGTCTATGCGTGCGTGCGTCCGTGATCACCTGTATCTCGAACATGCATGGACCGATTAAGTTCAAACTTCACTCATACATCACACATTATATGGGACATATGCACATGCATTTTTTTCATGATCCTATTAATGATAGCCAAATGGCGGTCGTTCTAAGGCCAAAAATGCATTGAAATCGCACATTTTCACCATTCCGGACCCGTATCTCAGTTATGCATGGACGGATTTCGTTCAAATTTGGTACATACATTAAACATAACAGGACCTTGATGCACGTCATTTTTTTTTACCGAATCAAGTTCGAAATGGCCGACTGGCGGCCATTTTGTTTTAAAGAATTCAGTTCTGGATCCATATCTGAGACATGTCTGGATTGATCAATTTCAAACTTCACACACACATGGTACATTATGTCACAAATAGATATGTGCATTTGTTTCATGATCCGCTTAACAATAGCTGAATGATGGCCATTTTAAGGCCGAAAATGCATCAAAATCACGTATTTTCATAATTCCAGAACCGGATCTCAGTCATGCATGGATGGATTTTGTTCAGATTTAGTACAATGTGTTGTACGCATGCAGGTGCATTTCGATTTCGGTCATGATCTGCTTTGAATGTATATGTCACTCAAATATGAACAGAACAGGGACGTGTCATTTGTTTCCTTGTCTGTTTAGCTATAATCTTTGTGGTTGTTCAGAATTCTTGGTGAATCTGCTGCTGTGTCTACGACTGTTATTGCTGTTTCTGTGTTGCCCTGTGTAGAATACTGCGTTCAGGTTGTCTATTAATATTTTGTCCATGTGTGAAACTATTTCTTGCTTGATACAAGTGAATATTTCTCACTGTACGTTTGATGTCAGCAACAAATAGTCTAGTACCAGTAGTGTTAAGATGAATCCCATCACTTGTATACATGTCTTTAGTGTGACTTAATTAGTTTTCTATGTTCTACATAGGTACAGTCAGCTGTTTCACATTTAACTTTCATACTTTGGTCAATTTCATTTATCACAGTGTTCACATTTTTTTCACTGCCATGGCTTGGTAATAGACTTGATATTACAATCCTTGCATTGGTAAACACATTCTTGGTGTTATTGATTAACCGGATTCTTTGATCAAATTTCCGTTCCTGTCTGAGCTACTATTAAGTTATTACGCCAAGTCTCGTTAATTTTATGTAACTGTTGCACTCTATGAATGAGGTATTTCCAAAGGTCAGGGTTCGTTTAATTTTTATCAACTCGTCTCGTCAGTAGTAGAATGAAACCTGTTTCTATTTACAATAGTTTCCTTTTTATTTCGATTTTTCTTACCGACATTTGAGCAATTGAGTAGTAAAAACTGCAAATAGCCGTTGTGTAGCAAAATTTCACCGGTGATCGTGAAAAACTGCGTGATACAAATTTCTTTTTTTAAAGATTTGAGGAAAGGTAAATTTAGACTCAACCCACTCAATGGTGGAAATGATATAACACAACACCATGACAAGGTTTGACTCCATGGACGATTAAACATATTGTAAATATTTGTATTTTATTTTTTTATCTGATGATTGAACATCAGCAAGCGTTGGTGTATGATGGATGTGGCATGTCGTCGTGATGCAATAACCATTTTTGTGGACTATTTACGTCACTTTCATAAAACGGGCAT
>NC_140645.1:3033477-3148477 GCF_978046115.1 Saccoglossus kowalevskii | reverse complement strand
ATTTTAACAAGTCATGCAAGTCACAGTCCCTATTAGTAATCAAATTTAAGATATATAGTTTTGTTTATAGTCTAGAGCCATATCTCTTAAATGCTTTGACTGATTATATTCAAATTTTATATATTCGTTATACATCATGTTATATATATACATGTATTCAAAATGGCTGATTTTGAATGCTGTTCCAGAGCAATATCTCTCAATATGGACAAGTACTTGTTTGACGATCAGATACAAATGTCAATCATTTTAACGTTAAAAAATCATATTCCTGACATGGTTATATTCCAGCTATATTACTATAAACAAAACTATACATCTTAAATTTGATAACTGGGACTGTGCCATGCATGGCTTGTTAATATTAAAATGATTGCCATTCAGTCATCTTGTATCTGACTGTCAAACGAGTACTTGTCCATATTGAGAGATATTGCTCTTGTACAATATTAATTTAAACAAAATAACCACTTGTCGGCCATTTTAAATTGGATCGCCAAACCAATACATCCATATATCTTTGAATATATAAAATTTGAACATAATATGCTACTAGAATCGCATTCATTACTACAAAATGGCCGCCAGTCAGCCATTTTAAATCCCATCTAAAAAATAAAATGATGTGCATCAAGGTCTCATAATGTCCAATGTAAAACATCCAATGTAAACATCCGAGATCCAGTTCTGGAATGCCAGAAATGCTTGATTTTTTTAGCACAAAAACAGCCACCATTTGGTCATCTTGAATCAGATCGTGAAACAAATTGATGTGCGCATTTATAATATTTATGTATGTTGTATGTGTGAAGTTTGAACGTAATCACTCCAGCCATGTCTAAGATATAGATTTAAGAAAACATTCAATTTTCATGGAAAACATACTATAAATTTTGCATAACTTGTGGGCCCAACATATAAATCTTCCATTTCAGTAGCTAATTGAAGAATCTTGTTTGTGAATATTTTTCTGAATGTACACATTTTGATTAAATCTCACTTAACTGTGAAAATTGGGTCTTCTTTATGTCACCACTGATGGCGCTCTTCTGCATCGACTTTCCGAGGTAAAGCAGTTAGTCAGAGATGCAATGAAAGTAGACACCATACGCAGTTTTTGACTGGATCAACCTACTATTTACATGTTACTAGAATGTAAAATTTGTTGTTCATCTGCTTGTTTGAATTTAGTACCAAACTAACTTTGTAATGATCTTACTATACATTCTCCTAATTCAATATAGAAAGGTGTAGAGCATAAATAACATTCTGTTCTACCATTACCATGACATCACCAATCTTCATACCAGCTTGTGAAACTATGAAGGTAGATAGTTATGCTATGGGAGATCTTCAAAAATCATGTTTGTTTTTTTATGAATGGTGCATATAAAGATATATATATATACTCAATAGTTTGTCATTAAAACATTAACTTTATTAACCAGCATTGGTCTGAAACCAAGCGTTGACATGTGACTCACATTTGATGTAAGCAGCAATAACACTTAAGTCAGCTGAGGTGTGTATCTCAACTACTCAGGCAAGTTGTGGAACCAGGTTTTCACATCCCTTCAATGAAAACCTCACAAAGACTTGACTCTTTATCACAACTCTTCTGAGTCAATTCATAATGAAATTAAAAAAAAACTGCCAGTTTTCGGTTTTTCTGGACAGCTATTCTGCTCAGTCATGTGACCAAGTCTCAGAGATACACACACAGACTGCCTGACACAATCTATAAGCAGTAAAAACCAAACACTGATCTGTTGAGCATTCTGTACATCTTGACAAAATATACATACTGACACATCCTACTCAAAACATTGGCAGTGAAAGAATGTTGTAAAGTAGATACAATCTAATTCAGTGTAGCTAATAAAGCTACAATGGTTTAGCAAGTATAATTAAGCTACAGTGTAGAAAATTTAGCTACTTTGTGTTTTCACCAATTCAGTGTAGCTAATTTAGCTACAGGGTAATTGACAGTGTAGCTGATGTAGCTACTTTATATTTTCACTGATTCAGTGTAGCTAATTTAGCTAATTCACAGTGTAGCTGATGTAGCTACTTTGTATATTTGTTGATTCACAATGTAGCTAATATAACAACTAAAGGTGAAGTAAGTCTACTACAATATTGCCAGCTATGATTCAAACACTGAGCTAATTTAGTTTTACATTACATTTATAATATGGCTTTAACAGTTGATATGTGGATTACCATAAGCTTTATATACATGTATATTTGATTTGTTTCCAAATAAAGCACCATTAAATCTACAGTAAATTAGCATACATTGTACAACTGCTTTCTCCCAATTATGTCCAGTAATTTTCAATCAAAAAATTTGTTACAAAAGTATTCTCCTATTGTATTCAAACTGCTCATACAACTATTGACATGATTTGATTTTGATCCAAAGTTGGTACATGTGTCACAACATTATAAGGATAGAATAGAGATCTACAAGAAATTGATGGCAGTGAACTTGATACATGTAAGCATTTCAAATTAACATTAGTTACAAAGTAGCATTACAAGATATATTTCAGAGGGCAGTGGTCGTCGCACCGCGTATGTGTGACATTTGTGTTGATTTTCCGACAATCCAATGTGATCTTCTAATGAAAGTATGAGTTTTGATCTGGGCGTGTCATGCACTAATTACCATCGGTTACTCATTCGATACTTTCCAATCACCAAAAAATTACATTGGTAAAGCGCATTAATGTCTCAGTTCATACTTGTATGTTGTGCAAGCGTAGTGTGACAACCACTGCCCTTTCATTAGTCATACTTGTTAGATTCCAAAGACTGTATATTATCTATTATGATGGGAGCAATGTAAGAAATGCAGAGAATGTTCATACTGTTCAAAAATTCCCTTCCCTAAAAAAATTTTTGGGCAATTTGTTTTGTCAAAATCATGCGTTTTTTGTCATTAAATATAAGGCTTTTTGATTTTTCATCAGAATTTTTTTTTTAAATGTCAGGAAAAAAACACTGTTGTGACTAACTTGAGCAATGACCAAAAACATTTTTCTCTTGGCTTTAAACCACATCAAAATTGACCCACAATAGCATTTAATACTGTAAACCTCTTTAATTTCAAAAGAGACAAATAAAATTTTGTAGTACTGTCAAATACTTTATTTCATGAAAAGACTTTTTGGATGTTTTGTATGGAATTTATTTTCACTGATGTTTGACGAGTTGAATTTAAAATATGGAAGAAATAGTATATTTGCTGCATTTTATTTTCACTGAATCATTCCTTCAGCGAAAATAGTGAAAATAAAGTATTTTACAGTAGTCACAATTTTGCTGGGGTTTTATGAGTGTCAGTGACTTTGGCAAAATTTATTCTTCATGAATGAATTTGCAATCTTTTCTAGCAGTGAAAATTAATTGGTTTACAGTATTTACAATTGTACTACATTTAATACAGTACTAGATAAAAACATCTGGAAATTATTTGTTCAGTTTCTGCTGAAAGGATACTGTGTACAGTGCTAGCCAAGTAAGTAACAATATCAGCCACATGGTTTAAACAAAAGATGGTACTAGTAATACAACATAGTAAAAAAAGCATCATCATTATTTTTCAAGACAAAAAACATGATTTATAATTTTATTTTTTAATCATTTTGGGGTTTTAAAAGATGACTTGTTAACAACTATATTTTATAACAAGCAAGAAGATTTACATGTTACGAGTACCAAGTAAATGAATACCATGCTCACATGCACGATAGTAGGTGTGTAACCATTGGGGTTCAACATGTACAACCTCTTAAGCCACAGTACCAGGATGAGTGACCCAAGGGTCGTCCTCGGTACCAGGATGAGTGACCCAAGGGTCGTCCTCGGTACCAGGATGAGTGACCCAAGGGTCGTCCTCGGTACCAGGATGAGTGACCCAAGGGTCGTCCTCGGTACCAGGATGAGTGACCCAAGGGTCGTCCTCGGTACCAGGATGAGTGACCCAAGAGTCATCCTCGGTACCAGGGTGAGTGACCCAAGAGTCATCCTCGGTACCAGGATGAGTGACCCAAGGGTCGTCCTCGGTACCAGGGTGAGTGACCCAAGAGTCATCCTCGGTACCAGGGTGAGTGACCCAAGAGTCATCCTCGGTACCAGGGTGAGTGACCCAAGAGTCATCCTCGGTACCAGGGTGAGTGACCCAAGAGTCATCCTCGGTACCAGGGTGAGTGACCCAAGAGTCATCCTCGGTACCAGGGTGAGTGACCCAAGAGTCATCCTCGGTACCAGGGTGAGTGACCCAAGAGTCATCCTCGGTACCAGGGTGAGTGACCCAAGAGTCATCCTCGGTACCAGGGCGAGTGACCCAAGAGTCATCCTCGGTACCAGGGCGAGTGACCCAAGAGTCATCCTCGGTAACAGGGTGAGTGACCCAAGAGTCATCCTCGGTACCAGGGTGAGTGACCCAAGAGTCATCCTCGGTACCAGGGTGAGTGACCCAAGAGTCATCCTCGGTACCAGGGTGAGTGACCCAAGAGTCATTCACGGTACCAGGATGAGTGACCCAAGAGTCATTCTCGGTACCAGGATGAGTGACCCAAGAGTCATCCTCGGTACCAGGATGAGTGACCCAAGAGTCATCCTCGGTACCAGGATGAGTGACCCAAGAGTCATCCTCGGTACCAGGATGAGTGACCCAAGGGTCATCCACAGTACCAAGGTGAGTGACCCAAGGGTCATCCTTGGTACCAAGAAGAGTAACCCAAGGGTCATCTTTGGTACCAGGATGAGTGACCGAAGGGTCATTCACGTTACCAGAAAGAGTGACCCAAGAGTCATCCACAGTACCAAAGTGAGTGACCCAAGGGTCATCCTCGGTACCAAGGCGAGTGACCCATAGGTTATCCTCGATACCAGGATGAGTGACCTAAGGGTCATCATCGGTACCAGGATGAGTGACCTAAGGGTCATCATCGGTACCAGGATGAGTGACCCAAGGGTCATCATCGGTACCAGGATGAGTGACCCAAGGGTCATCTTCTGTACCAGGATGAGTGACCCAAGAGTCATCCACAGTACCAGGATGAGTGACCCAAGAGTCATTCACAGTACCAGGATGAGTGACCCAAGGGTCATCTTCGGTACCAGGATGAGTGACCCAAGAGTCATCCACAGTACCAGGAAGAGTGTCCCAAGGGTCATTCACGTTACCAGGAAGAGTGACCCAACGGTCATCCACATTACCAGGATGAGTGACCCAACAGTCATCCACATTACCAATATGAGTGACCCAACAGTCATCCACATTACCAGGATGAGTGACCCAACAGTCATCCACATTATCAGGATGAGTGACCCAACAGTCATCCACATTACCAATATGAGTGACCCAACAGTCATCCACATTACCAGGATGAGTGACCCAAGGGTCATCCACATTACCAGGATGAGTGACCCAAGGGTCATCCACATTACCAGGATGAGTGACCCAACAGTCATCCACATTACCAGGATGAGTGACCCAACAGTCATCCACATTACCAGGATGAGTGACCCAAGAGTCATCCACGTTACCAGGATGAGTGACCCAACAGTCATCCACATTACCAATATGAGTGACCCAACAGTCATCCACATTACCAGGATGAGTGACCCAAGAGTCATCCACGTTACCAGGATGAGTGACCCAACAGTCATCCACATTACCAGGATGAGTGACCCAACAGTCATCCACATTACCAATATGAGTGACCCAACAGTCATCCACATTACCAGGATGAGTGACCCAACAGTCATCCACATTACCAGGATGAGTGACCCAACAGTCATCCACATTACCAGGATGAGTGACCCAACAGTCATCCACATTACCAGGATGAGTGACCCAACAGTCATCCACATTACCAATATGAGTAACCCAACAGTCATCCACATTACCAGGATGAGTGACCCAAGGGTCATCCACATTACCAGGATGAGTGACCCAAGGGTCATCCACATTACCAGGATGAGTGACCCAAGGGTCATCCACGTTACCAGGAAGAGTGACCCAAGGGTCATCCACGTTACCAGGAAGAGTGACCCAAGGGTCATCCACGTTACCAGGAAGAGTGACCCAAGAGTCATCCACGTTACCAGGATGAGTGACCCAAGAGTCATCCACGTTACCAGGATGAGTGACCCAAGAGTCATCCACGTTACCAGGAAGAGTGACCCAAGAGTCATCCACGTTACCAGGATGAGTGACCCCTCCAAGGTTATGTACAATACAACATATAGTGTAGGTTAGAAGTTTCAGGATCATCACAGAGTCTTTAAGACAGAACCAACAAGCCCTATGAGACGAGATATATTCACATCAGCTCACTACTATTGGCTTTTAAATACCAAATAAATATATTTACTACAAAATTAATTTATATCTTCTAATAAATAAGCACACATGATTCAAATCAGCACAAAGAACAAAACAAGTGAATCCCTATGATTTACACATGATTAGCAATAATATTAATAGCTGTACAATTGACCGACTCATTATGATATCTCACAATATACAATAAAGAGAATAGAATAAGAAACATGTGATACAACACAGTGTTTCTGGGTGCTCTCACAACCTACTGTAAAATGACTGATTTAGCATTACAGGCATATTTAGTGGGTTTAAAATTCACGGTTTTATCATTTAGATAATGTGTTCCATGCGCAATTTTACATATTCACTGGGTTTTAATTTAGCGCATTTTCAAGTCAGCGAAATAAGCAAAATTAAAAGCCAGTGAATAATTAACCCCTTTACAGTACTCTTTTGTTACATCATTCACAACTTTTCCCGACTAAGCCAAATAAAACAATTAAAGAAAAATGAAACATTAATGATGTGAAGGAATGTACAAAATAAATAGCTCAGAAGTAGAACTGACCTCTAACTTTTGACCTCTAACCCTCAAAAAACTGACCTCTGAACCCAAACCATCTGGTTTTGAGTACAATAGTTTTTGGTCAATATTAAAAAAAAATTAAACAAAGTATCAATGTGTCAACAAAATAGACACTTTCATGTTTTCATTGTCAAAAAAACTTGCTACAATATTGTTTCAATAAGTGAAATATACACAGCCTGCAGACAGGACACATTAGAATACTAAGCAGTGATTGACCTATGACCTCCAAACGAATTACATGGTAACATACGAAGCAGTGATTGACCTATGACCTCCAAACAAATTACATGGTAATATACTAAGCAGTGATCGACCTATGACCTCCAAACGAATTACATGGGTATATACTAAGCAGTGATTGACCTATGACCTCCAAACAAATTACATGGATATATATACTAAGCAGTGATTGACCTATGACCTCCAAACGAATTACATGGGTATATACTAAGCAGTGATTGACCGATGATAAAACACAATTACAAATTGTGATAAAATGGAGCCATAAAGCCCTTGAAGTAAAGATGAGGTGTAAAAATAAGGAAACAGCTTTCACAACTTGCAAAACATACATTATATTTTAAGTAATCAAATTCCTCAAGCATCTGACAGAAATACCGAGAGAGAAAATAAATGATGATAGTCAAGCTGATATTTCTCAGATGCCTAAGGAGTCAGCTTATATCCAAGTTGATGAGGGTCATTATTCCGGTGGATATTTTCATAATCCTAAAGGGTTTGTTCACGGTAAAAGAATATTGGTCAAGGCTTCATACAACGGGGTACAATATTTTTCATAAGCTCTTTTTGTAAAATGCAAATAATCATACATATCATTGTGATCAATAGTTCCATCCGCTTGAACAAATCCTGGATCACAGTCAAGAAAAGTGGTATTTGGAACAGACTTCAAAACAGCAGGAAGTGATTCATTGACCTTTTGGTTCTTGACTCGCAAAGGATTATGGGTTTGACCTCTTGGAGGAAGAGACTGTAAAAAAAAAGAAAATTGATTTAGCTGGGAAAAGAATCATCCTGAAATAATTTTAACCCAAAAATATTTGCATCATTTCAATTAGGATACATAAATCGCAGAGTGCATTCATTATATACTGGACCATTATAATATGTTGATGCGACCACATACAGTCTGAGTGCATACTTTGCAGTATCCTCGTAATAACCTTAATATTACACATCTTTTCCTCCCAGGAATGCATCATGGGAATGCTGAAATACCAAATATTTAAATAAATTCTCAAAATTGTGTTGTGTATCTTGTCACTGACAAGAGATTTGCATACTGTCAGTATATTAGCCAAGTATTACAACTCTTTCAATTTCACAATTTTTGCTCTTTTCTCAGAATTTTTGTGAATAGTTAGCTAATTAATCCTATCTTGAGTTTATTATTGAACAGTGCATGTAACCCCCCCCCCCCCCATTAATCAGAAATCCTGTTGATTTGAATTTAATTTGATCAGGGATGTGTAATACGAGTATTTTATATTTAGACCCTTTTCTTGTTTGTATATTTTTATTTTTATTTCTTTTTAAATCATAAAATTGTTTCGTTGAACTACTTTTTTTCACATAAGATTTGATTAAGCTTTTTATGTTGAGCAAATTCCATGTGTGGCCATGGTAAATCAAACCACTGTTGTGTTTTGGTATATCCAAGGTTGCCCGTCACAGGTCTCCGGCCAAAATGTAGATACCGTGGAATTGTTTTTTTGTTTTTAATTAATTGGAGAAATAATGAGCTGATGAATTGAGACTTTTGATTCAGTAGAATTTTTTTTTTTTTTAAATTAAAGTGATAAACTACCCTTACATGTAATTGTCATTATTCTATGTATTATTTCTAGAAATTAATTAAAATTACTAATCATGCCAAACGTTGGTCTGTACTTGTTTGTGGTGAATGAGAACATTATACCTTACAGTACTGCATCTAATAATCAGGCTTATATTCATTGCCTACCATCTATTTTGGTGTTATGCTGAGTGTGTATGTTGCCACTTTCTACAACTAATTGTCTGGGTATAGGGCGCCACCAAGTGGTATATTTGGATAAATAACTCCCAGGGTTTAAATTTTGGGGATTTTTTTTGCATGGGAAATTACTCGTCTAATGATATTCCATCATATATAAGATCAACAAGAACTTTATTAAACCTTCTTATTGCTCTTAAGGTCTCATGCCACTAATTACTTTGCAGTATCCTCGTAATAACCTTAATATTATACATCTTTTCCTCCCAGGAATGCATCATGGGAATGCTGAAATCCAAAATATTTAAAACAGAATCAGCGAACTTCTTTGTGTGGAGTCCGGTCAAACCCTGGTGGCAGCCATGTTTGTTTTTATTATTAGGTCTCATGCCACTAATTAACCAATGGCTGCTCGTAGCCCTCAATTTAAATGCCTAGCAAGAACCAATGAAATTTTTTAAATATTATTTTTCTCAGGTGCTCCCTGTTTGAGGGCGTAATCACCTGGGTCAGAGGTGAGACCAACATGTGGTCTTTTGTTTACTACTTAGCGGCTGTGTACCTGTGGGTTTATTCTGTGTGTTAATGGATGTTCTAATTTTGGTGTTTTTCCAGTGATTTTTTTTGGTGCAATCCAAATACAGTAGGTGTGTCTTGTTTACCTGAGATTTGCAAGAGTTTGAGCTGGCCAACATGTTAGTTTTTTCATATGGTTGATTACTGGCATGTTGATTTCCCATTTTTGAGCCATATTTTCAATTTTCGTCGTCCTTTTCATATAGCAATCTCGTCACATGTTAACATTGTCGTCTATGGAAATTCAATTAGTGGTATGAGCCCATTAGAGGACACCTTATGGAGGTAATTTTTCCATATTTGGAATTTGTGTTTCCTAATATGGTAGGATGAAAATATCCAGAGCAATACTGCAAAATTACGGCAGGCTGTAACTTTATGGCATTACAGTGACAGATGTATAATAATACAAGATTATTACAAGAATATTGTGAAGCATGCACTCAGCACTGTAACCCATCAATATAAACGAGATGCACAAATTGCAATCAGGAAGACAATCAAATATATTCATAACACTTTCAAGCATGTCATTTTACAGACATGTAGAATCTATCGTTTTCAGTGTCAGATGTATAATAATCCAACATAATTTAAGTCAACACATGTCATTTACAAAAAGCAAGTGCTCTCAATAGAGTAAATATATCTGAAATTCATGGTTAAAGTAAAAATAGGATTATTAACTGGCAAGGGTCTGAATAAATTATGGGTGTACAAAAAAGTTGAATATTCCACTATGTTTGTAAAATTTTTACGTAAGGAGACTTACCAAGACAATTATTTGGGCTTGAGGCTGTTTTTCTGATATTGTATCAACAATAGCTTTTATACCACCTGTAACTTGTTCTGCCGTGTGACCATGATTGTTAGTACCAGCTAGAAGTACTACTACCTACAGACATAAAAATATAATATCAGTCCACACTGTCACTGCTACTCCCTTATTCTCTCACTCTCTGTATCTTAAAGACAGCTCGCGACTCATTCTCTCACTCTCTGTATCTTAAAGACAGCTCGCGACTCATTCTCTCACTCTCTGTATCTTAAAGACAGCTCGCGACTCATTCTCTCACTCTCTGTATCTTAAAGACAGCTCGCGACTCATTCTCTCACTCTCTGTATCTTAAAGACAGCTCGCGACTCATTCTCTCACTCTGTATCTTAAAGACAGCTCGCGACTCATTCTCTCACTCTCTGTATCTTAAAGACAGCTCGCGACTCGTTCTCTCACTCTCTGTATCTTAAAGACAGCTCGCGACTCATTCTCTCACTCTCTGTATCTTAAAGACAGCTCGCGACTCGTTCTCTCACTCTCTGTATCTTAAAGACAGCTCGCGACTCATTCTCTCACTCTGTATCTTAAAGACAGCTCGCGACTCATTCTCTCACTCTGTATCTTAAAGACAGCTCGCGACTCATTCTCTCACTCTCTGTATCTTAAAGACAGCTCGCGACTCATTCTCTCACTCTGTATCTTAAAGACAGCTCGCGACTCATTCTCTCACTCTCTGTATCTTAAAGACAGCTCGCGACTCATTCTCTCACTCTCTGTATCTTAAAGACAGCTCGCGACTCATTCTCTCACTCTCTGTATCTTAAAGACAGCTCGCGACTCATTCTCTCACTCTCTGTATCTTAAAGACAGCTCGCGACTCATTCTCTCACTCTGTATCTTAAAGACAGCTCGCGACTCATTCTCTCACTCTGTATCTTAAAGACAGCTCGCGACTCATTCTCTCACTCTGTATCTTAAAGACAGCTCGCGACTCATTCTCTCACTCTGTATCTTAAAGACAGCTCGCGACTCATTCTCTCACTCTCTGTATCTTAAAGACAGCTCGCGACTCATTCTCTCACTCTCTGTATCTTAAAGACAGCTCGCGACTCATTCTCTCACTCTCTGTATCTTAAAGACAGCTCGCGACTCGTTCTCTCACTCTCTGTATCTTAAAGACAGCTCGCGACTCATTCTCTCACTCTGTATCTTAAAGACAGCTCGCGACTCATTCTCTCACTCTGTATCTTAAAGACAGCTCGCGACTCATTCTCTCACTCTGTATCTTAAAGACAGCTCGCGACTCATTCTCTCACTCTGTATCTTAAAGACAGCTCGCGACTCATTCTCTCACTCTCTGTATCTTAAAGACAGCTCGCGACTCATTCTCTCACTCTCTGTATCTTAAAGACAGCTCGCGACTCGTTCTCTCACTCTCTGTATCTTAAAGACAGCTCGCGACTCATTCTCTCACTCTCTGTATCTTAAAGACAGCTCGCGACTCATTCTCTCACTCTCTGTATCTTAAAGACAGCTCGCGACTCATTCTCTCACTCTCTGTATCTTAAAGACAGCTCGCGACTCATTCTCTCACTCTCTGTATCTTAAAGACAGCTCGCGACTCGTTCTCTCACTCTCTGTATCTTAAAGACAGCTCGCGACTCGTTCTCTCACTCTCTGTATCTTAAAGACAGCTCGCGACTCATTCTCTCACTCTCTGTATCTTAAAGACAGCTCGCGACTCATTCTCTCACTCTGTATCTTAAAGACAGCTCGCGACTCATTCTCTCACTCTGTATCTTAAAGACAGCTCGCGACTCATTCTCTCACTCTCTGTATCTTAAAGACAGCTCGCGACTCGTTCTCTCACTCTCTGTATCTTAAAGACAGCTCGCGACTCATTCTCTCACTCTCTGTATCTTAAAGACAGCTCGCGACTCATTCTCTCACTCTCTGTATCTTAAAGACAGCTCGCGACTCATTCTCTCACTCTGTATCTTAAAGACAGCTCGCGACTCATTCTCTCACTCTCTGTATCTTAAAGACAGCTCGCGACTCATTCTCTCACACTCTGTATCTTAAAGACAGCTCGCGACTCATTCTCTCACTCTGTATCTTAAAGACAGCTCGCGACTCATTCTCTCACTCTGTATCTTAAAGACAGCTCGCGACTCATTCTCTCACTCTCTGTATCTTAAAGACAGCTCGCGACTCATTCTCTCACTCTCTGTATCTTAAAGACAGCTCGCGACTCATTCTCTCACTCTGTATCTTAAAGACAGCTTGCGACTCATTCTCTCACTCTCTGTATCTTAAAGACAGCTCGCGACTCATTCTCTCACTCTCTGTATCTTAAAGACAGCTCGCGACTCATTCTCTCACTCTGTATCTTAAAGACAGCTTGCGACTCATTCTCTCACTCTCTGTATCTTAAAGACAGCTCGCGACTCATTCTCTCACTCTCTGTATCTTAAAGACAGCTCGCGACTCATTCTCTCACTCTCTGTATCTTAAAGACAGCTCGCGACTCCATCTCTTTGTCCCTGACTCAATGACTTCAATTTTCAATTTGAGTGTTTTTTTTACTTTAAAATTGTTTCATTAGTTTTTTCAACCTTTCTATGGATTGAGCAAGTGTTTCTGAATAACTAAAAAAAAATAAGAACAAACCTTGGTTTAGCTATTGGAGATAATATATGTGAAGTGCTCAAAATTTCCTTTATGCTGTACTTTCTTCACAGTTTCAAACAGTCCAAGGCATTTTTAGAATTGTAGGTGCCCTGAAAATACCAACTTATTTGCACTCTTACCTTGGGTTTAAAGTTATTCAATTCACCATTTTGCATTCTCCATAGTATATGCTGAGTAGCGTCACCACCAGTTCCAAAATTTAAACTATGCATTGGTACAAACCATTTAAACCATATCTGTATCAAGAAAAGTAAGTTGACTTTTGAGTTAATGTGTATTCTCTGTTCAAATTTATTGTAAAACAAATCAAAGTGGATTTAAACATGTAATTTCATTAGCTTATTACATAGTAATTACGTAGCTACGTATAGAAATCCTGTTACAGACTTGACAACCAATCATACAGCAGGGTTTTTCTAGAACACAAATTTTAAGAAGGAGCATACGACTGGAGAGAGTAATTACGGGTCCTGAAACCTCAGAAATTAAGACATTATAAACTGTTGAGTATTCAGTAAGAGGGTACAAGCCTGGAGTATGAGGGCGCTGCGTCCATGATCTGAAAGTATCCTTGATGGGGTATTTTACTACACTAAAATGCACATATGTATCACATGTGACTTGATTAATTGATTGACTGATTGCTGATCAACTGAAAGTGAATACAATTTGCATAATTTGCCGCAATTCAACCAGATCCAGTAACATGCTTGAACTCAAATGTTGAAAACAGACTTAATAAAACATATTTGCTATTGTAAATCAATTTCAAAGAGCGAAGAAAATGAATATAAATCTGAATGCTAAAAATAAACTAAAAATGTACAGGTTATTTTTTTTAATGTACCTAAATGGTTTGAAAAATAATGCTGTACATGACTAACCAGTAGCTGAAAATTGAATATAATTATAATGTGCCTGTTAATGAAAGTATCTAAACAGTGATGGCAACGACTTAGGAGACAAACTGCATTTATTAGTTAAGGATTTGTACACCTTACCCTAACACAAAAAAAAAGAATTGTTTTCAAATAAAAACAAATTTGACTTCCTTATGGGTAGTTATGACAAGTTCATATACCATAGTTGTCTGAGTATAAACCCATCCGGGGAAAACGGCAAATTGACGAAAAATTGGGGTGGAGGAGCTTAAAAACGGATAAAAGTTAAAACTTCTCCAGAGTGATAATTTATTCATAAACAAATCGTTGTGTGTACGATACTAGAGTGTCTTCATCGACTAGCATCGTCCAAATAAACTTGAGGATCGACCGTTATTCTGGGTTCACTAATCACTCTTGGGTGCATTTACTAAGTGGAACAGCATTCGACCCTGTGTTTCACACGTGAATATTGGGGTAATGAAAGTATATTCTAAACGAAGTATATTCTAAACGAAGTTTCAAATAAAAACTAACACAACTGATTGCGTAGCAGCAAACGATCACAGTTGCGCAATCCGGTCATGCTGCATTTCACAATTATTGATTATTACTCAGTAGTGATTATAATAACGTACAAAAAAATAAATTCATTGAATTGTTATGAAATGCAAATAAAATTCAACTAAGTTTCATCATAAGCAAATGTTTCCAGTAGCATATAAACGATCGATGCTATCGGGTATCCGCCATTTTCTTTTTTTCGCACGAGTTGACCTAATAGGTCAAATCACTAATTAATCAATCAAAATGCTGGATGATGCCAACATATTCAAATTATCATAGCTCATTTAAATATGTTAATGTTATTGAGCGCAACACAAAAGAGATTTGCCGTTGTCGTACGATCTTTTGGCTTGCATTTTGATGGGAAAACAACATAATTTTTTTTTCAAATCCAAAAATAGTTGTTTTCAAAAGAATAATTTAACATTGTTTACAGTGATAACAGCTCTTTGTCCAAAGTAACATGATATATAAAGTTTAAACATAACCAGTTAGGGTATGTCACAGATATGGCTATATAACACCATTTGCTAAACAAAATGGCTACCAGTCAACTATTTTTAATCCAATCGGGAAACCAAAACGAGTTGATATAGTCCTATAACGACTCATGTTTGTACCAAATCTGAACAAGATCTGTGCATACATAATTTGGCTCTGGGGTGGCAGAAATGCTTGAATCTGATCATCGAACAATTACATGTGCATATGGTGTGACATGATGTATGACATATATATAAAGTTTGGACATGAATGGTCAAATCATGTCAGAGATGTGGCTCTGGAATTGCATTCATTAAAACACAAAATATCCAAGTGTATACCAAGTTTGAAAGAAATCCATCCATACACCACTATAAATGGTCATTATTTGATAATCTTAAATCAAATCAAATCAAGAAATGAATAGACCTGCATATGTTTTTCAAGATATGTGATATATTTGTGTAGCTTGCATTTGATCAGAGCAGACATATTTGAGATACAGGTGGAATTGCATGGATGCATGAAGGTCAAAAAGTAGAAACAAGAATTTAATCTGTTTTATTTTCTAATGGAATTTTAGTAAAACACATTAATAGTGAGAAATAAGTATTCCTTGTATCAGTGATTCAACATAGCTTCTGAATTTAATTTTTATGAATGAGTCGCAAAGCCATGAAGCTTAAAGCAGAGTGCAAGTGTAGATTAAACAAACAACTTGTTTGACAAATCCTACACAGAATTAAACTGCAATGGTAAACCTTTGATCCTTCTGCTCATCTATGTATCACTTTCTTCTCTTCCATAATCTTGATGTATGACTTATTCTGATCTGGTTTATCAGATGTCAAGCAGAGGAGATTACAATACATTAGACCACTTGTTTCATTCAAGTTTTGTTCTGTGTAATTGTCTGTTAAAACCGACAAGGATAATAGTATGATGGTCCAGTGGCCGACGCCATGCGTGTATCGACTGGTGCAGACCAGCATGGGATCCCTGGGTTGATGCAAGCAGACTGACCTTTAGACAATATGGCCGACTTTCACCAAATTACTAAATAAGCATTATTATTAGCAAGTATATTTATTTAAATATTTCTGGTAGTTTCAGATGTTGGTTAAAATGTGTGTGATATATAAAGCTGCAAATCAAATTCTACAAACCTCAACATTTTTGTGCCATAAATTTGTTTCAATCATGTCTAGTAGCAATTCATACTGAATTAGAAAACAGTCACGGCTTGAATAATGTTACTAACACATCCCCCACACTGTAAAAATAGTTATTACTCCAAAAATAATTTTCCCAATCACAATAAGATAAATTAATGGTAATCAACATTCATGTATGGTGATAGGATATGCAAATATGTCAGAATGCTCTATGGTGATAGGATATGCAAATATGTCAGAATGCTCTATGGTGATAGGATATGCAAATATGTCAGAATGCTCTATGGTGATAGGATATGCAAATATGTCAGAATGCTCTATGGTGATAGGATATGCAAATATGTAAGAATGCTCTAAGGTGATAGGATATGCAAATATGCAAGAATGCTCTAAGGTGATAGGATATGCAAATATGTCAGAATGCTCTATGGTGATAGGATATGCAAATATGTCAGAATGCTCTATGGTGATAGGATATGCAAATATGTCAGAATGATCTAAGGTGATATGATATGCAAATATGTCAGAATGCTCTAAGGTGATAGGATATGCAAATATGTCAGAATGCTCTAAGGTGATAGGATATGCAAATATGTCAGAATGCTCTATGGTGATAGGATATGCAAATATGTCAGAATGCTCTATGGTGATAGGATATGCAAATATGTCAGAATGCTCTATGGTGATAGGATATGCAAATATGTCAGAATGCTCTATGGTGATAGGATATGCAAATATGTCAGAATGCTCTATGGTGATAGGATATGCAAATATGTAAGAATGCTCTAAGGTGATAGGATATGCAAATATGCAAGAATGCTCTAAGGTGATAGGATATGCAAATATGTCAGAATGCTCTATGGTGATAGGATATGCAAATATGTCAGAATGCTCTATGGTGATAGGATATGCAAATATGTCAGAATGATCTAAGGTGATAGGATATGCAAATATGTCAGAATGCTCTAAGGTGATAGGATATGCAAATATGTCAGAATGCTCTAAGGTGATAGGATATGCAAATATGTCAGAATGCTCTATGGTGATAGGATATGCAAATATGTCAGAATGCTCTATGGTGATAGGATATGCAAATATGTCAGAATGCTCAATGGTGATAGGATATACAAATATGTCAGAATGCTCTATAGTGATAGGATATGCAAATATGTCAGAATGCTCTATGGTGATAGGATATGCAAATATGTCAGAATGCTCTATAGTGATAGGATATGCAAATATGTCAGAATGCTCTATGGTGATAGGATATGCAAATATGTCAGAATGCTCTATGGTGATAGGATATGCAAATATGTCAGAATGCTCTATGGTGATAGGATATGCAAATATGTCAGAATGCTCTATGGTGATAGGATATGCAAATATGTCAGAATGCTCTATGGTGATAGGATATGCAAATATGTCAGAATGCTCTATGGTGATAGGATATGCAAATATGTCAGAATGCTCTATGGTGATAGGATATGCAAATATGTCAGAATGCTCTATAGTGATAGGATATGCAAATATGTCAGAATGCTCTATGGTGATAGGATATGCAAATATGTCAGAATGCTCTATGGTGATAGGATATGCAAATATGTCAGAATGCTCTATAATCTTGAATACACACTCACAAACTATGATTTATGCTTGGATACATGGAATATCAAACACAACTCTATAATATCAGATTTTATTAAACGTGTGTAGGTAGTGGAATTGTATAGCTACTTGCAATGTAAACAGTTTACAGGTAGTGATATTTGCTTCAATCATAATATGGTACGCTCATTATCACTATATAATTATGTGCATGGCTAGGGACATGTTATAACTTACATCTGTCTGTGCCATGAGCTGTATCAGTGAGTCCCCAATAAACAATACATCAGGCTCTTTATCTTTTGTGTCATTAACATAACGGTGATGCTGAAAAAAAGATACAAGGGTAAATTGTTATGGCAACTAGATACTTTAGATAGATTTAAAGATACCTGAGATGGTAAAATGTTAGTTTTCTTGAAAGGTATGAACAAATGAATTAGAGTGACTGGAATCAGTGTAGCTATATCACAGAGTGACTGGTGACAGTGTAGCTATATCACAGAGTGACTGGGTGACATTGTAGCTATATAGTAGAGTGACTGGTGACAGTGTAGCTATATAGTAGAGTGGCTGGTGACAGTGTAGCTATATCACAGAGTGGCTGGTGACATTGTAGCTATATCACAGAGTGACTGGTGACATTGTAGCTATATCACAGAGTGACTAGTGACATTGTAGCTATATCACAGAGTGACTGGTGACAGTGTAGCTATATGGCAGAGTGGCTGGTGACAGTGTAGCTATATCACAGAGTGGCTGGTGACAGTGTAGCTATATCACAGAGTGGCTGGTGACATTGTAGCTATATCACAGAGTGACTGGTGACATTGTAGCTATATCACAGAGTGACTGGTGACATTGTAGCTATATCACAGAGTGACTGGTGACATTGTAGCTATATCACAGAGTGGCTGGTGACAGTGTAGCTATATCACAGAGTGGCTGGTGACAGTGTAGCTATATAGCAGAGTGGCTGGGACAGTGTAGCTATATAACAGAGTGGCTGGAGTCATTATAGCTATATAGCAGAGTGGTTGGGACAGTGTAGCTATATAGCAGAGTGGCTGGTGACAGTGTAGCTTTATGGCAGAGTAGCTGGTGACAGTGTAGCTATATAGTAGAGTGGCTGGTGACAGTGTAGCTATATAGCAGAGTGACTGGTGACATTGTAGCTTTATGGCAGAGTAGCTGGTGACAGTGTAGCTATATAGCAGAGTGGCTGGTGACAGTGTAGCTATATAGCAGAGTGGCTGGTGACAGTGTAGCTATATAGCAGAGTGGCTGGTGACAGTGTAGCTTTATGGCAGAGTAGCTGGTGACAGTGTAGCTATATAGCAGAGTGGCTGGTGACAGTGTAGCTATATAGCAGAGTGGCTGGTGACAGTGTAGCTATATAGCAGAGTGGCTGGTGACAGTGTAGCTATATAGCAGAGTGGCTGGTGACAGTGTAGCAATATAACAGAGTGGCTGGTGACAGTGTAGCTATATAGCAGAGTGGCTGGTGACAGTGTAGCTATATAGCAGAGTGGCTGGTGACAGTGTAGCTATATAACAGAGTGGCTGAGACAGTGTAGCTATATAGCAGAATGGCTGGAACAGTGTAGCTATATAGCAGAGTGGCTGGTGACAGTGTAGCTATATAGCAGAGTGGCTGGTGACAGTGTAGCTATATAGCAGAGTGGCTGGGACAGTGTAGCTATATAGCAGAGTGGCTGGTGACAGTGTAGCTATATAACAGAGTGGCTGAGACAGTGTAGCTATATAACAGAATGGCTGGAACAGTGTAGCTATATAGCAGAGTGGCTGGGACAGTGTAGCTATATAGCAGAGTAGCTAGGACAGTGTAGCTATATATCAGAGTGGCTGGTGACAGTGTAGCTATATCTCAGATTGGCTGAAATATTGTAGCTATATAGCAGAGTGGCTGGTGACAGTGTAGCTATATAGCAGAGTGGCTGGGACAGTGTAGCTATATAGCAGAGTAGCTAGGACAGTGTAGCTATATATCAGAGTGGCTGGTGACAGTGTAGCTATATCTCAGATTGGCTGAAATATTGTAGCTATATAGCAGAGTGGCTGGTGACAGTGTAGCAATATAGCAGAGTGGCTGGGGAAGTAGCTATATAGCAGAGTAGCTGGGACAGTGTAGCTATATGGCAGAGTAGCTGGGACAGTGTAGCTATATCACAGAGTGGCTGGTGACAGTGTAGCTATATAGCAGAGTGGCTGGGACAGTGTAGCTATATAACAGAGTGGCTGGAGTCATTATAGCTATATAGCAGAGTGGTTGGGACAGTGTAGCTATATAGCAGAGTGGCTGGTGACAGTGTAGCTATATCACAGAGTGGCTGGTGACAGTGTAGCTATATAGCAGAGTGGTTGGGACAGTGTAGCTATATAGCAGAGTGGCTGGTGACAGTGTAGCTTTATGGCAGAGTAGCTGGTGACAGTGTAGCTATATAGTAGAGTGGCTGGTGACAGTGTAGCTATATAGCAGAGTGGCTGGTGACAGTGTAGCTATATAGCAGAGTGGCTGGTGACATTGTAGCTATATAGCAGAGTGGCTGGTGACAGTGTAGCTATATAGCAGAGTGGCTGGTGACAGTGTAGCAATATAACAGAGTGGCTGGTGACAGTGTAGCTATATAGCAGAGTGGCTGGTGACAGTGTAGCTATATAGCAGAGTGGCTGGTGACAGTGTAGCTATATAACAGAGTGGCTGAGACAGTGTAGCTATATAGCAGAATGGCTGGAACAGTGTAGCTATATAGCAGAGTGGCTGGTGACAGTGTAGCTATATAGCAGAGTGGCTGGTGACAGTGTAGCTATATAGCAGAGTGGCTGGGACAGTGTAGCTATATAGCAGAGTGGCTGGTGACAGTGTAGCTATATAACAGAGTGGCTGAGACAGTGTAGCTATATAACAGAATGGCTGGAACAGTGTAGCTATATAGCAGAGTGGCTGGGACAGTGTAGCTATATAGCAGAGTAGCTAGGACAGTGTAGCTATATATCAGAGTGGCTGGTGACAGTGTAGCTATATCTCAGATTGGCTGAAATATTGTAGCTATATAGCAGAGTGGCTGGTGACAGTGTAGCTATATAGCAGAGTGGCTGGGACAGTGTAGCTATATAGCAGAGTAGCTAGGACAGTGTAGCTATATATCAGAGTGGCTGGTGACAGTGTAGCTATATCTCAGATTGGCTGAAATATTGTAGCTATATAGCAGAGTGGCTGGTGACAGTGTAGCAATATAGCAGAGTGGCTGGGGAAGTAGCTATATAGCAGAGTAGCTGGGACAGTGTAGCTATATGGCAGAGTAGCTGGGACAGTGTAGCTATATCACAGAGTGGCTGGTGACAGTGTAGCTATATAGCAGAGTGGCTGGGACAGTGTAGCTATATAACAGAGTGGCTGGAGTCATTATAGCTATATAGCAGAGTGGTTGGGACAGTGTAGCTATATAGCAGAGTGGCTGGTGACAGTGTAGCTATATCACAGAGTGGCTGGTGACAGTGTAGCTATATAGCAGAGTGGTTGGGACAGTGTAGCTATATAGCAGAGTGGCTGGTGACAGTGTAGCTTTATGGCAGAGTAGCTGGTGACAGTGTAGCTATATAGTAGAGTGGCTGGTGACAGTGTAGCTATATAGCAGAGTGGCTGGTGACAGTGTAGCTATATAGCAGAGTGGCTGGTGACAGTGTAGCTATATAGCAGAGTGGCTGGTGACAGTGTAGCAATATAACAGAGTGGCTGGTGACAGTGTAGCTATATAGCAGAGTGGCTGGTGACAGTGTAGCTATATAGCAGAGTGGCTGGTGACAGTGTAGCTATATAACAGAGTGGCTGAGACAGTGTAGCTATATAGCAGAATGGCTGGAACAGTGTAGCTATATAGCAGAGTGGCTGGTGACAGTGTAGCTATATAGCAGAGTGGCTGGTGACAGTGTAGCTATATAGCAGAGTGGCTGGGACAGTGTAGCTATATAGCAGAGTGGCTGGTGACAGTGTAGCTATATAACAGAGTGGCTGAGACAGTGTAGCTATATAGCAGAATGGCTGGAACAGTGTAGCTATATAGCAGAGTGGCTGGTGACAGTGTAGCTATATAGCAGAGTGGCTGGGACAGTGTAGCTATATAGCAGAGTAGCTAGGACAGTGTAGCTATATAGCAGAGTGGCTGGGACAGTGTAGCTATATAGCAGAGTAGCTGGAGTCAGTGTAGCTATATCTCAGATTGGCTGAAATATTGTAGCTATATAGCAGAGTGGCTGGTGACAGTGTAGCTATATAGCAGAGTGGCTGGGGCAGTAGCTATATAGCAGAGTAGCTGGGACAGTGTAGCTATATGGCAGAGTAGCTGGGACAGTGTAGCTATATAACAGAGTGGCTGGAGTCATTGTAGCTGGGACAGTGTAGCTATATAGCAGAGTGGCTGGGACAGTGTAGCTATATAACACAGTGACTGGGACAGTGTAGCTATATAGCAGAGTGGCTGGTGACTGTAGCTATATAGCAGAGTATCTGGGACAGTGTAGCTATATAGCAGAGTGGCTGGTGACAGTGTAGCTATATAGCAGAGTGGCTGGTGACAGTGTAGCTATATAGCAGAGTGGCTGGTGACAGTGTAGCTATATAGCAGAGTGGCTGGTGACATTGTAGCTATATCACAGAGTGACTGGTGACATTGTAGCTATATCACAGAGTGACTAGTGACATTGTAGCTATATCACAGAGTGACTGGTGACAGTGTAGCTATATAGCAGAGTGGCTGGTGACAGTGTAGCTATATAGCAGAGTGGCTGGTGACAGTGTAGCTATATAGCAGAGTGGCTGGGACAGTGTAGCTATATAGCAGAGTGGCTGGTGACAGTAGCTATATAGCAGAGTGGCTGGTGACAGTGTAGCTATATAGCAGAGTGGCTGGTGACAGTGTAGCTATATAGCAGAGTGGCTGGTGACAGTGTAGCTATATAGCAGAGTGGCTGGTGACAGTGTAGCTATATAACAGAGTGGCTGGTGACAGTGTAGCTATATAGCAGAGTGGCTGGTGACAGTGTAGCTATATAGCAGAGTGGCTGGTGACAGTGTAGCTATATAGCAGAGTGGCTGGGACAGTGTAGCTATATAACAGAGTGGCTGGTGACAGTGTAGCTATATAGCAGAGTGGCTGGGACAGTGTAGCTATATAACAGAGTGGCTGGTGACAGTGTAGCTATATAGCAGAGTGGCCGGTGACAGTGTAGCTAAATAACAGTAGCTGGGACAGTGTAGCTATATAGCAGAGTAGCTGGACAGCTTAGCTATATAACAGAGTGGCTGAGACAGTGTAGCTGGTACAGTGTAGCTGGGACAGTGTAGCTATATAAGACTGGCTGGGACAATGTAGCTATATAGCAGAGTAGCTGGACAGTGTAGCTATATAACAGAGTGGCTGAGACAGTGTAGCTGGGACAGTGTAGCTATATAAGACTGGCTGGGACAATGTAGCTATATAGCAGAGTAGCTGGACAGTGTAGCTATATAACAGAGTGGCTGAGACAGTGTAGCTGGGACAGCTTAGCTATATAACAGAGTAGCTATATAACAGAGTGGCTGAGACAGTGTAGCTGGGACAGTGTAGCTATATAAGACTGGCTGGGACAATGTAGCTATATAGCAGAGTAGCTGGACAGTGTAGCTATATAACAGAGTGGCTGAGACAGTGTAGCTGGGACAGTGTAGCTATATAGCAGAGTGGCTGGAGTCATTGTAGCATCATTCTGAGAAAAAAATAAGCAGTATTCTGAGAACATGGATGTTATTTAGAATCACCTACACAATGGTTATTTTACCTTCAAGAGAATGACAGCATATACCTCCCATTTAATTATTTTTCGCTAATTATACATGTACATGTAAACACACTCACTATGCTAGTTCTCGGGTTCTCATAACAGCCTGCAGTAAACAAATAAACAGCTGACTATGCCAAAACATCAACATGAATGTTTGATCCAAAGGCTTATTTTTGTGAACTTCTCAGTATAAAAATAATTACGGATTGAACAAAGCATTTCCTTTCAATTAGAAAAATAATTACTACCTGGTATAGTATGGAAGGCAGTTTCATTAGTCACCCCCCCCCCCCAAGACAAAAATGATAAGATGACCCACTAACCAATCAACTTTCAGATTGTTGACCAATAAAAAAAAGTATTAGCATCCAAAAACTTACCATTTATAGTGGGTGTAAATGTTTTTTCACATAAGCCGAGTACAACATACAAGTTTTAAAGCAGACATGTACTGCTTCATAAATTACACCAAAATATCAACATTTAAAACAGCAATCTAATAAATTTGAATAAATAAAACCGACCACTACATAATGTTGATAGTATCATGGTAATTAACATGATACATATAATCTCAGTTGTTATTAATTTTTCACAATAATTATTTATTTTTGGACAAATATATAAGCTAAGAAGATGGGGGAGGGCTCTATCAGCCACATTACATGGGATTATTAACATAATATTTCCATGGGAAATATAAAGATTTAATACATTACTATCGACCCAATTCACAATATTACACATACTGTGTTGTGCAAGAAAGGTAAGGTGGCAACTACTCAAGAAAAAATTTGCAAAATGAATGAATGATAAATTTAGGGAATTATAAAAAAAATAGAAACGACTAAACTCACGATACTCATCCAACGCCCATCCCCCTGTACGTCCTCGACAGGGACGGGCGTGGCAGCTGGGTTCATCTTGGAATATCTATTGAATACCTTCAACCAAGGTAAACGCTAATGAAGACGATGAATCCGCCAAATATAGAATTGATGATGTCAGACTCCCAATCGACGTGCTCAGACTTCTCACTAAACTACCTCAGTACACGTTGACCCGGAAGTTGTCAGCTGGTAGGCCCAGTTCATTTTTAAATAGGAGTGTTTATGGAAAATCAATTTTGAAATGACGCAAATAAGCATTTGTGTTTTCTTTCAACATAAATGACATTGGGTTTATTAATAATCTCTAATATATAAAATGACTGCACTTTTTAAAAGCCATTCCTTAACTTATATAAACTGACGCGTGGTATGGCATAGACCTGTTATGAATGGGACAGTCCACCACGTAGCCGTTCTCACCAGGGAGGGCGCACTCACTGGTTAATTTTCATTCGACATAGCAGTAATACCTACAAAACACATTTTGATACAACAAATCTTTAAATACCCAATGTTGTATGGAAATGAAATTAATTATTAAAGGTACGAATCAGTCAAAACTAATCGAATCGTACCTTCATTAGAATTTTTATAATGCATATTTATTGAATTTTCCAATTTTTTATCAAGTCTGAATTATTGGCTAAGAGAAAACAAATTTGCACCAATAATTGTTAAAGCATTATTTATTTTAAAACGGTCAAATATTTTTTATATATAAATAGTATAACAATTATGTTATTTTGTGATCAAGGTCTGTTTTAATGAGAGCCAATAAAAGAAAAAGTACTCGCAAATTAAAAACTGTCATGAGATGTTAAAAAAAGAACACGCCCATGGTAGTAACATAGTATTTCTGTGGTATTAACATAGTACGTCCGTTGTATTAACATAGTACGTCCGCTGTATTAACATAGTACGTCCGTTGTATTAACATAGTATTCCCGCTATATTAACATAGTACGTTCGTTGTATTAACATAGTACGTCCGTTGTATTAACATAGTATTCCCGCTATATTAACATAGTACATCCGTTGTATTAACATAGTACGTCCGTTGTATTAACATAGTACGTCCGTTGTATTAACACAGTATTCCCGCTATATTAACATAGTACGTCCGTTGTATTAACATAGTATTCCCGCTATATTAACATAGTACGTCCGTTGTATTAACATAGTATTCCCGCTATATTAACATAGTACGTCCGTTGTATTAACATAGTACGTCCGTTGTATTAACATAGTATTCCCGCTATATTAACATAGTACGTCCGTTGTATTAACATAGTACGTCCGTTGTAACAACATAGTACGCCCATGGTAATAACATAGTATGTCCGTTGTATTAATATAGTACGTCCGTAGTATTAACATAGTACGTCCGTTGTATTAACATAGTATTCCCGCTATATTAACATAGTACGTCCGTTGTATTAACTTAGTACGTCCGTTGTATTAACATAGTACGTCCGCTGTATTAACATAGTACGTCCGTTGTATTAACATAGTACGTCGGTTGTAGTAACATAGTACGTCCGTTGTATTAACATAGTACGTCCGTTGTATTAACATAGTACGCCCTTTGTAATAACATAGTACGTCCGTTGTAATAACATAGTACGTCCATTGTATTAACATAGAACGTCCGTTGTATTAACATAGTACGCCCTTTGTATTAACATAGTACGTCCGTTGTATTAACATAGTACGTCCGTTGTATTAATACAGTATTCCCGCTATATTAACATAGTACGTCCGTTGTATTAACATAGTATTCCCGCTATATTAACATAGTACGTCCGTTGTATTAACATAGTACGTCCGTTGTATTAATATAGTATTCCCGCTATATTAACATAGTACGTCCGTTGTATTAACATAGTACGTCCGTTGTAACAACATAGTACGCCCATGGTAATAACATAGTATGTCCGTTGTATTAATATAGTACGTCCGTAGTATTAACATAGTACGTCCGTTGTATTAACATAATACGTCCGTTGTATTAATATATTACGTCTATTGTATTAACATAATAGGTCCGTTGTATTAACGTAGTACACCCATTGTATCAACATAGTACGTCCATTGTATTAACGTAGTACACCCATTGTATCAACATAATACGTCCATTGTATTAATATAGTACGTCCATTGTATTAACATAGTACGTCCGTTGTATTAACATAATACGTCCATTGTATTAATATAGTACGTCCATTGTATTAACATAGTACGTCCGTTGTATTAACATAATACGTCCATTGTATTAATATGGTCTTTATTTATAATAGAAGGCCATCGGCCCATATTATCTACATACATTATTTATATTTGAAAATAAAATTACAATTTTTAAACAATTGACAATACTTGTAGCTCTTTTCGCAATTTCATTGCGTGAAAAGTAAAGGCTCCCAGTCTTTGAAGAAGATCTGTATTTTTTGTACCCATTAATTTGTAATATTTACTGACTGTTGGGGGATTAAAAAAGTTAGCAGGAATATATTTTATTCTTAAATTAACAAAAAAGGAACAAATAAGTAAAAAAATGGTATTCATTTTCAATGTTGTTACTGTTACAAAGCAAGCAAATGCGTTCACTCCTATCTACATTATTTTTTCTATCTGTCTCAATACGAAGATAGTGGCATGAACAGCGGAGTCGAGCTAACATTTGAACATGAGAATGTACTTTCACACAAAATAAATACTTTTCAGGTTCCAAAGAAAATTTAAATTCCCTATAAAATGTCAGTTACTCTAAAGTACATATCTGGCTGAACCAATCAGTATATAAAACTTGTTTATTTTTTTTCTTAAAAATGCCCAAAAACACATTTACGTTATTGACAGTTCGTGATTCCCAAACATCATCTAAATTACATAAAAATAATATTTTTTTTAACATGACTAACCCAGGTTAACCTGGATCTAAGATTGGATATTTCAATATTATATAACATAAGGTAGCATTTCTTTGGGTAACGGGTTTCTGGCATTTTTAATAATTTTGTCCAATACCTAATGCATTTTAATGCTGTGTGAAAATAAATAGGAAATCTGCCACACTCACCCAATACTGCAACATTTGGAGCATTGCAGGAGATACCCAAAAAATAACGACAGGCTAGAGATTGTACACGTTCCAAACATAAAATGATTTTCAAATCCCCATACCTCGGAACCATAAGTTAATATTGGTAACACCATAGTGTCAAACATTTTAAAAAATACATCAAAGGATAGCATACCTGTAATTTTTGTAACCCTGGTAATATTGAAAATGCCTTCTTTGCCTGTTGTGATAATATTTTTGTTGCTTCAGACCAAGAAAGTCGGTTTGAAAAAATAACACCTAATTATTTATAATATGGCACCACTTCCATTTCTCATTTTTTGAAAGTTTACCCCCAGCTTTGAATACAATCACTTTAGTTTTAGATAAATTTACAATTAGTTTTCACTTATTACAATAAGAACTCAATGTGTTAAAGTGTCGCTGTAAGCCAATGACAGTGTCATAAAATAAAGCGACATCATCTGCAAAAAAGCAAGCGCACGCACGACTTGACATCTTTGTACATAGCATAAAGCATTTTGAATATTTTACCTGTAACACCACCCCTCAGCAGAATATACCACAATCGTTGGCGTTCAACCGTGTCAAAGGCCTTGGAAAAATCGACAAATGCACAGTAAAATTTTCCACGTTTTTTAGACAGATATTTTTGAATAACGCACTGTAAAATGAAGATACTATCAACAGTTGAATAACCACCACAAAAACCAGCCTGTGATTCGTCAATTTTTCCGAAGGCCTCCGACCAGAACCCGAGACGTCGGTTTAGAATAGACGTGAACATTTTGCTAAATATACTTAGTAGAGATATTCCCCTGTAATTATCGGGTCTCTTTAGTGAACCGTTTTTGTGAAGTGGTACAATGATAGCCCTTGACCACTGCTGAGGAAAAATACTTAAATCAAATAATCTGTTAAATAGCACAATTAAGTACGGCAAAAGATAATCTATATTCGATTTAAAAAATTCCCCTAGTAATCCATCCGGTCCGGGTAATTTGCCATATTTTAACTTGCGAACCGCTACTATAATTTCTTCACCCAATATCGGACTATTTAAAAACTCACAGTTTGCTTCCGACTCTACTCCAAAAGAAATATCAACACTGTTAATTAAATTTAAAAACTCGTCAGAAGGAGGGAAATCATCCTGTCCTGGTGAATCACAGGGAGTAAATAATTTACTAAAATAATCAAACCACTCATCAGGTTGGATAGAGTTAATACTAACAGGTATGGACGATAAACGTCGCAAAATGCTCCAGAACTTTTTTGAATCTTTCAATCCCAATTCGAATTCAGTCCTTTTTTCACAGAAAAAGGCACGTTTTTTCTCTCTACACACAAGTTTGAAATTTCTTTTCGCGGCTTTATACAAATTAAGCGAATCAATGCTACTATCAACTCGGAAATTTCTCAACAATTTATACTTCCCATACTTCAAAGCTTTACACTCATCACGGTTGTCAAACCAAGATGGCTGACTAGGATACTGTGATACGTTTTCGGGTGCCCGTCGACCCATTCCACACAAATCAGCTGTCCTCGTAAAGATATTACTCAGATTAACAACAAAATTAAAAATGTCATAATTAGGGTCGGAAATAAAGCTGTCAAGACCTTTGTCAACTAAACTAGATTTGAGTTTGTGAGAAAAAACGCGTTCTTTACGTGACCAAACGTAACGTTTTAAAACTAATTCATTTGTTTCATTCTGAGTGGTAGTTACATTTGGTACACTGGCATTTAATGAAAAAAACAAGGGAAGGTGATCGGATTCCGTACGAATACCAACTGCAAAAGTGGACAATATTGTAAACAAAATAGAGGACAGAATAGTATTATCAACCACGCTGGCACCCGAATTGGCGATGCAAGTGAATTCCCCGTGTTTGGCATCCTCGCCAAAGCGGCCATTTATAATATGCAAGTTAAACGTACAACACAGGGAAAGTAGAGACCTCCCGAAACTATTTACTGTTTTGTCTTTTGAAACCCGTGTTAACGCAAAATCATCTTTGTCATAAAGGAAATCGGAATCAAGCATATATTTCGTATCATCATCTATTATATAATCAGGTAATTCGCCTGTTCGAGAATTCAGGTCACCAGTAATTATAATGTAAACATCGTTCAATTTAGTTAGAATGTCTACAAGTTCATTTTCTAAAAGTTCTATGCCATTTGACGAAGAAAGACTATAATAGATGACTGAATACTGTGGGGCAATATAAATGCTACAAAAGAGAACATCTTTATCTAACTCAAAAATAATTCTATCAAACAAAAGAAATATACAATCATGTAAAGCAGAATTTAAGCGTTTGACATACCTGGGTAGATGGTTACGCACTATAGTGCAGACACCCCCAGCGTATCTACCACGTGTAGTGTTACGTTTACGGGATGTACTGTAAACTGTAAATCCTGGGAAATGTTGGTCAAACTGATCATCATTTTCTGCCCATGTTTCAATAAAAGATACTACATCAAATTTTTTAAAATTTAAAGAACTAATTTTGTTATTCAAACCTTGAACATTCCAAGTTTAAAAACTTACTATGTTTGGGCCAAGGCCACACCCCTAGTTTGTTATGTTTGTCCTGGCGTTTTCTTTTGTGCGTTTCTGTAGCCGTGTTTCTGGACCTTGTAACTCTGTTGTTTTCTTTGTACTATTCATTTCTATCTTCTTATCTATTACAACCAATTTTACCTTGCTTCTTATAATCCGTAACGGTTTTACGTTGTCGCTTTGTAAGGTCGTTGCCAATGTCGATACCAACCTCCTTAAGGTAGAGATGCAGGTTTGTGGGCACTTGGGAATGATTTTTTTTTGTTTTTTGCTTTTTATTATCCAGACAGTCTTGGCTATAGACTGTTAAAATTTTGTGTAATTGTGAATAGCGGAACATACTCAAAAAACGATTTTAAAATATAGATAACAGGTGCAAACATTCTCTCTTTTGAATGCTCAGCAAAATTTAGCAAGGCTGTACATAAATAGTAAAAAAGAAACATGGTGAAAAGAAGAAATGACGGAATCTCCATATTATGCACTATATTTAACTTTTTACAAAATGACAATACATTTAAATTTGGAACTGTTACAGCCATTTTAATTATGAGCATTAGCAAACTTCTTACTGAGTGGATTGTTATGCAAATTAGCAATTATCTCAGCTTTTTTTTAGTGCACATCTCAGAACTTTAAAGAAAAATAGCTCCTAGACGCTTTGACCTTTTGTTTTGAAATTTTCACAAATGATTGACAATGTGTTTATCTTCAAAACGCCGTCGAGGCATTGTATTTGGTTGAACAGTGTTACAACAATCGTACAGACAACTAGCCTGGGCGTTAATTTATGCATAAACTTGAAGTATTTGGGCTGCTGCCCTGCAAAATTTACAACTGGTAGACAGTTTTCAAGACGGCACTTTCTTCATAGTAAACAGATGTACCGGTAAACCAATTTTGACAGGAAACAGAAGCATGGTTTAGAAGCTATTTTTTTTAAATCACTTTTGACCAAAAAAGCTCATTTTTGTGCATATTTAAAACTACAGTGTCCATAAAAATAAAATACCAACAAAATTTTTAAATTCATACAATAAGCTTTCCGAAAATATATAGTTTTGTGGACAAGGGAGGTCATCTAGGTTTCCTTATTAACTAATTAAAATACCTGTCAGGTAAACTGCATCTCTACCTTAAGTTCCGATCTGGCCGCCAACGCAATCATTTTATCGTCCCAGTGGTGAAACTTCACGATAACAGGACGCGCACTATTTGTTCTACTACCTGGTGCTCGATGTGCTCTAACTATATCACGAGGTACCCACTGCTTTTTGTTCACATGCTTATTCAAAATACGCAATACTTGCTCCTTGCATTGGTCAAACGATTCATCCGGTATAGTATGTCCATTGTATTAACATAGTACGTCCATTGTAGTAACATAGTACGTCCGTTGTATTAACATAGTATTCCCGCTATATTAACATAGTACGTCCGTTGTATTAACATAGTACGTCCATTGTATTAACATAGTACGTCCGTTGTATTAACATAGTATGTCCGTTGTATTAACATAATACGTCCATTGTATTAATATAGTATGTCCATTGTATTAACATAGTACGTCCATTGTATTAACATAGTACGTCCATTGTATTAATATAGTATGTCCGTTGTATTAACATAGTACGTCCATTGTATTAACATAGTACGTCCGTTGTATTAACATAGTATGTCCGTTGTATTAACATAGTATGTCCGTTGTATTAACATAATACGTCCATTGTATTAATATAGTATGTCCGTTGTATTAACATCATACGTCCATTGTATTAATATAGTACGTCCATTGTATTAATATAGTATGTCTGTTGTATTAACATAGTATGTCCGTTGTATTAACTTAGTATTAAACTCATAGTTGCTGTCGACATAGGAAGTAAAGTAAGCAAATAACACCGAATAAACGGCAAGGTAAAGACTATGTCTAATAATAGTAAACACGTACTGCGTGCGTGACTCGAACCGGCGCTCGCGTACGGCACCTAATCGCCTAGCTTCACGCCACTACACGTCTTCCCCTCGGCCACCGGGCATCCCCAAAAAGGATGCTTAATAACCGAGCTTATTACGTGCAGAGAACATGAAACCCGTCCACGCGATACGCGCCACACAGCGTGGCCAGAATGCGGCAAAGGCCTTCAGATCTGGCTGTAGTAGGATGGTGAAAGTAATGGTACAGCATTTGTAACAGTGAATTAGTACTGAGAAATAATTTTAAACTCATAGTTGCTGTCGACATAGGAAGTAAAGTAAGCAAATAACACCGATTATATTATACCAGTATATTGATGGCGTTAATCCATTGATTTGATTGGTCCAAACACAAAATTTGCATATGCAATCCATGGTATATTGGCTGATAATGCACGGCTAAACCAAGTGGCCCTGGAACATGAATTGACTACAGGTTTAATACGGAAATACATAAAACCAGTATTATTTGATTTTTAGGGAAATATAGTGCTTGAATTTTAGAAGAATATTAAAAAAAATATTGAATTAAAAACATCTGAAAAGTTATATAACTATAATATTGCTTTTTGTTAATGGTGGGATCCAAGTTGTGAGCGTCGGTCGTTGGGTGATTGTCGTTCGCCACACAAACCTAAACCACCGTCCCTTAACACCGTGAGGTGCCTACACGAACGCCAGAACGCTATGTTCTCAGTGTTGTTACTTTGAGATGGATTGCGAACTTCCAACAAAGAAAACATGATCTTTAAGTACAAGATATAATTGAGGGATTTAATGACATAAAAATGAAAAAAAAAAAAATATGAGTCACAGGCAAAAATGTATGCCACCGGTCCGGCAGCGGCAGCTGACAAAATTGCAGTGCACCCGGGTAATAGCCATCTGTTTCAAAAAACACGGGACAACGCAGGATTCGACGACGATATATGGTATGCCTAGAACCTAATGGAGTCAACTAGTTTTACACAACTACAGCCTAGAATCTACAATAATCCATGTATTATCCTCACCTAATGCCTAGAACCTAATGGAGTCAACTAGTTTTACACAACTACAGCCTAGAATCTTCAGGAATCCATGTATTATCCTCACCTAATGCCTAGAACCTAATGGAGTCAACTAGTTTTACACAACTACAGCCTAGAATCTACAGGAATCCATGTATTATCCACACCTAATGCCTAGAACCTAATGAAGTCCACTAATTTTACACAACTATAGCCTAGAATCTACAGGAATCCATGTATTATCCACACCTAATGCCTAGAACCTAATGGAGTCAACTAGTTTTACACAACTACAGCCTAGAATCTAGAGGAATCCATGTATTATCCACACCTAATGCCTAGAACCTAATGAAGTCCACTAATTTTACACAACTATAGCCTAGAATCTACAGGAATCCATGTATTATCCTCACCTAATGCCTAGAACCTAATGAAGTCCACTAATTTTACACAACTATAGCCTAGAATCTACAGGAATTCATGTAATTTCCTCACCTAATGCCTATAACCTAATGAAGTCCACTAATTTTACACAACTATAGCCTAGAATCTACAGGAATCCATGTATTATCCTCACCTAATGCCTAGAACCTAATGAAGTCCACTAATTTTACACAACTACAGCCTAGAATCTACAGGAATTCATGTATTATCTACACCTAATGCCTAGAACCTAATGAAGTCCACTAGTTTTACACAACTATAGCCTAGAATCTACATGAATCCATGTATTATCCACACCTAATGCCTAGAACCTAATGAAGTCAACTAATTTTACACAACTATAGCCTAGAATCTTCAGGAATCCACTCATTATCCACACCTAATGCCGAGAACCTAATGGAGTCAACTATTTTTACACAACTACAGGAATCCATGTATTATCCACACCTAATGCCTAGAACCCAATGAAGTCCACTAATTTTACACAACTATAGCCTAGAATCTACAGGAATCCATGTATTATCCACACCTAATGCCTAGAACCTAATGGAGTCAACTAATTTTACACAACTAAAGCCTAGAATCTACAGCAATCCATGTATTATCCACACCTAATGCATATAACCTAATGAAGTCAAATAATTTTACACAACTATAGCCTAGAATCTTCAGGAATCCACTCATTATCCACACCTAATGCATAGAACCTAATGGAGTCAACTAATTTTACACAACTACAGGAATCCATGTATTATCCTCACCTAATGCCTAGAACCTAACGGATTCAACTAATTTTACACAACTACAGCCTAGAATCTACAGGAATCCATGTATTATCCACACCTATTGCCTAGAACCTAATGGATTCAACTAATTTTACACAACTATAGCCTAGAATCTACAGGAATCCATGTATTATCCACACCTACTGCCTAGAACCTAATGGATTCAACTAATTTTACACAACTACAGCCTAGAATCTACAGGAATCCATGTATTATCCACACCTAATGCCTAGAACCTAATGAAGTCCACTAATTTTACACAACTATAGCCTAGAATCTACAGGAATCCATGTATTATCCACACCTAATGCCTAGAACCTAATGGAGTCAACTAGTTTTACACAACTACAGCCTAGAATCTACAGGAATCCATGTATTATCCACACCTAATGCCTAGAACCTAATGAAGTCCACTAATTTTACACAACTATAGCCTAGAATCTACAGGAATCCATGTATTATCCTCACCTAATGCCTAGAACCTAATGAAGTCCACTAATTTTACACAACTATAGCCTAGAATCTACAGGAATTCATGTATTATCCTCACCTAATGCCTAGAACCTAATGAAGTACACTAATTTTACACAACTATAGCCTAGAATCTACAGGAATCCATGTATTATCCTCACCTAATGCCTAGAACCTAATGAAGTCCACTAATTTTACACAACTACAGCCTAGAATCTACAGGAATCCATGTATTATCCACACCTATTGCCTAGAACCTAATGGATTCAACTAATTTTACACAACTATAGCCTAGAATCTACAGGAATCCATGTATTATCCACACCTATTGCCTAGAACCTAATGGATTCAACTAATTTTACACAACTATAGCCTAGAATCTACAGGAATCCATGTATTATCCACACCTAATGCCTAGAACCTAATGAAGTCAACTAATTTTACACAACTACAGGAATCCATGTATTATCCACACCTAATGCCTAGAACCCAATGAAGTCCACTAATTTTACACAACTATAGCCTAGAATCTACAGGAATCCATGTATTATCCACACCTAATGCCTAGAACCTAATGGAGTCAACTAATTTTACACAACTAAAGCCTAGAATCTACAGCAATCCAAGTATTATCCACACCTAATGCCTAGAACCTAATGAAGTCAACTAATTTTACACAACTATAGCCTGGAATCTTCAGGAATCCACTCATTATCCACACCTAATGCCTAGAACCTAATGGAGTCAACTAATTTTACACAACTACAGGAATCCATGTATTATCCTCACCTAATGCCTAGAACCTAATGGATTCAACTAATTTTACACAACTATAGCCTAGAATCTACAGGAATCCATGTATTATCCACACCTAATGCCTAGAACCTAATGAAGTCAAATAATTTTACACAACTATAGCCTAGAATCTTCAGGAATCCACTCATTATCCACACCTAATGCCTAGAACCTAATGGAGTCAACTAATTTTACACAACTACAGTAATCCATGTATTATCCTCACCAAATGCCTAGAATCTAATGGATTCAACTAATTTTACACAACTACAGCCTAGAATCTACAGGAATCCATGTATTATCCACACCTATTGCCTAGAACCTAATGGATTCAACTAATTTTACACAACTATAGCCTAGAATCTACAGGAATCCATGTATTATCCACACCTATTGCCTAGAACCTAATGGATTCAACTAATTTTACACAACTACAGCCTAGAATCTACAGGAATCCATGTATTATCCACACCTAATGCCTAGAACCTAATGAATTCCACTAATTTTACACAACTATAGCCTAGAATCTACAGGAATCCATGTATTATCCACACCTAATGCATAGAACCTAATGGAGTCAACTAGTTTTACACAACTACAGCCTAGAATCTACAGGAATCCATGTATTATCCACACCTAATGCCTAGAACCTAATGAAGTCCACTAATTTTACACAACTATAGCCTAGAATCTACAGGAATCCATGTATTATCCTCACCTAATGCCTAGAACCTAATGAAGTCCACTAATTTTACACAACTATAGCCTAGAATCTACAGGAATTCATGTATTATCCTCACCTAATGCCTAGAACCTAATGAAGTCCACTAATTTTACACAACTATAGCCTAGAATCTACAGGAATCCATGTATTATCCTCACCTAATGCCTAGAACCTAATGAAGTCCACTAATTTTACACAACTATAGCCTAGAATCTACAGGAATTCATGTATTATCCTCACCTAATGCCTAGAACCTAATGAAGTCCACTAATTTTACACAACTACAGCCTAGAATCTACAGGAATCCATGTATTATCCTCACCTAATGCCTAGAACCTAATGAAGTCCACTAATTTTACACAACTATAGCCTAGAATCTACAGGAATTCATGTAATTTCCTCACCTAATGCCTATAACCTAATGAAGTCCACTAATTTTACACAACTATAGCCTAGAATCTACAGGAATCCATGTATTATCCTCACCTAATGCCTAGAACCTAATGAAGTCCACTAATTTTACACAACTACAGCCTAGAATCTACAGGAATTCATGTATTATCTACACCTAATGCCTAGAACCTAATGAAGTCCACTAGTTTTACACAACTATAGCCTAGAATCTACATGAATCCATGTATTATCCACACCTAATGCCTAGAACCTAATGAAGTCAACTAATTTTACACAACTATAGCCTAGAATCTTCAGGAATCCACTCATTATCCACACCTAATGCCGAGAACCTAATGGAGTCAACTATTTTTACACAACTACAGGAATCCATGTATTATCCACACCTAATGCCTAGAACCCAATGAAGTCCACTAATTTTACACAACTATAGCCTAGAATCTACAGGAATCCATGTATTATCCACACCTAATGCCTAGAACCTAATGGAGTCAACTAATTTTACACAACTAAAGCCTAGAATCTACAGCAATCCATGTATTATCCACACCTAATGCATATAACCTAATGAAGTCAAATAATTTTACACAACTATAGCCTAGAATCTTCAGGAATCCACTCATTATCCACACCTAATGCATAGAACCTAATGGAGTCAACTAATTTTACACAACTACAGGAATCCATGTATTATCCTCACCTAATGCCTAGAACCTAACGGATTCAACTAATTTTACACAACTACAGCCTAGAATCTACAGGAATCCATGTATTATCCACACCTATTGCCTAGAACCTAATGGATTCAACTAATTTTACACAACTATAGCCTAGAATCTACAGGAATCCATGTATTATCCACACCTACTGCCTAGAACCTAATGGATTCAACTAATTTTACACAACTACAGCCTAGAATCTACAGGAATCCATGTATTATCCACACCTAATGCCTAGAACCTAATGAAGTCCACTAATTTTACACAACTATAGCCTAGAATCTACAGGAATCCATGTATTATCCACACCTAATGCCTAGAACCTAATGGAGTCAACTAGTTTTACACAACTACAGCCTAGAATCTACAGGAATCCATGTATTATCCACACCTAATGCCTAGAACCTAATGAAGTCCACTAATTTTACACAACTATAGCCTAGAATCTACAGGAATCCATGTATTATCCTCACCTAATGCCTAGAACCTAATGAAGTCCACTAATTTTACACAACTATAGCCTAGAATCTACAGGAATTCATGTATTATCCTCACCTAATGCCTAGAACCTAATGAAGTACACTAATTTTACACAACTATAGCCTAGAATCTACAGGAATCCATGTATTATCCTCACCTAATGCCTAGAACCTAATGAAGTCCACTAATTTTACACAACTACAGCCTAGAATCTACAGGAATCCATGTATTATCCACACCTATTGCCTAGAACCTAATGGATTCAACTAATTTTACACAACTATAGCCTAGAATCTACAGGAATCCATGTATTATCCACACCTATTGCCTAGAACCTAATGGATTCAACTAATTTTACACAACTATAGCCTAGAATCTACAGGAATCCATGTATTATCCACACCTAATGCCTAGAACCTAATGAAGTCAACTAATTTTACACAACTACAGGAATCCATGTATTATCCACACCTAATGCCTAGAACCCAATGAAGTCCACTAATTTTACACAACTATAGCCTAGAATCTACAGGAATCCATGTATTATCCACACCTAATGCCTAGAACCTAATGGAGTCAACTAATTTTACACAACTAAAGCCTAGAATCTACAGCAATCCAAGTATTATCCACACCTAATGCCTAGAACCTAATGAAGTCAACTAATTTTACACAACTATAGCCTGGAATCTTCAGGAATCCACTCATTATCCACACCTAATGCCTAGAACCTAATGGAGTCAACTAATTTTACACAACTACAGGAATCCATGTATTATCCTCACCTAATGCCTAGAACCTAATGGATTCAACTAATTTTACACAACTATAGCCTAGAATCTACAGGAATCCATGTATTATCCACACCTAATGCCTAGAACCTAATGAAGTCAAATAATTTTACACAACTATAGCCTAGAATCTTCAGGAATCCACTCATTATCCACACCTAATGCCTAGAACCTAATGGAGTCAACTAATTTTACACAACTACAGGAATCCATGTATTATCCTCACCAAATGCCTAGAATCTAATGGATTCAACTAATTTTACACAACTACAGCCTAGAATCTACAGGAATCCATGTATTATCCACACCTATTGCCTAGAACCTAATGGATTCAACTAATTTTACACAACTATAGCCTAGAATCTACAAGAATCCATGTATTATCCACACCTATTGCCTAGAACCTAATGGATTCAACTAATTTTACACAACTACAGCCTAGAATCTACAGGAATCCATGTATTATCCACACCTAATGCCTAGAACCTAATGAATTCCACTAATTTTACACAACTATAGCCTAGAATCTACAGGAATCCATGTATTATCCACACCTAATGCATAGAACCTAATGGAGTCAACTAGTTTTACACAACTACAGCCTAGAATCTACAGGAATCCATGTATTATCCACACCTAATGCCTAGAACCTAATGAAGTCCACTAATTTTACACAACTATAGCCTAGAATCTACAGGAATCCATGTATTATCCTCACCTAATGCCTAGAACCTAATGAAGTCCACTAATTTTACACAACTATAGCCTAGAATCTACAGGAATTCATGTATTATCCTCACCTAATGCCTAGAACCTAATGAAGTCCACTAATTTTACACAACTATAGCCTAGAATCTACAGGAATCCATGTATTATCCTCACCTAATGCCTAGAACCTAATGAAGTCCACTAATTTTACACAACTATAGCCTAGAATCTACAGGAATTCATGTATTATCCTCACCTAATGCCTAGAACCTAATGAAGTCCACTAATTTTACACAACTACAGCCTAGAATCTACAGGAATCCATGTATTATCCACACCTATTGCCTAGAACCTAATGGATTCAACTAATTTTACACAACTATAGCCTAGAATCTACAGGAATCCATGTATTATCCACACCTATTGCCTAGAACCTAATGGATTCAACTAATTTTACACAACTAAAACCTAGAATCTACAGGAATCCATGTATTATCCACACCTAATGCCTAGAACCTAATGAAGTCAACTAATTTTACACAACTATAGCCTAGAATCTTCAGGAATCCACTCATTATCCACACCTAATGCCTAGAACCTAATGGAGTCAACTAATTTTACACAACTACAGGAATCCATGTATTATCCACACCTAATGCCTAGAACCCAATGAAGTCCACTAATTTTACACAACTATAGCCTAGAATCTACAAGAATCCATGTATTATCCACACCTAATGCCTAGAACCTAATGGAGTCAACTAATTTTACACAACTAAAGCCTAGAATCTACAGCAATCCATGTATTATCCACACCTAATGCCTAGAACCTAATGAAGTCAACTAATTTTACACAACTATAGCCTGGAATCTTCAGGAATCCACTCATTATCCACACCTAATGCCTAGAACCTAATGGAGTCAACTAATTTTACACAACTACAGGAATCCATGTATTATTCTCACCTAATGCCTAGAACCTAATGGATTCAACTAATTTTACACAACTATAGCCTAGAATCTACAGGAATCCATGTATTATCCACACCTAATGCCTAGAACCTAATGGAGTCAACTAGTTTTACACAACTACAGCCTAGAATCTACAGGAATCCATGTATTATCCACACCTAATGCCTAGAACCTAATGAAGTCCACTAATTTTACACAACTATAGCCTAGAATCTACAGGAATCCATGTATTATCCTCACCTAATGCCTAGAACCTAATGAAGTCCACTATTTTTACACAACTATAGCCTAGAATCTACAGGAATTCATGTATTATCCTCACCTAATGCCTAGAACCTAATGTAGTCCACTAATTTTACACAACTATAGCCTAGAATCTACAGGAATCCATGTATCATCCTCACCTAATGCCTAGAACCTAATGAAGTCCACTAATTTTACACAACTATAGCCTAGAATCTACAGGAATTCATGTATTATCCTCACATAATGCCTAGAACATAATGAAGTCCACTAATTTTACACAACTATAGCCTAGAATCTACAGGAATCCATGTATTATCCTCACCTAATGCCTAGAACCTAATGAAGTCCACTAATTTTACACAACTTCAGCCTAGAATCTACAGGAATTCATGTATTATCCACACCTAATGCCTAGAACCTAATGAAGTCCACTAGTTTTACACAACTATAGCCTAGAATCTATATGAATCCATGTATTATCCACGCCTAATGCCTAGAACCTAATGGAGTCAACTAATTTTACACAACTAAAGCCTAGAATCTACAGGAATCCATGTATTATCCACACCTAATGCCTAGAACCTAATGAAGTCAACTAATTTTACACAACTATAGCCTAGAATCTTCAGGAATCCACTCATTATCCACACCTAATGCCTAGAACCTAATGGAGTCAACTAATTTTACACAACTACAGGAATCCATGTATTATCCACACCTAATGCCTAGAACCCAATGAAGTCCACTAATTTTACACAACTATAGCCTAGAATCTACAGGAATCCATGTATTATCCACACCTAATGCCTAGAACCTAATGGAGTCAACTAATTTTACACAACTAAAGCCTAGAATCTACAGGAATCCACTCATTATCCACACATGATGCCTAGAACCTAATGAAGTCAACTAATTTTACACAACTACAGCCTTGAATCTACAGGAATCCACTCATTATCCACACCTGATGCCTAGAACCTAATGGAGTCAACTAATTTTACACAAATCACTATTTGGAATAGCTCGGCATACCAATATATCAATTAGTAATATATATAATAATTAGTAATATATTACTATATATTAGTAATTGATATATACTAATATTTATCAATTAGGATCTGTAAACAATCCAAATAAAATAAGATTCTAGTTTGAGCTTTTTTTTTCAATTTTCATACATTTTATTTTGTTTTGTTGTTATATTTTTTAACGTATTTAGTAATCACAAAATAAACAATTAACTAAAATTAAATTAAAGCAAAATAAAATAAAATAATCCCAAACTAGATTTTTATTTTAATCAAAGTGGTATCCACACTGCCAGCTAGACTGCCAGACACAGGTTGACAGAGATAACATATTTTATATTTATATAAAAAGGCCACTTAAGTAAGCTAAAAAAAATCATTTAATAAGTCTCAATGTATACATTCCTTTTGGAAGGTTTTAATACCAACATATATTACTGCATAGAACAGAGTAATTACTATATATGAACAATATTCTTAAAAAAATAGAAATCTATATAGTATAGAAGAATATGTAAACAGTAATGACAATACATATGCACTAAATAAATTGCAGCTAGTAGTCCAGCAACCAAATTATTTACAAGAAAAGTGTGAATATTCATTGAAAAGTGGTCTAGATAACTATTTGATAATATTAGGATTCACATTGCAGATAAAGTATAATACTATGACTACCACAAACCTGTTTTACAATTCAAATAGACAGGTGGCCAAGGGAACAAGATTGAAACATGTTCAAATGCCACCATTGATAAAAGCCACTGAAATTTATCAATATTTATAAAAAATAAAAAAAAGAACAGGTTGTAGTCATGACAATATGCTAAAAATAAACATAACAATGAATAATAATGGATGACATTTAATTGATTATTTTTTAGATTTACAGTGAAGACTGTGCTTTGCTATAATTTATTTGATCTGATCAGATATTGTAACTTATTTAGGAAATGTATATTAGCAATCAACATTATTTTTATTTACCTTGTATTCAAATTAAAAAGAGAATCCAGTTTGATTACTGAATCACCTCTTTTTCCTCCATCACAGACAAGGCTACTACAGATATATAAACACATTGCCCCATTACATTTATTGAGTGCCTACATCCCCATTTGTGGTGATTTTTGTGATTCTTGTTTCAATTACAACTCAGCAGAATTAATAGAGTAACGCTGCAGAAACTGAAATAAAATTAGGAAAGTATCACAGTTGTTGCATTTCCTTATGGAAGCCTGTAGTTTAAGTAATTTGTATTTTCTTATAGCCTTTTTGCTAAATCCGGGATTATAATTTTCGTATATTTGATTTACAAATATGTATCCTCCACATTAGGATCCAAGTCTGTGGACTCTAACTTTAAAATCACAGTCGGCTGGTGAGCCTTCAGAGCAAGAATGAAATGTTTATAAGCGTGTGGTCCACGAAATGGCAGACAGTCAACCAAAACACGTGCTTTGTCTTCATTACTTTTTGCATTTCTTATTTTGTCAAAATCTTGGTAGGTGAGTATACCTTCCATGAGTAGATACTGAGTGATGTCTGGTTTGGTTAGATCAAGCTCACGAATCAAAGCATCACGGTGTTTAAAAAATCGTTGACATTCATCTTGGTTGGTGTCATCAGGGTGTTTAATAATCGCTGTGTCATTAAGTAACTCCAGCAAGCCAGGATAATGGTCTTTTAAAGAGAATTTGAAATGCTGGAAAGCTAGGGGACCTTTTGACGGCAAAATGTCCAGTAGTTTGCGAACACGGTTCTGAGGATCTCGTATGGCATAGATTTTATCACAATCAAATTCTGTTAGCACAATACGATTCAAGTACAGAATTAGACGATCCACTATGATTTCTTCTTCATATAAACACATTGCCCCATTACATTTATTGAGTGCCTACATCCCCATTTGTGGTGATTTTTGTGATTCTTGTTTCAATTACAACTCAGCAGAATTAATAGAGTAACGCTGCAGAAACTGAAATAAAATTAGGAAAGTATCACAGTTGTTGCATTTCCTTATGGAAGCCTGTAGTTTAAGTAATTTGTATTTTCTTATAGCCTTTTTGCTAAATCCGGGATTATAATTTTCGTATATTTGATTTACAAATATGTATCCTCCACATTAGGATCCAAGTCTGTGGACTCTAACTTTAAAATCACAGTCGGCTGGTGAGCCTTCAGAGCAAGAATGAAATGTTTATAAGCGTGTGGTCCACGAAATGGCAGACAGTCAACCAAAACACGTGCTTTGTCTTCATTACTTTTTGCATTTCTTATTTTGTCAAAATCTTGGTAGGTGAGTATACCTTCCATGAGTAGATACTGAGTGATGTCTGGTTTGGTTAGATCAAGCTCACGAATCAAAGCATCACGGTGTTTAAAAAATCGTTGACATTCATCTTGGTTGGTGTCATCAGGGTGTTTAATAATCGCTGTGTCATTAAGTAACTCCAGCAAGCCAGGATAATGGTCTTTTAAAGAGAATTTGAAATGCTGGAAAGCTAGGGGACCTTTTGACGGCAAAATGTCCAGTAGTTTGCGAACACGGTTCTGAGGATCTCGTATGGCATAGATTTTATCACAATCAAATTCTGTTAGCACAATACGATTCAAGTACAGAATTAGATGATCCACTATGATTTCTTCAGCGAAACGTTCCCGATGAATACGTAATTTTTCTCTGTCTCTGGCTTGCATTATGGCTGTTTATAAGTTCTGCTGAAAAAATTAAAATAAAAGTGACAATTTTTTATTAACCATTACAGTACTTGCTCTACTAGTAATATATGTGCTTATCTCAAAATATTTTTCTCATGAAAACTATTTGCTAAATAAAAAAACTGCTTATTTTTAAACATTTTTGTATTCACTCTGGTACTGTATTTATAGCAATAAATATGTGTAGTTTTGAACAAGAGTTTCACCTAATTTTTAATTCGTTCTGTCTAACAATAAACAGAAATAAAACATATTATTTCAAATCAACAAAACCACCATGACTCATACCTTGGGTGAATATATTAAAATATACTATACTATTACTGTACCCTAATGTATTAACATAGTCTTGTAATTATGGGAGATTTGAAGTGCTACAAATATTAATTTATTAAGGTTGAATTGCCTGTAAATGTAGTTTTTTAAAAGAATAATCAGAAATATTCATATTCTATTCCAGTATCAATCTATTGAAAGCAGCATACAATAAACAGGTGTGGCAGGTTGTCTTAATTACACACACACCAAGTATAGGACGTGTTGGTCACAGACTGGTAAAATGACGTAAGTGTCTTTAAAACAGTTGTTTTGTAAATTGAGACACAGACTTCTAAAACAACTAATGGTATCATCTAAATGAAAAAGTTTGATAATAATAAAACAGTTGTTTCATTGAACAACGGAAGTTACACTCTGATCTGAAGTGATGCACCTACATTCGGCGGGTGTGGTTACTTTTTTGACAGCGTTAAACGAAATATTCAATTTAATGATAATACCAACCATTAAATATAATCATGTCTAGATGGAATAAATACGAAATATACTTACCACTACTGGCTTAACCGACCACGGTTACTTCCGGACAATACACTTTCACCTTCACTGATCTTCATTGTTGCGTTTAAGAGCTAAGTTCTCGCGAGATTTTGCGAGGCTTGAAGAACACTCAATCAAATTACCGCGCATGCGCAGGTTGCTATGACTGCGAAGTAAATTTTAGAAGGCAAGAGAGGGAGTCCATTTTGCACTTTTCGAAGCATCAAAACATTGCCATTTTCGTTAGAAATTGTGGATTTTCGATAACAAATGCAGTTAATGTAATTAACTAAGTTGCCCAAGATGTCGATGACTCAAACGATTCGGAAAGGGCAGGCGAATCCGTCCCGTACTCATGATTATTTATATGGTAAGTTTGCTGGCACACCATCGACGATCTGTGAGGTTTTATGAATGTTACAGTTGTTACTGACTTTATAGTCCTAATTTTACTAAATTATATAATGTTTGTATGTTTTTTGTATTACACGTGAAATGAGTAATTTGAAATCTGCGTGCAAATATTAAAATACGTAATATTGTTTGTTTATGTACGTGTGCTTAACACTTAATAACAGATTAATGGTTTGCGACTTTTTGAAATAAGACTTATTTTTCATATTTCCAATAAATTGAACAATGTTTTAATTTGTATCTCGTACGCAGATCCTCTGTTTAGCCTATCCAGTGACAGAGACCATGCAAGGGCAACATTTAAAGCCCATACCAGCACGGACAGGGTTGTAAGTATTACTTTTGTTATTTAAATTCATTCAGTTTTATTATTTTTTTACTGACTGTAATTTCACTCTTATTTATGAATATAGCCATGGCTTCGATTATATGTACAGTTTGTACAGTATTGTCTTCTACTTTCAGAAATTAGTACCTACATGAGTTGTATAGGTGACATTTTTCAATTTTGGTATCAACATAAATTGTTAATAATAATATCTATTTTTTTTCTTCAATACTTTTGCGTTTTCACAGCGAAGGGTACCTGAACACAACACCATGTTCAGTGCTCTACGGCATTTCCCAAGATTCAGTATGAGACTGGATGCAACTGACCCTGTTCCTAAATTCATATCTCGTCAATGGAGAGGATATGGTGATCAAGCCAGAGAAGCTCTTGTTAGATACACCACGTAAGTATCATTGGCTTTACATGTGAGATTTCTAGTCTCTTTCACTGTTTTTATGGAAATATTTGGTTTTTACACTGTCTTTATTTTTATTCAGGTTCAACTATGACCCAAATGTTCAAGTTCCTCAGAAACAATTTTCTGATGCCCAAGTAGCTGGTCAAAATAGGTACAAATATTTCAGACGACCAATTATTCCATTTTTACAACAAGTACCTCCTGAAGTTGTCCTGCAAACCACAAAGTAAGTTGATTTGTCTGTTACAGTTGTTAGTTCTTGATCAATTCCTGATTCTTGTGTCTTGTTTCCATTAACCCTCTTCTCACTGGAATCTCCTTTCCTAGGGTGCAACTCTCATTGAATTTATAATTTTGAATATTTGCTGATAGAAATGTTCTCATCATGTCAGGATTTTCACATGAGCTGAAGTTTATAACATCACTGTGACTCCTTGTCCCCAAATCCCCCTTCCAGCAATTTATAACATCACTGTGACTCCTTGTCCCCAAATCCCCCTTCCAGCAATTTATAACATCACTGTGACTCCTTGTCCCCAAATCCCCCTTCCAGCAATTTATAACATCACTGTGACTCCTTGTCCCCAAATCCCCCTTCCAGCAATTTATAACATCACTGTGACTCCTTGTCCCCAAATCCCCCTTCCAGCAATTTATAACATCACTGTGACTCCTTGTCCCCAAATCCCCCTTCCAGCAATTTATAACATCACTGTGACTCCTTGTCCCCAAATCCCCCTTCCAGCAATTTATAACATCACTGTGACTCCTTGTCCCCAAATCCCCCTTCCAGCAATTTATAACATCACTGTGACTCCTTGTCCCCAAATCCCCCTTCCAGCAATTTATAACATCACTGTGACTCCTTGTCCCCAAATCCCCCTTCCAGCAATTTATAACATCACTGTGACTCCTTGTCCCCAAATCCCCCTTCCAGCAATTTATAACATCACTGTGACTCCTTGTCCCCAAATCCCCCTTCCAGCAATTTATAACATCACTGTGACTCCTTGTCCCCAAATCCCCCTTCCAGCAATTTATAACATCACTGTGACTCCTTGTCCCCAAATCCCCCTTCCAGCAATTTACTATTACTAGGTGACATTGTATTAATTTATTTGAGTTTTGTTGATGATGTAAAGATAGGAATAATGTCACTGTATGAATTTTAATTTCACTGCCTACAAACATGTATTTTGCAATTACCTTGTCTGTATTTAGAGTTGATCCTCTATCTGCACCCGATGAAGCTATGGCACGTCCACCGACACCACTGACAAGAACCGTAGAAATACAGACAGATTACAGAGATAGTGAAGCACAGACAGATCCATATACTCCGGAATACGTAGTAAGACCTGGGTCTCAGCCTGAGTTGCTTACACTTGCTACGCTGTCACATGGACATGGTTTACCAGCTGGGTTAGCTGAAGTGGAGATGATTGAAAGGGCTAGAGCTAAGAGAGCATGGGAAGCAACATTACCAGCCTTAAGTGATACAAATCAGTTGGATAAACGCAGAAAAATGATGGATGAGATGGAACGAAAAGAATGGGAATTACGAGAACAAGAGATTGAAAAGTAAGTTTAAGTGCAGTGAAAGCTAGTTTAAAAATATTATTAATAGGTAATCCAATAGATCATTGCTTCATAGACAAATAGGATTATTAAGTAATGCTTTTTAATAAATGCATTAAAGATTGATTTGGATCAACAAACATCCTGTGAAACAAAACACAAAAATTTCCTTCATCCCTACTGTATGTGGCACATTTCACAGACTTCGCACAAAATTGCCAAAAATGTAGCACAGGTGATATACTGACAAACAATGACAAAAACACTTTTTTTGGCCTAACTGAATTTCATTTCTTTTATTCTAGTCTACACTAATAAGTGTTCCAAATTCCCATATTTCAAATGAAATATCTTCACACTGTTGTGACTCAGTGTTTTTCATCTGTATGACAATTTCACTTTTATTATCATATTTTACAGATTACAAGAAGCCAGACTCGAAGTCTTGATGCAAATCTTGAAAGAAAGAGAAGAAAACCACCAAGAATTGAACGCTAAGAGACTGGACAAATTATGGTCCAAAAAACAACAAGAAAGAGAAGACAGGGTGAAAAGAATTCGTAATGAACATATCAAAAGTATGATATATTCTCACCTCAGATTAGTAATGTGTATTTACTAAGTAATTAAGTAGTAATAGACAAGTCTCACACTACAATCAAACTTCCCATAGACAACAATAACAAACTTTGATGTAATGTATTTGCTCTATTAGTAGTGCATACATTTAAATAAATGAAGTAAATTCAAATATTTTCATGATTCGGTGAATAACAAATACTATACATAGTTTACATGTGCTTCTATTGAAGATGTATTTTTAATATAGTAAATATAGTTGTCCATCTTCTGATATGTTTGTGACAAACTAATATTTCTGTATTCTTTCTTACAGCTATTCGTAAACTGACTGAAACACGGCGTAAAGTAGAAGGAAAGTTGGAACGGCGAAATATTACTCAGAATTATTCTAACTTTGGAAGTCAAGTGTATGCACCAATGACAAGGTTAGGTGTCTTTCTAGACAGAGGATCAGAACAGTTTCTTGTCAAGAGTAAATACCTCAGTACATACCAAGGTAAGCTTATAGGGTGGCCAATTTATTCTTTGGTTCACTTTTACAAGTCTCATAAGTATGGGGGAAAACTTGCTAACTCATTCATGGGCAACTTGACTGATGCAAATCATTTGTATACTTTTCAGTCCTTAAAAAACTTCTTAACATTATTCAAAATGTTTTTTAGCAATTCCTAGCATTTAGTTGTGATAGATCAGGGGGTAATTGTTGGTCATCTGCTTTAGTAAAAAAACTAAGTGGTTGGTGAGTTATTGAGTAAGTTTGCTAACTTGTTGCCCCAATACTTTGCAGGGAACTGCAAATAAATATAAGGTATTCATATTATAATAATTACACTGTTACATAAGTGTCACAAGGTTTTCTCATCAAATGCTTCAGTGTCCAAGCATAATGAATAATTTGTGATGTAGAAAAAGTAACAAGCATAAATCTAAATTATACCGTTTCCTGAAAACATTGAGAATTTTTATTGTTTTACACAGAGATTCATGGAGTTTTACTTAATGTATATAAAATAAATCCCAGTGAACAATAAATTGCAAGGATATAAAACACAGTTCTTCCAAATTGGCATTATGTTTTGAATTTCATGTAAACAAACAATGTACTTTACATGTCTTTGTACATCACTATATTACAATACCCAATTTTAGTTCCTTATGTTCTTGTAAATATATTCCAACTTAGGACTAATGGAGCTGGAGAACTCGCTGCCAGACTACGTCACCCAACCCAGGATACAAGCACCTAAACCCAAAAGTGCTGGAAAAAGTGGATTTGTAAAGCGTGCACAGCGTAGAGGAAAAGAGCTAACTGAAATCCACAGTGTTATAAAGGATGCCAGAACGAAAGCCTTAGAACCACCCAAACCACTACGATTTCTACAAAAGATTGAGAAGCCGGTACCCAGACCACCAACACCATCGGTTGAAGTTCCAGATCAAATGGAAGAAGAGAGAGAATTGTCTATTATTCTTTTACAGCAAGTTATTCGTGGTAGAGCAATACAAAATATGGTGGGTTTTCATTTATTTATGTCTTGAATGATGTCGTAAATATATTCTCATCATTACAAGTTATTTTCTCAATGCAAGACTAAATTTCAGAGAAGTCACTGTCCTAGATTTCTTACAAAATTTAGTGTTTTTTCCTGACACAGAATTTGCAAAAAATAATTATGGAATAAGAGCAGTTTACTCTAACTTGTAATACATGTACTATGTTACACTTTATTTTTTTAGATGTTTGAAGGTAAAGAGAAGCGTTTAGAATTAATACGAGAATTGAGAAGTACGCATGCCTTGCAAAATGCTGAACAGCAGATGAAGAAACAAGATAAACAAGCTACACTAAATCTACAGAGACAGAGAAGATTGCATGAGCATAAGGTGTGATATATCTGTTATATTAGGTACATCAGTAGTACTCGCTACTAGTAGTGGCGGAGCTGGGGGGGGGGGGTCCCCCCCCCCCCCGAAAAATTTATTCAATATGTTTTTTTATAATATAGAAAAGTCATTAACTTAGTCTGGCGATTTTAAAGTTTGGACCCCCCCCATAAAAAAAACCTGTATCCACCCCTGACTAGCGTACATGTAGCACATCTCCAATACAAGCACATATAAACCCAAAATTGCATACAAAAAATACTTATTTTGACCATAGAAATACCTTAAATAATTTATGTAAATGCATGCTTATAAAGCAAATACTGTACTTAGTATTACTACATGTCTGTCAGCATAAACAATAGAATTTAGCCATGAAAACCCATACTGACTGGTTGAAGTGTTTGAATGTATTATGGACCTCATTCTGATTTGTAATATGTGGATTTATGTTAGAACACTTTCATTTGGTTGCAACAGATGTAGCAACAAAGCACCGACAAATCTATATTAGAAGCCGCATCCCCAATAGAAGTCACATCCATTCTTTTTGAACAATTAAGAATGAAGAAGATCACAATTTCTACAGATGTTCTAATAGAAGCTGCATCCCCTCTGTTGCATTGTACCATTTTAATAGAAACCACTGCTTCTAATACTGATTTTACAGTAATATGTGATGGAATAGAATAAAATCAAATAACTGAACAAAAACAATGGCTCAGACACATCTCACAGAATGCTTTTCGCTGCATTTTCAGGCCATTATTTTTCACAGGCTTATAAGAATATTTGTTTAGTTGAATTAATACAATTTGACTGGTACATAACATGATCTGGTTACTAATCATGTTCCTATGGTATATAGGAATCCTATGTTGAGGAAGCAATGGCTCAACTGGAAGGAGCTGCCAATGGTGACATGTTGGATTTCCTTAGCAAGGAGCTCATCCGGTTACAGGAAGAACGTCGTATCCATGCATTCTCCATGCTGGCTGAAAGGAAAAGACGTATCCGTGAAGCAGAGGAATCTGGAAGAAGGCAACTTGAGGAACGAAGAAGGAGGGAAGAGGATGAAATCTTCAAACAGGTGAGTACGATTTTATATGAAAGGTTATGACACTCTACAATCTGATAAAATCATTGAAATCTATGTATATGGTTTGTTCTATTGATTTAGTAAAATTGCTGTTACTAATTTTACAAAAAGGATTTTAATTTTCAATGAAAAGACTTTTTGGCTGTTTTGTATGGAGTTTATTTTTACTGATTTTTGATGAGTTGAATGTAAAATATAGAAAAAAGGGTATATTCACTGGAATTTTTTTTAGTGAAAATAGATTCTGAGGGATGATAAAGTATTTTACAGTATAGTGTTTGACATGGAAGTTTTTCTTTGATATTTCAGGTGGTCAAGGTTCATCAGAATTCTGTGGACACCTATTTAGAAGATATCATTTTACAGGCTGTGGATTTCACAGCTGATGAGCAAGCCAGAGGTGAAATACAAGCACAGGCTGAAAAGATTAATGATATTGCATATGATATGGAAGATAGGTATGTAGTGTTATCACTAAATGTGTATACTAACTAAAACATATGTCTCACTCCTTGACTCCTACTCACATGTACTTGCCTAAATCTGCAATCGGTTTATGTTCCTTTATCTGAGTGTGTTCAACACATGATTTAATAGTCATTAAGCATGTTTTATTTCATCTCAAATTACGTGAGAAATTTTGATCTTCAAACACAAATTAAATTGCGAAAAGAAGTATTAGGTTCTGTGTATAAAACATTAGTGTAAAGTGGTTATTTTAACCAAAATCGGCTAGTAAGGCGTCATATGACACAGGTCTGTGCTGAGACAACGATTTGACACAACACAACGATTTGACATGTTCATGCTGTAACTATATGCTGTTATTCCTTTTTTCAGGCGTACTAAACTTGAATCTGAAGAAATAGTATCTGAATTAGTCCATGGCTTCTTGATACCAGAAGTACGGAAACAGACGATAAAAGAGAAAGGTAAGACGCTTTACATTGTGGTTTCTGTTACCAGAAGATTTCAAATTTGAATAACAAAAAAGCTGTTAGAGTTAATGTGAATATATTTTAAATCAGAAATATTACCAGAATTAGAACATATCTCACACTTAAAAACACTTCATCTGATGGTCTATGCATTTGTGATAGTACAATTTCAATGTGTGCAGAACAATGTACAAAACCTCTGAAGAGATTGTTTCTGGATTTATGGCAATAGAAAAATAATTACATTGCAATTGCATTTCATTAATGAATATGACATTTTGGTGTACAGTAGTATAATATGAGGTTATTATGAGAATACCGAAAAGTATGAAGTACAGCAGAAGTATTGACTGACGTGCAATTACATTATTGTTATATATCTTTTCCTCCCGAGGACACATCATGGGAATGGTGAAATACAAACAGATTGAGCAAACTTCTTTGTGTGGGGTCAAACCCTGGGGCTGCCCTGTTTGTTTGTATTAGGACGCTTACGCACATAATCATTCCATATTTGGAATCCGCATTTCCTAATATGGTAGGATGAAAATACCCAGTGCAATAAGTGAAGCATTAAAAGTTCTGAGCTGGAGCATAAAATAACAATAATTACCATACTATGTAACTTGAGTGGACAGGATCACAACAGTTGAAAAAGAAAAACTTTACATATTTATATTCTTGTTTTTAAAAGTGAGCTACGCATATAGAATAGAATAGAATTCTTTATTGATACCGTAAAGATAACATGACATTTAATTTTTGGTAAACAAGTTAATAAAGATTTATACATAGTTGAGGAATCATAAAACTTTCCATGATAATTAAAGAGTGTTTGTAGAAGTGTTCTTAATACTCATTATTTGTACAAATTTTTTATATTTATTTATATCTTGGAATCCATCTATACAGGATTTGGCTGAATGTGTCTGTTGTTTGCATATATGGTGCATTCTGTTGTGAAATGTTCTTCATCTTTATCAATTTTGGCAGTTTTGTAAATACAGTAAATATATACAAAACCATTGAAATTGACAATATTATGTATCTTTCACAGTAAAACGTCAACAACGTAAACATCTGCTTGCTGCACACAAGATAATCCATGATGAAGGAGAAGGAACCATGGAGATGCATCCCAAGCCAGCAACACCAGTACCAACTAAAGAACAAACACCTCCTTCAACACCAGTAGCAGAATCAAGACCAACATCGTCAAGATCAAAAGTAAGTTCTTGTCACTGGTATCAGAGAATAATGCTTAAACCATTAACTAATACATTCATTGATCAATTATTTTAAACCATTAACTAATACATTCATTGATCAATTATTTTAAACCATTAACTAATACATTCATTGATCAATTATTTTAAACCATTAACTAATACATTCATTGATCAATTATTTTAAACCATTAACTAATACATTCATTGATCAATTATTTTAAACCATTAACTAATACATTCATTGATCAATTATTTTAAACCATTAACTAATACATTCATTGATCAATTATTTTAAACCATTAACTAATACATTCATTGATCAATTATTTTAAACCATTAACTAATACATTCATTGATCAATTATTTTAAACCATTAACTAATACATTCATTGATCAATTATTTTAAACCATTAACTAATACATTCATTGATCAATTATTTTAAACCATTAACTAATACATTCATTGATCAATTATTTTAAACCATTAACTAATACATTCATTGATCAATTATTTTAAACCATTAACTAATACATTCATTGATCAATTATTTTAAATCATTAACTAATACATTCATTGATCAATTATTTTAAACTATTGTTGTAATATATTTGTTTGCAGTCTGCAGCATCCCGTCCTACATCTGGTGCTTCTAAAGCCAGTTCCAGAAAGGCTTCAGCACAAGGCGATGCTGAACCAGATGCTCAAGGATCAAGACCAGGATCTAAATCAGCATCTCATGCAAGTTCTAAACCAGCATCACAAGCAGGATCCAGACCTGGTTCAAGTGGATCCAGAAAGAGTGATAGAGGAACACCAGTGACATCTAAGCCTGCATCCCGTAGGAGTTCTGCTGCTTCTGTTAAGAGTGACAGAGCTGGATCTCCTAAGGTTAGTCTTGTCAACTTACTTTGGACATCACCAGTGTGATATTTTCAACTGTCATTTATAGGGTTGTGTGCTTCTAACAGAAAAATAGTGTTTGTAGAAATGTAGGAGAGTAATACTCTCTCTGATATTGCACCGTTTGTTAGAATTTCTTTTAATTTCACAAGAAACTAATTTTCAAAATCACAGAATTAAGACAGAAAGTTGCAGTAAACATTTCCCTGGGGTCATTAACACAGAAAGTTGCAGTAAACATTTCCCTGGGGTCATTAAGATAGAAAATTTCAGTAAACATTTCCCTGGGGTCATTAAGATAGAAAGTTTCAGTAAACATTTCCCTGGGGTCATTAAGATAGAAAGTCGCAGTAAACATTCCCCTGGGGTCATTAAGATAGAAAGTTTCAGTAAACATTTCCCTGGGGTCATTAAGATAGAAAGTCGCAGTAAACATTCCCCTGGGGTCATTAAGATAGAAAGTTTCAGTAAACATTTCCCTGGGGTCATTAAGATAGAAAGTTTCAGTAAACATTTCCCTGGGGTCATTAAGATAGAAAGTTTCAGTAAACATTTCCCTGGGGTCATTAAGATAGAAAGTTGCAGTAAACATTTCCCTGGGGTCATTAACACAGAAAGTTGCAGTAAACATTTCCCTGGGGTCATTAAGATAGAAAGTCGCAGTAAACATTTCCCTGGGGTCATTAAGATAGAAAGTTTCAGTAAACATTTCCCTGGGGTCATTAAGATAGAAAGTCGCAGTAAACATTCCCCTGGGGTCATTAAGATAGAAAGTTTCAGTAAACATTTCCCTGGGGTCATTAAGATAGAAAGTCGCAGTAAACATTCCCCTGGGGTCATTAAGATAGAAAGTTTCAGTAAACATTTCCCTGGGGGTCATTAAGATAGAAAGTTTCAGTAAACATTTCCCTGGGGTCATTAAGATAGAAAGTTTCAGTAAACATTTCCCTGGGGTCATTAAGACAGAAAGTCGCAGTAAACATTCCCCAGGGGTCATTAACACAGAAAGTTGCAGTAAACATTTCCCTGGGGTCATTAAGATAGAAAGTTGCAGTAAACATTTCCCTGGGGTCATTAACACAGAAAGTTGCAGTAAACATTTCCCTGGGGTCATTAAGATAGAAAGTCGCAGTAAACATTTCCCTGGGGTCATTAAGTTAGAAAGTTTCAGTAAACATTTCTCTGGGGTCATTAAGATAGAAAGTTGCAGTAAACATTTCCCTGGGGTCATTAAGATAGAAAGTCGCAGTAAACATTTCCCTGGGGTCATTAAGTTAGAAAGTTTCAGTAAACATTTCTCTGGGGTCATTAAGATAGAAAGTTGCAGTAAACATTTCCCTGGGGTCATTAAGACAGAAAGTCACAGTAAACATTCCCCAGGGGTCATTAACACAGAAAGTTGTAGTAAACATTTCCCTGGGGTCATTAAGATAGAAAGTTTCAGTAAACATTTCCCTGGGGTCATTAAGATAGAAAGTTTCAGTAAACATTTCCCTGGGGTCATTAAGATAGAAAGTTGTAGTAAACATTTCCCTGGGGTCATTAAGATAGAAAGTTTCAGTAAACATTTCCCTGGGGTCATTAAGATAGAAAGTTTCAGTAAACATTTCCCTGGGGTCATTAAGATAGAAAGTTTCAGTAAACATTTCCCTGGGGTCATTAAGATAGAAAGTTGCAGTAAACATTTCCCTGGGGTCATTAAGATAGAAAGTTTCAGTAAACATTTCCCTGGGGTCATTAAGATAGAAAGTTTCAGTAAACATTTCCCTGGGGTCATTAAGATAGAAAGTTGCAGTAAACATTTCCCTGGGGTCATTAACACAGAAAGTTTCAGTAAACATTTCCCTGGGGTCATTAAGATAGAAAGTTGCAGTAAACATTTCCCTGGGGTCATTAAGATAGAAAGTTGCAGTAAACATTTCCCTGGGGTCATTAAGATAGAAAGTTGCAGTAAACATTTCCCTGGGGTCATTAAGATAGAAAGTTGCAGTAAACATTTCCCTGGGGTCATTAAGATAGAAAGTTTCAGTAAACATTCCCCTGGGGTCAGAGTCACAGTAAACATTTCCCCAGAGTCATTAAGTGAGAGAGTCACACTAAACATTGTCCTGGGGTCAGAGAGTAAGTAAACATTTCCCCAGAGTCATTAAGTGAGAGTCACACTAAACATTGCCCTGGGGTCAGAGAGTAAGTAAACATTTCCCCAGAGTCATTAAGTGAGAGAGTCACACTAAACATTGCCCTGGGGTCAGAGAGTAAGTAAACATTTCCCCAGAGTCATTAAGTGAGAGAGTCACACTAAACATTGTCCTGGGGTCAGAGAGTCACACTAAACATTGCCCTGGGGTCATTAAGATAGAAAGTTGCAGTAAACATTTCCCTGGGGTCATTAAGATAGAAAGTTTCAGTAAACATTTCCCTGGGGTCATTAAGATAGAAAGTTTCAGTAAACATTTCCCTGGGGTCATTAAGATAGAAAGTTGCAGTAAACATTTCCCTGGGGTCATTAACACAGAAAGTTTCAGTAAACATTTCCCTGGGGTCATTAAGATAGAAAGTTGCAGTAAACATTTCCCTGGGGTCATTAAGATAGAAAGTTGCAGTAAACATTTCCCTGGGGTCATTAAGATAGAAAGTTGCAGTAAACATTTCCCTGGGGTCATTAAGATAGAAAGTTGCAGTAAACATTTCCCTGGGGTCATTAAGATAGAAAGTTTCAGTAAACATTCCCCTGGGGTCAGAGTCACAGTAAACATTTCCCCAGAGTCATTAAGTGAGAGAGTCACACTAAACATTGTCCTGGGGTCAGAGAGTAAGTAAACATTTCCCCAGAGTCATTAAGTGAGAGTCACACTAAACATTGCCCTGGGGTCAGAGAGTAAGTAAACATTTCCCCAGAGTCATTAAGTGAGAGAGTCTTACTAAACATTGCCCTGGGGTCAGAGAGTAAGTAAACATTTCCCCAGAGTCATTAAGTGAGAGAGTCACACTAAACATTGTCCTGGGGTCAGAGAGTCACACTAAACATTGCCCTGGGGTCATTAAGATCCTACCCATGCACTCCCTGTGCTGTACACCATGTAGTCCAATACTAAAAAGTCACTCACTTTCTGGACATAACTCACTTTCTAACTTGCTATCTGTTTTCCATTCCTTCTGATGTAATCATAGGAGGGATCCAGCCAAGAGTCACACTAGAATAGTGTTCTGCCTTTTACTCTGTAGTTGTAAGTAATCTGATGCATACTGCTATATGCACTCAATAACCTGATTATAATTAGCATAATTAACAGTGGCTGTCGATTAACATAATAAGTATTATTGTATATGTGCAAACAATAGACTTCTAGTCATCCCCTGATACCTACAACCAGTTATTTTATTTGAGTATTTTTGTTTTAGTCTGCAACACTAGCATGTGAATAACATTACTGCATGTTTAGTAGATTATAAAGATATATGTTAGTATGTAAGGTTCTTTTTGTAATCTGTCAGCATATGGGTTAAGGTAGTAACATAGGGAAAGAGAGTTGAAAATTAATCTGTGCTTGCGACATTTTAAAAAAAGTTACTAAAAAGTATGTTAGATATTGGTGATACAGTAGTGCATATACCGTACCAATGTTTGTATGAGTGGTTACCTGATGGTCAATTTTGCTGTTGTTGTTTTTAACTATTTTGAATATAGCTATGACTGTTTTTCACATTTTCAGTATTGATATTGTGAACTAGATTTAGATTGGAAATTCAAAACACTGATGACTGGAAGAACTATACCTTGTTTTTTCATTATCTGCCTTTGTTTTTTAGCTACCACAAAATAACTACAGACATGATACCAACAATCTGTTGGACAATATTAACAGGTTGTAATTGGAAAACTAAAACATAGAGAAAAATATTGAGACAAGTTTCTTGTACATGAAATAAATCACAAAAAACAACACTCCAAAATAAACATTAAGCCGGAAACCTTGCAAAGTGTAAAACCATCTTTATTTGACCTTTGACAAACATTGGTACAGCATATACACTATTGTATTCACCTATATCTAAGCTTTCAGATGATGTATAGGTTATATTTGATTATATTTGCAGCACTGAATCAGGTGGCCAATTGGTCTATAATAATCCTAATTCTTTAAGAAGATGTCTGTATCACAGATTAATTTTCAAGTAGTTTTACCCCTATTGATACCTTAAATTGCCAGCAGCACAAGCATGTGGGAAACTCATTATGTATTTTGTGAAATATTACATTAGAGATTTTTACCTTTTCTGAATATTGTTGTTTTGCCTAGGTTTATCCATTGTATATGTGTCAATAATTATTAGAACAATAACTTGCATCATTGTAAATAATTTTATACTGGTTGAAAGCAAAAAGTATTAATTTATAAAATAAATTTTGCATGGGTTATAAAAAAGCGTATTTATAGATAATATTAGTTTAAAAGCATCTGTTATTATACATGTAATGTCTAAATCTCTTTGTGAACGTAAAAATGTAAATTTTTATCTTACTGATATTCATTCTTGATCTTGAATTAACTAAAGAATTTTGTTTTTTAATATTATATATCTGACAAACCAATATAAAATGTTAAGTATCCCATCTGAAATGAAATTGTGACTATTTATAGAGTTTAAATTATTGTGTATACATAACAAAGACATGTGTAATTGATACTACTGATGGCTTTACACAAGTCTGACACATTGTAATCATGTTTGCTTTGGATGATGACACTATCATCTTTGATATAATGCAATTATCTTTGCTTTAGATTTATTTTAACATATTACCAAACACTAACCTCTAAATATTAAATAAAGTATGCTTTGTTTATTCTACTCATTTTTGCATGGTTTCTAATACTTGACTATGATAGCTGTCAAACCAGTATGTGATTGGTACAAATCAATATCATTCAAAACACAATTACAATCTGTTAAAGGATACAACGGTACAAAATGTCTAGTCCGGTAGCTCATGACTGATTTTTTTTTAACTTCATTTAATGGCAAATTATAAACTTCTTATATAATTTGATAGGTCCTCTTTGATCAACACCTTGGCGGCAGCAAAATATCTAGAGTTAGCCAATAAACTTGAAAGCATATTTTCATACTAAACAATAACAATCGAGAGAGTTCGGCTTTAAATGTTTGCTACATGATAAAGTAACAAACATGATTTGACACTTTGTACAATATCGTCGTTTCCTTACAATAATTCATACTGGTACTGACAGTGATAATTAAGATAGTCAGATGCCCTGTTTTATTTCCATGCTCTAACAGTGTCATGTCAGTGGTATCCAGTAAACTGCTGTATTTACATGATTTGAAGATTTCATGGCATTTTTTAAGTCAAAATTTCACAGAAGTTACGAACACTTCATGTTGATGGACACAAATGCACAATTTGCACCGATTCATGAAAACATATGTCTCGATAAATTAAAGCAGTTTACAGTAACTTGACGACTGTTAATTCCAGTCACGTAAGAAAATGTTATTGACTGTCATTCTCTGTTTGCAGGTTGACAAACCATCATCAGTTGCAAAAGAATCACCAAGAGCTTCTCCAGCAACGAAAGAATCCCCTAGAACATCACCTGTTGCTAGGGAATCCCCTAGAACATCACCTGTTGCTAAGGAATCCCCTAGAACATCACCCGTTGCTAAGGAATCCCCTAGAACATCACCTGTTGCTAAGGAATTCCCGAGAACATCACCTGTTGCTAAGGAATCCCCTAGAACATCACCTGTTGCTAAGGAATCCCCTAGAACATCACCTGTTGCTAAGGAATCCCCTAGAACATCACCAACTGCAGAAGATGAACCTGAAAAACCTGCATCACCGGTAAAAGAAAAGACACCAGAACTAGCTGTTGAAAGTGAGAAAGCAGAAACTACTGAAGAACCAGAAGATAAAACTGGAGAAGTGATGTTGCCAACTGAAGAAGCTACAGAAGAAAAGGCAGACACTGAAAAACTCAGTTCTCGATCAGGAAGTGCTAAAACAGAAGATACAGGAACACAAGATTAATTTTATTAATGTATTGACTTTTTACTGGAAATAAAAATTTATATTGAATGGTGACTGTATTCATAAAGTATATTATATGGGTGTGTTCTAGTCCAGGACTCTCCCAAGATCATGACGTGTGTAAAGATCCCTGAATTGCCTAATATTTCTATATTTACACTTCTTCCAAACGTATGAAATGTTAGTCTTGTCATTAAAGCATTCATATATGTAATAATTTGTTGTTTAATAACATGTGTAATAATTGCTCTGACACAATGGAACATGAGCTTTAAAGGTCACATGAAGAAGAACTTGTAACATGTGCCTGATGCATCACACACCAATCTGAAAAACATGGCTTGAACTGTGATTTTGTAATCAACATTACCAATAAGAAAACTTGTGTGATTCAGTAAGTTGGTCAATCCTGAGAATTTCAACAAATCTATGGAAATATTGATCAATTGTCAGCTCTTTGCAATGTAATTTCAATTCAGATCAGATTTTGTAAATGATGTAATTGTTACGTTTATTTATACGATACAAATGTTTTAAGAACTTTGTGATAAGCATTGCCTCTTCTGCTGTTGTGAATGAAATCTGTTCACAATATGACAAGTGCACATGATGGTATTTTTTTTTACTTCTATATGCAATCTTCAATTAAGCATATATGTGAATATTTCTTGTTTCCTGGCCCATTTTGAAGTGTTCTAAATTTCTTGCATTGAGTTTAAATTGGTCCTTGTAAAAAACTTGATTAACGTACATAAATAATTATTTTTTATATGAACATTTAGATTTTAAAAATTTAATCATGAACTTTTGTATTCTCATGGTTGTAAATGATACATTCTCATGGTTGTTTTAAGTATGTAAATAAATCTAATTGTCAAAATCTTGGCTTCGTTTTTTTTTCTCATTTATCTGGTACACCATTAAGTGCGGTGTTTGTGATTGAGTACAGTGCTCAAAGTACATCAAGCGACCATATTATTGGTCGGATATACACAGGCTCAAAGTACTGTCAAATACTTTATTTTCGCTTGGAATTAATTTTTGCTGAAGGAATGATTTGGTAAAAATAAAATCCAGCGAATATACCGGTACCTTTTTCCTATATTTTACATTCAACTTGTCAAAATTCAGTAAAAATAAATTTCATACAAAACATCCAAAAATATTCAGCAAAAATTAAGTATTTTACAGTACCGGTAACTCCAGTGACCATATTATTAGTCTGATAGTTCATTGGTCAGATTAACATCATGTGACTGTATTTGAACAACAAAAATTCGCCAAATGGATTATGAAGAAAACATTTTTTATTAATTCTACATCATTACTACAAAAGAGAATAAAATACACCATCAAAGTTATTTTTAAAACCACAATTGAGCTAAAGTTGCATTTCAGATAGCCAGGGTACTTCAATCACACTCAATATAACCTGTCTATTTTATACATTTATTAAAAAAACTTTAAAATTGAAAACCCTGCGAACTAAAAAATGACAATGTAACATGAGGTCACCGTTATCAATCTGAGTTGGTGGGAATATTGATGTGGGTATTTATTAACTATGTTAAGATAATTCAAGAATCTTTACATGGAATGTAGTTGTATTAGGTAGCATCTTTGATTCAGACATTCTTTAAAAGTTACACAGCATGTTATTGTCACAAACTACATGTATATAACATTCAGATATAAATTGCCATGCTGCTCTTAATCCATCTTGTATTCTTTCAAGAACCATATTATATTATTACCTGGAATATTGTTCATACAATGTGGCTGTGTACTTTACATACTAATGCCACAATTATTATTATAATACAAGATGTATCTTTTCAGTTCAAATTCTAAAACATCCAACCTTATCACAATGACATAAAAACACATACACAGTTATGACAGTTTTATGTTAAAAAACAATAGTTATTGTATTTTCAGACAAAGGTTGTATTTTACAGAATGACTCCTTGTTTATGTCTTCTAAATAGTAGCACATGTGGTTCTGTTGCAAAAAAAACAAAACAAACAAAGAATTATTTCAGATTGGAATCGCTAGTATTCAATGCAAAATAAAGAATTATAATATTTTATATTCTTATTTCAATTGCAAGTGCATGTGAAATGTGTTGTCCATCATCTGTTGGCAATTCAAATTCAGTCTTGTTGTTTGTGGGTGATTGTAGCCATAACACCCCCCCCCCCCCAATAACTTATAACAGAGTCAGCCAATTGGGGAATACCCTACATGATTACGAGACGGGATAACCAATCAAATTTATGCAATTGAGTTTAGTATCATGATAGGGGTGCATTTTATTCCACTCACTAACAGCCAGAGAATGTATGGTTTCAGGGAAGATATTGTAAATGTTTATTGAGTACATCAACATTATCACTACAAAATGAAATTCTGAACGAGCAAATCCACTCAGAACAGATGGTAAAGTCGGTAAAGTTGGTATTGTATTCAGTGATGGTTTTAACAAAATTGTTATTCATCCTACAATGAACTTTTGATGAAGTTCCTTACCAGGACCATGTCTCAAGTAATGTTCCCATCCTGGGGACTGTTGAACTCCAAGATTCCTCCATTCCGTTTCTGTCATTAGGTGTGTCCTGGGAACTAACTTTGCCAAATCTGGTGGCAAGATGACATGCCTGAAACATAAAAACAATGTTTGAGAACACCATATTCAAATCATTATAAATTGAAGACCCTGTCTGATACTATAGTGTACTACAGTATAACACTTACCTGTATTCAAATCATTATAAATTGAAGACCATGTCTGATACTATAGTGTAATACAGTATAACACTTACCTGTATTCAAATCATTATAAATTGAAGACCCTGTCTGATACTATAACAGTATACAGTATAACACTTACCTGTATTCAAATCATTATAAATTGAAGACCATGTCTGATACTATAGTGTAATACAGTATAACACTTACCTGTATTCAAATCATTATAAATTGAAGACCATGTCTGATACTATAATGTAATACAGTATAACACTTACCTGTATTCAAATCATTATAAATTGAAGACCATGTCTGATACTATAATGTAATACAGTATAACACTTACCTGTATTCAAATCATTATAAATTGAAGACCATGTCTGATACTATAGTGTAATACAGTATAACACTTACCTGTATTCAAATCTGTCATCATAATATTTCTCTGAGTATGTTATCTGTTGTTGTGTTGTTTCTGATGGCATTATTGTGTTGTCATCCAGGATTGACTACTTCCAACTCTGAAACATGTCAAAACACATTTTATTCACGACCATTATCAGGAAAGGCACAAAGCAGATTGATATCTCACCATATCCTTAATTACCATATCCCTGAGGCTGATTATCGTTTTCCTAACTACATGTACCATATTCCTGGATACTGTATCTTTAACCACCACACTACTGATCATGATATACCTGATTATTGCATCTCTTATAACCATATTCCTGATTACTGTATCTTTAACCACCACACTACTGATCATGATATACCTGATTATTGCATCTCTTATAACCATATCCCTGATTACTGTATCTTTAACCACCACACTACTGATCATGATATACCTGATTATTGCATCTCTTATAACCATATTCCTGGATACTGTATCTTTAACCACCACACTACTGATCATGATATACCTGATTATTGCATCTCTTATAACCATATTCCTGATTACTGTATCTTTAACCACCACACTACTGATCATGATATACCTGATTATTGCATCTCTTATAACCATATCCCTGATTACTGTATCTTTAACCACCACACTACTGATCATGATATACCTGATTATTGCATCTCTTATAACCATATCCCTGATTACTGTATCTTTAACCACCACACTACTGATCATGATATACCTGATTATTGCATCTCTTATAACCATATCCCTGATTACTGTATCTTTAACCACCACACTACTGATCATGATATACCTGATTATTGCATCTCTTATAACCATATCCCTGATTACTGTATCTTTAACCACCACACTACTGATCATGATATACCTGATTATTGCATCTCTTATAACCATATTCCTGATTACTGTATCTTTAACCACCACACTACTGATCATGATATACCTGATTATTGCATCTCTTATAACCATATTCCTGATTACTGTATCTTTAACCACCACACTACTGATCATGATATACCTGATTATTGCATCTCTTATAACCATATCCCTGATTACTGTATCTTTAACCACCACACTACTGATCATGATATACCTGATTATTGCATCTCTTATAACCATATCCCTGGATACTGTATCTTTAACCACCACACTACTGATCATGATATACCTGATTATTGCATCTCTTATAACCATATCCCTGATTACTGTATCTTTAACCACCACACTACTGATCATGATATACCTGATTATTGCATCTCTTATAACCATATCCCTGGATACTGTATCTTTAACCACCACACTACTGATCATGATATACCTGATTATTGCATCTCTTATAACCATATCCCTGATTACTGTATCTTTAACCACCACACTACTGATCATGATATACCTGATTATTGCATCTCTTATAACCATATTCCTGATTACTGTATCTTTAACCACCACACTACTGATCATGATATACCTGATTATTGCATCTCTTATAACCATATCCCTGATTACTGTATCTTTAACCACCACACTACTGATCATGATATACCTGATTATTGCATCTCTTATAACCATATCCCTGATTACTGTATCTTTAACCACCACACTACTGATCATGATATACCTGATTATTGCATCTCTTATAACCATATCCCTGATTACTGTATCTTTAACCACCACACTACTGATCATGATATACCTGATTATTGCATCTCTTATAACCATATCCCTGATTACTGTATCTTTAACCACCACACTACTGATCATGATATACCTGATTATTGCATCTCTTATAACCATATCCCTGATTACTGTATCTTTAACCACCACACTACTGATCATGATATACCTGATTATTGCATCTCTTATAACCATATCCCTGATTACTGTATCTTTAACCACCACACTACTGATCATGATATACCTGATTATTGCATCTCTTATAACCATATCCCTGATTACTGTATCTTTAACCACCACACTACTGATCATGATATACCTGATTATTGCATCTCTTATAACCATATCCCTGATTACTGTATCTTTAACCACCACACTACTGATCATGATATACCTGATTATTGCATCTCTTATAACCATATCCCTGATTACTGTATCTTTAACCACCACACTACTGATCATGATATACCTGATTATTGCATCTCTTATAACCATATCCCTGATTACTGTATCTTTAACCACCACACTACTGATCATGATATACCTGATTATTGCATCTCTTATAACCATATTCCTGATTACTGTATCTTTAACCACCACACTACTGATCATGATATACCTGATTATTGCATCTCTTATAACCATATTCCTGATTACTGTATCTTCAACCACCACACTACTGATCATGATATACCTGATTATTGCATCTCTTATAACCATATTCCTGATTACTGTATCTTTAACCACCACACTACTGATCATGATATACCTGATTATTGCATCTCTTATAACCATATCCCTGATTACTGTATCTTTAACCACCACACTACTGATCATGATATACCTGATTATTGCATCTCTTATAACCATATTCCTGATTACTGTATCTTCAACCACCACACTACTGATCATGATATACCTGATTATAGCATCTCTTATAACCATATTCCTGATTACTGTATCTTTAACCACCACACTACTGATCATGATATACCTGATTATTGCATCTCTTATAACCATATCCCTGATTACTGTATCTTTAACCACCACACTACTGATCATGATATACCTGATTATTGCATCTCTTATAACCATATCCCTGATTACCATATTTCCAAGAGTTACTGGTAATAAAAAAACTTCTTTTATCTGTTTGGCCAATTATTCAGGATAAGAGAAATAGCCAACAAACTGAGTCAGTTCAATGAGAACATGATTCATTTTTTAATATGGAAATTCATAACATATTTGAGAAACATTCCTTGCCCTACATTCAAATCCAAATCAAAGAAAGCTTAGAAAGAACTCCTGTGTGCTGAGAGTATTGAAGACACATTAAAAATTAATTCAAAATTACTTGTACATGAGATATTGAAGGAAAAGCTGAAAACTAATTATGTAAATCAGGTAACTAATGAACAGAACAGAATAACAAAATTATTAATTATTATGCTAATTAGAGAATTAATATGAACAAATTTAAACCCAAAATTAATCAGGTCTATTTTCCTAGAGCATTTATGTACCAATGATCAGTAATTGAGATATCAGTGTTAATTATGTTAATTAGGTGATTAATAAGCATAATTATTTACCAAAAACTAATTGGGTCTCTGCATAGTTCTCTTTAAAAGTTTCATTAAAATCTAATTAGTGGTTCTTTATATACCAGTGGAACATTATGCAAATTAGGTTATTAATATCCAATTACATGTAAAACTAATCAGGTCTCTGCATAGTCCTAGATCTATGTAGCAAGTCTCATTGAAATATGATGATTAGTACTCGTGACATCAGGCAAAAAGCTGAAAATTAACTAATTATGCTAATAAGGTAATTAATATGCACACATATTTAGTTACCCAAAAACTAATCAATGGTCTGCACAGTCCTTAAGTAACAATGTACCAAGTGTGAATGAAATGTGAAGATTACTACTTGAAATATCAAAAGCTGAAAATTAAAGCGAACCTAAATGCGGCCTTAATTTATAGTTGTGTATATTCTAAACTGTATTCGAAATAATATTGCAGTGGTTTAATTTTGTTTTAATTATAACTGTAGCTTGGATAGGCATTTGAAGTGCTTGCAATTTAACACCATGGAGGCCATTCATGGAGGGGAATAAATAACGAACGAACATATTTAACATCCAGGTACTTTTCAAAGCTATGACGTTTTAGTATCTGATCACATTCGTATACGCCATTGTACATAGCCGTTCATGCTGCCAAGCATTGTGTACTACTAGTATAAACTCAACTTTTATATGCACAATGTGCTTTTTAAAACTTGGGTTAGAGCCTTAAGCGTTTGAACCACAGTATTCTGAGAGTGAAAGCCCAATTGCGTTAAAGTATCGTACTTCCCCGATCGTAAGTCCCTCTCGAGTATGAAGCCCATCCCTATATTTTTACTTGATATTTATCGAGTTGAGAGCATTCACGATTATAATATGCGTGTAAAAGGTGTGTTTCATTTCATAATAATCGTGAATGGCATGGTAGTTTGGTTCATGCTTTTAATTTTATTATGAGAAAACTCGCATTAATTTCAGAGTGCATGGCGAACATACACAACGTGGTTCGCATGCTTTCTATTCTGTCATTTACTCAGGATGAACCCCGATGTTGCAATTCTGGAGTAATCCCTATTTCTTTGAGCAGTAGCTTTCGAAAAGCCAAAAATGTGATCGTTAAGTCGTGTACCTGGTTATTGGGCATGGTTTATATTTCGAAAATTGCGAATCACCAGTTTTTAGGGAAAAAAATCATCGTTTTTTTCGTTGCAATCAGTGCTACAGATCGCATTTTAACATTGCGGTAATTCACTTCCGCATTGCGTTAAAAAATCATCGTCAATAATCAGAAAATTACATGATTACGACACATCATTTTGATTGGTTAATGAAAGACATGACCTGTTATGTCGAAGGAAGTTGTTCCAGGTCAAATCGTGCTGAAAAACCTCATGGTGGAAAATTGCTTCGCGTTGAGAGTTTGCGTACGATCGAAAACATACCAAAACGAAGATAATGATAAATGCCTTTGTCCACTGTTTCCTCACAGACCCTACCCATTATTTCACCGTAAATTCAGATGGTATGTAAATCGTATTGTAATAAAATGTGTGTGTTTTTTATGAACATGTTTGTTTCTTCATTGTAAGTGTCGTTCAAATCAATGACACATTTTTTTTCAAAAATAAGTATTATTTTCCCGAGCCCGGTGTGGTGACCGAATAACTTTTTAGGATAATTTTTCGTTGTTTGCAAGATGGTTACAGTGTTTAACCCCAAAACAAAATCATTTTTTCTGAGTTGGTCCTTGAGTACAAGCTCATCCCTTACTTTTCCTTTACGTGTTCATGCCTCCGGGCTTATGATCAGGGAAGTACGGTATACTGTGACGATTCAGATCAGTCCAGTGTGAGTGATGAGAGTATATCGTCGACGATGCCCCTTGTTCGGATGATAGTTTTATTTCAAATTACATGGAAGTCTGTGAACAATCTGCTTGGTGTTCCTGTGACACTTGTCCCATGATTTGCCAGCGCAGCCCCGTGAATACATGGACGAAAATGTTTCCACCACCACCCTACAAACTCAAGATTGCATACTCCAGCATCTATACTAAATTGAATAATTAGCACGCCGCACAGTGCAGTACTGGAAACAGCATTTATTAGACAGTTAGACAAAAAACAAAACAAAATGCCTGTCTCGATCAATCGCACATCCATAATGTTTGTATGTTGATACGCTTGTAAATATTAAACACTAACGTAAAAGTCGAAACAACCTAGACTAGAAGTCAATTCACCAGTTCAGCCAACTATGGCTCCCTAAGTTGCTTATATTTAATCAGATACTATTTCGTCATCATGCTTTGTTACCTTACCTGTTTATACCTCATGAGGGCGTTTTTTGATGGCAAGATGGCGCAAATGGAAGTCCTTCGCAGGTTTATGGTTTCTCATATTTAAATCATCATAACTCTGAAGATAATCATTTTTTTAAATTTTTTTTTTTAAAATTTATAATCAATATACATAACTTGATAAATACAAACACCAAAATAGGCTCTATTTAGTTCCCCTTTAATTAATTATGCAAATTAGGTAATAAATATGTACTGATATTACCCTAAAAACTATCAGGTCTGTGCAGTGTCCTATGACATCTATGTACCAAATTTCATTGAAATGTGATGATTACTACTTGAAATATCAAAAGCTGAAAATTAATTAATTATGCAAATTAGGTAATTAATATGTACTGATATTACCCTAAAAACTATCAGGTCTGTGCAGTGTCCTATGACATCTATGTACCAAATTTCATTGAAATGTGGTGATTACTACTTGAAATATCAAAAGCTGAAAATTAATTAATTATGCAAATTAGGTATTTAATATGTACTAATATTACCCTCAAACTAGCAGGTCTGTGCAGTGTCCTATGATATCTACATGTACCAAGTTTCATTGAAATGTGATGATTACTACCGTTAAAATCCTATTATAAACCGCGGCTTATATTACAATGTATCAAATAAAAAATTGGGATCAACAGCTCAAGTTTGGGGTGCGGTTTCTATTACGTACATATTGCAATCACTAAATGGGCGTGGTCATTTTTCCCCACATCACTTGCACAATATAAGGGTAACTCCAATTTAGATGTCAGGGAAGAGTGATAAGCGTCACGTCACAAAAAGACTGTTCACATGAAAAAAAAATACTCAGTATTTTTAGTGTAATATGCATTTATTTTTTTAATTTTCTTTGTAACGGAAAGTATATTTTGACAGGAGTTTCAAATAAAAACAAGCACTAAAAAAGTACGGTACCGTGGGTACGGTAACGCAATCCGGCCATGCTTCGGCTCACAAGTGAATAACTTACTTGTTTTCGAAGTGTTGAAATTGTTGATTATTACTCAGTAGTGATTATAATAACGCACAAAAAATAAATTCGTTGAATTGTTATCAAATGCAAGTAAAATTCAACTTAGTTTCACCGTAAGTGAATTATTTCGGTCACATGTAAACGATCGACGCAATAAGACATCCGCCATGTAGTTTGAATGCACACGAGACCAGGGGGGAGTTGCATGACACGATTGGTTAAAATACTTGGCTCATTTGCATAAATTAATATTCATGAGCAATGAACAACTTGTCTTTTCAGTAAAATTGTGCCAAAATGCTTTCTGATAGCATACATGTTAGTTCTAAATTGATTGATTCTATCGTTACGAGCTGAAAAAATAATCGGAAAAATGATGTAAAGGTAATTTTTGATACACACTTTTGATCAGACTCCAGCTAACTATTGAAAGTAAACACAGGTTTTCTCTTTACCATGATCATAGCAAGTTATGAAATTCATGGAGAATGCAGAGGCACGTTTATATTTCACTCTAGTACTATTGCTCAAAATTGCTCAAAATGTTTTCAGTGACTTTTATCAGTGACAAGTTACCTAATTAGTATGCATTTCAATGAACCACAGTGTGTGTGTATGCGCAGTTTCAAATGGAACAGATTTGAACGCAATAAAATCAGGGTTTGCGCTAATGTCTCGGCAAGACGAGTCCCACTTGCAAATTTTTAAGAAATTGAAATTTGACCCTGGTTAACTTTATTAAAGATTTATTTGAAAACTGGGTTCCTCTTCAATAAGTGGAGTGCGGGAAGCAAAATATGGGGTTAACGCAATCCCTGTCTATGTACCAAGTTTTATTGAAATGTGATGATTAGTACTTGAGATATCAGTGGAAAAGTCAAAAATTGATTAATTATTATGCAAATTAGGTAATTAATATTGCACAGATTTTTACCCCAAACTAATCAAACCTGTGCATTAGTTTGGAGCATATATGTGCCAAGTTTCATCAAAATCCAATGAGTGGTTCTTTAGATATTAGTGGAAGAGTCATGGAACAGCTAAAAATCATCTAATTATCATGCAAATTAGATAATTAATATGCATGGATTTTTACCAAAACCTAATCAAATCTGCGCATTGGCCCAAAGCATATGCAATGTATATGCAATGTATAGTTCTTGAGATATCAGTGGAACAGACACACAGAGACACACACAGACACACATACTAACTGCAAAGACTCTATTTTTGTGCTTCGCACACAAGAGTCAAAAAAGATAGTACAGCTTTCTGTAATTTCACTGTATCATTATTCATATATTTAATATCTATTTCATGAAGGTATGAATTTGTTTTATATAAACAAAATGACCAATGACTGCTGGTAACCTGCAAAAACTCATGGACATAATGAGTGTTATCAAACTTATTTAGTGTTTGCGCACATGCAATGATTGGTTGGCAAGAACCTGTCTTTTGCACTGGAAAATAAAATATTAAATATACATGTATGTGTCTCTGTTAATAAAACAACTTATGAGCATTGTTGTCACAGAAGATCGCAGGATAGTGTTGATTTGTGAATGACATTCCTCATCAAACATTGGCATGCTAGTTGGCAAAAATGTAGACATATAACATCACAGTATAAATGTTCATAACTGGTGATAAGCCTTTTTTTAGAAATATTTTCATAAGCCAATGCCTACCAATTTTATAATTTTTAACATCGTTACAGTTGATTTCAACATGGATATCTATTTTTAACATCGTTACAGTTGATTTCAACATGGATATCTATTTTTAACATCGTTACAGTTGATTTCAACACGGATATCTATTTTTAACATCGTTACAGTTGATTTCAACATGGATATCTATTTTTAACATCGTTACAGTTGATTTCAACATGGATATCTATTTTTAACATCGTTACAGTTGATTTCAACACGGATATCTATTTTTAACATCGTTACAGTTGATTTCAACACGGATATCTATTTTTAACATCGTTACAGTTGATTTCAACATGGATATCTATTTTTAACATCATTACAGTTGATTTCAACATGGATATCTATTTTTAACATCGTTACAGTTGATTTCAACACAGATATCTATTTTTAACATCGTTACAGTTGATTTCAACATGGATATCTATTTTTAACATCGTTACAGTTGATTTCAACATGGATATCTATTTTTAACATCGTTACAGTTGATTTCAACACAGATATTTATTTTTAACATCGTTACAGTTGATTTCAACATGGATATCTATTTTTAACATCGTTACAGTTGATTTCAACACGGATATCTATTTTTAACATCGTTACAGTTGATTTCAACATGGATATCTATTTTTAACATCGTTACAGTTGATTTCAACACGGATATCTATTTTTAACATCGTTACAGTTGATTTCAACATGGATATCTATTTTTAACATCGTTACAGTTGATTTCAACATGGATATCTATTTTTAACATCGTTACAGTTGATTTCAACATGGATATCTATTTTTAACATCGTTACAGTTGATTTCAACACAGATATCTATTTTTAACATCGTTACTGTTGATTTCAACATGGATATCTATTTTTAACATCCTTACAGTTGATTTCAACACGGATATCTATTTTTAACATCGTTACAGTTGATTTCAACATGGATATCTATTTTTAACATCGTTACAGTTGATTTCAATATGGATATCTATTTTTAACATCGTTACAGTTGATTTCAACATGGATATCTATTTTTAACATCATTACAGTTGATTTCAACATGGATATCTATTTTTAACATCGTTACAGTTGATTTCAACATGGATATCTATTTTTAACATCGTTACAGTTGATTTCAACATGGATATCTATTTTTAACATCGTTACAGTTGATTTCAACATGGATATCTATTTTTAACATCGTTACAGTTGATTTCAATATGGATATCTATTTTTAACATTGTTACAGTTGATTTCAACATGGATATCTATTTTTACCATCGTTACAGTTGATTTCAACACGGATATCTATTTTTAACATCGTTACAGTTGATTTCAACACGGATATCTATTTTTAACATCGTTACAGTTGATTTCAATATGGATATCTATTTTTAACATCGTTACAGTTGATTTCAACATGGATATCTATTTTTACCATAATCTTTTTGATGACCAACAATGTTTTAGAGTAAATTTATTACTTTTGTGAGCAACAAGGCAAAACACCATGTACTTCACAATTGAATGTTTCATTTCACAGTAATTATATTATTTATGATAGCTGCTTTGTTTTCCTATTTCATTGTGTAATTATATTTTTTTTATTCTATAGTTTCAGATTATGGATCAAAATAGCCCTGAGTACAGTCCTGTAGGTTGGCCTCCTTCCGCTGATCTGATCATTCCATCCCCACTGTCCTGAGAAGTCGTATAGACCTGCGATTTGAGCCTCGGCTACAAATTTATGGCGGAGAGCCTTTCTGCACTTTTCATGATTGTAATCAGCCAAAATGTCTATTGACCAATCTAGCGATCATAAATACTGTTTTTGTGGCCGAAAAATGAACTTACAGCTCTGGAACATTGGTGAACGCTAGTTTTACAACGCAACAACGTTTTGTTTATAAATACGTCAAGAACAAGATGGCGGCGTATATTTTCTGTTGACGGAAAATGTTGATTTTATCGACCCTAGTGGGAATCTTCCAGTTAAGATATTTGGAATAATAAGACATGTCGACCTGCTTATTTTTTAGCTAAAAGCTGAATGCTTCTTAAATAGCCCGATGTAGCCCTTCACATAGTGTTGAATCGTCGGTCTATACGACTTCTCAGAACTGTAAGGCTGAATAAACAGCAGTAGGAGGCTAACCTACAGGACTGTACTCGGGGTTAGGATCAAAAGGGTTGATACCAAGTCTCAGAACGTAAACGAATATTCACCAAGTTATCCAACAGAAGAATAAAGCCTGTTAATCTCGTTATGAGATTAAGACAATAAAGCGGTCAATATCCAATGAGCAAATAAACTATCATAGAACAAGCAGAAACAATAGCGTCCTCTCTCCTTCCCTTTCTAGCTCCATCATGATTTAAGGATGCTGTACACGCTTTTGGTATTGATTTTCTAAACTGATATTTTCATATAAAATATTTACTGAACCACACAAAGCTATATATTGATGGAAAGCTTATTTCACATTGGATGTGAAATCGACAAGATAGTGTGTGTATGGACGTGTATAGTCACGAGATATGTGTGTAAACACAGAAAGACATTTTCGGTAAAAAAATAATTGAACCAATGAATAAACGAATTTGGTGGAACATTGGCAACAAAACAGTTTTTCAGACGACGCTCACCACCATTCCGCGTTGATTAAGATATATATCTACATGATAGTTGGAGAAGAAATAATAATTTAGCTATCTTGAAAAAAACCAATGCGGTCTTGTTCTTTCCGGTATTCAGAAATTAGAACGTAATTTCAAAACAAATAGGAAAATAGAAAAATCCCAGCGCGGCTTGAGAGGGAACATATCGAAGAGTTTCTGTGCGAAAAATTAGTATAATGCGTCCACTAGAACTCGAGATCAAAGGCCTGCAGTTGCCGCGAATCGCTGTTTTGTTTAACCGAGAAAACGGCAAAAACAACTTAGCAGCAACGCTATCGTCGGCTAACTCAAAATCCGTTTGTCCCATGGATCAAAACAAACTCATAACACTTAGTCATGGTATCTGCTTGTCATAATCACGCAGATGTGTCAATATGCGTCGTCGCAATTGGTTATAAAGCACGAAATTATGCTCCTGAATCCAATAGGAAACACTGTTTCACGGCGTTACAAAGCCGTGCCAAAATGGCGTCATGATTTACATATTCATTATTAAGTTGTGGGAGGTGACACTCCTTTTCTGGAAGACTCATTACCATACATTGCCCTCCATGGAAGGTCATTCACTTGCTCCGCTGCTGAACCGATAACCGTGGCTGAACTTACCACCAGAGTCAACTACATGTAGTTTTCTTTCCAAGATTTTTGTTTTACCACGCAAGATGTCTCGACGAAGATCTGTATTATCTGATTTGAATGACAATGAGGGGGAGAGAAGTCACAGCAAATGCTGAACTGAATCGGGAAATGCGATCGCTTGGGTTTAAAGTTGTCTGTCGATCGGGCGGTGAATTTTCAGTTTGTTTGCTCCGTTATTATTTTGTACATTTGTAAAATAACCTGTTTGCCATAAATCGTGTTTTCCGTTTTTTTAGTTCCCAAAACTGTTGTGACAAAATTAGTGTGATAATTATTTTTCCATCTTCAACGCATAGTACCGGAACAACCGCTGGCGGGGACTACTGCCGGTATCTCATTGAATCCGTGAAATTATTTATTGAGAATGTGAAGATTTAGCAAAAATAAAATAGGAAAAACAGGGATGATCACGCCACAGTCACTATACTAGGCTCACACACACAGACGCGTACGTTTTCTTTTACAGCTGCTTGTCTCAGGCTTTACGTGTGGCCAAGTCCGGGACCAAGTGTTTCACTTCCGACTCATTGTGGTCGGAGTCCATAACACGTAATTTGGTCACGAAAACTAAGTCTGCCATGTGCTCAAATTTTCCACCTTCTGTTGATACCTCCATTGTCTGATCGATTAAATTGTGGAAGGTACTAACGTTAGTACTTTCCATGATTAAATTTTCATAATACGAGTAATCGCTTTACATATTGTCGACAATCTTCTCAAAATTTCCTTGGATTTGTTTTCTTTCGTCACTGTCATAGTCGACCCATAACGATTTCATAGTCGACTGCTTGAAGAGTGAGAAATTCAATGAAATTAAATTTGTGGACGATTGTAGATGGAATCCGTGTAACTTGTACCTCGGACTACTAATACTTGTATTACTAGTCTGAACTTGTTCTGAATGCAAGAGACTGTTTATATTTGCTATGGGTGGTGACTATTATGCAAATTATCTGTCAATTATGTCTTTAATAATAATAATAATAATTTTATTCAACACGAAAATCTACTACAGAGAGTAATTTTATGGTTGTAAAACAAAAACAGAAATAATACTTCACACAACTAATATCACAAATAGCACATTAAACATAAGCTAATGTTATTGTTTAGTACAAAGCAAGACGGAAGTACAGTTCAATCCACCAGAATCAGGAATAAAACATTGAATACATGTAACTAAGAATGGAGGAAAAAATACATGAAAATTAGTATAACAATAAAACTACTAAGCTACTAAATATGCCATTGCATTAAAACTACCTGCAGACTAATTTGATGGAGTTACTATGTTTCATCTCTTAAGTTCATACTTGTATGTATGAATTGTGCAGTTTCTATTCCTGCAAAGCTTGTCATAATTAATCGGAATTTTTCGTCTTCATTCATTTTCAAGAAGTCAGATTTTTTGCCCTGTATATATTTAAATAATTTATTATGGGGTATGTCATATTTACTGCATCCTATTAAGAAATGGTACTAGTCTTCAATTTTATCATCTGTGCAGAGTTTACATATTCTTTCGTTTCTAGGAATTTTCTTTTGTCTGCCAGTCTCAATGAGTAGCTGATTAATTAAAACATAGCTTTCAAAACAATGACATGTGCTTTTGTTTTTAATTAACAAAAAATTGATTTTTACACCCTATAAAAACATCCATTGCTCCCTGTGGTCCAGCATTGAAAAATACAAAAAAGTAGAATTTGGGGTTTCAAAGCAAAATCAAAGAAAGCTTAGAAAGAACTCCTGTGTGCTGAGAGTATTGAAGACACAGTAAAAATTAATTCAAAATTACTTGTACTTGAGATATTGATGGAATAGCTGAAAACTAATTATGTAAAATCAGGTAACTGATATGAACAGATTTAAGTGTAAAACTAATAAGGTCTGCACAATGTACCAAGTTTCATTGAAATGTGATTAGAACCCAAAAAATATTAATTATTATGCTAATTAGAGAGTTAATATGAACAGATTTTAACGCAAAATTAATCAGGCTGTCTATTGTCCTAGAGCATTTATGTACCAAGTTTTATTCAAATGTGATGATCAATACTTGAGATATCAGTATTAATTAATTATGTTAATTAAGTGATTAAGAAGCATACATATTTACCAAAAACTAATATGGTGTATAGTCCTAGGTTCATTGAAAGTTTCATTGAAATCCAATGAGTGGTTTGTAGACATCAGTGCAACAGCCATAGAACAGCAAAAAATTAACTAATTATGCAAAGTAGGTAATTAATAGGCACAATTATTTATTCCAAAATTAATCAGGTCTCTGCATAGTCCTAGAAAATGTCGCAAGTCTCATTGAAATGTGATGATTAGTATTTGATATATCAGGTGAAAAGCTGAAAATTAACTAATTATGCTAATAAGGTGATTAATATGCACAAATATTTACCCAAAAACTAATTAGGTCTCTGCACAGTCCTCAAGTAACTATGTACCAAGTTTCATTGATATGTGATCATTACTACTCGAAATATCAAAAGCTGAAAATTAATTAATTATGCAAATTAGGTAATTAATATGTACTGATATTACCCTTAACACTACCAGGTCTGTGCAGTGTCATATGACATCTATGTACCAAGTTTTGTTGAAATGTTATGATTAGTACTTGAGATATCAGTGGAAAAGCCGAAAATTGATTAATCATTATGTAAATTAGGTAATTAATAATATTAACAGATTTTTACCCAAAACTAATCAAATCTGCGCATTAGTTCAGAGCATCCATGTGCCAAGTTTCATTGAAATCCAATGAGTGGTTCTTCAAATATCAGTGGAACAGTCATGGAACAGCTTGAAATCAGTTAATTATCATTCAAATTAGATAATTAATATTCATAGATTTTTACCCAAAACTAATCAAATCTGCGCACTAGTTCAGAGCATCCATGTGCCAAGTTTCATCAAAATCCAATGAGTGGTTCTTCAGATATCAGTGGAACAGTCTTGGAAGAGCTAAAAATCAGCTAATTATCATGCAAATTAGGTAATTAATATTCATAGATTTTTACCAAAACCTAATCAACTCTGCGCATTATTCCAGAGCATCTATGTACCAAGTTTCACCAAAATTTGATTAGTGGTTCTTGAGATAACGGTGGAACAAAAAAAGTGACATACATACATACATACATACAGACATACAGACAGGGTAACTGCAAAGACTCCCTTTTGTGCTTCGCACACGGGAGTCAAAAACGTGTACAGCACTATAGTTGTTGCACGGTATTTGCACCATTTCCGAAACGGGTGTAAAATACTTTGTTTACACAAAATTTGAGCATAGACTTAGTGGTATTAATTGATTCATTAATTTGTTTATCTACATCTGAGCTGTTTGACATCTGAGTTCCTATCTAAATTAATATATTTACTCGCAGTTGCCATCGAAACTTCCAACCTGTGAGTACGAGTATACAGACATATGCGAGGGCGCTATAACCAACAACCATGGACACGGATACTGAAAAGTTCCGTGATCTGGAATACAACGTTGCTAGAATAAACTTGAATTGATATTATGATTAGATCAGACTTACCTTAATCACAATTATGTAATTTATGGCAGTCGAGTATACAATATTTACGAGTCACGTACGTACGTTCGATGGCATCAGAGTCGAAACTATACAAGTCGTCACGTAACCGATTGGTCGAATCTCTCTCTGCAGTCTTTCCTAAATTAACTTGCCAGCTTGCTTGCGATTGCCGATAGTTCCCAGAATTATATTAAAATTATCAGATCGCGGAACAAACAAAGTAACTGCAACTGCGTGATAATGTCGCGGAGAACATCAGGAAACAAGCCACAAACAACAATGCAAATTTCCCTCGCTTTCACACCCAATCAATTTGACCCCGAAAGTCACGCAAAGCCACGCGAGAAATTGTGAGAACCGTCAACTATTCAAGATGGCGCTTCTTGCGAGGTAAGTGCTTACGTGACCCAATAAAATCGCGGAAAACGTCGGAAAACGTGTGTTTTCGAATTTCTAATACTGCTCGATATTGAAATGTTATGTTTTAAAACAAAATAGACTTTTTGCATTTGTTGTAAATGTGTTATGTGCTGTGTAAAGTCGGCTTTTTTGTATGACCTTAGTAAAAAGGTCAATGTACCGGCGTTGCTGCTTGTCTGGAGGAACGCAGCGCTCACTTTTGCTTTAAAGTCTATTCGTATGCTCATGGCTGGCTAAATTGTCAATTTTATTATTGTATTTTCACCGAATCTTGAAAACATTGTGTTTATATCATTGGTGCTGGGAAATAGTTTGTATGTCGGCTGGCTCCCTGCTGACCCACTGCGACCTCGAACGTCTACGTGTTGAATACAAATAGCATAATCTCAACAATTCCATGGTAATAAGAATCTCTTGATGTAAAAATCGCTCACGAAGTATAATCTGCTGTATTTGTTGTACCAACATTGTATAATAGTTTTCTATATACTGTTGAAACATTATTAGTCGTTGAGTGGAAACCCCGGAAAACACTAAACCAGTTGAAAAACACTAAACCTATTGAAAAAGACTAAACCTGGGTGGGTTCTGTTTCATGTTTTCGCTTTCTTTTAATCAAATATTCACTGGACGATTATGGTACACCCATAATACACCCTTTACCTCGGGTTTAGTGTTTTTATTGTCAGGTTTAGTGTTTTTCGACAGGTTTAGTGTTTTTCGACAGGTTTAGTGTTTTCCGCTGTTTCCACTCAACGATTATTAGTCTTTATGATGGAGTGTTGAATTCAATTTATTAAAACTCCTTGGAAGAAATTAAAACTGTGGCTACATAATATAGTGAAAAAATTTACAATGTTCAAGTTACAGCATTTTGGTTCATTCGTGTTTGTAGAGAAATTTACAGCAGTTGCGTTCATGTTAGTCGGGACAAACTTGGGACCCACTTGATGGGTGCCAAAATCTGTCCCTCATTTATCGCATTCTCTAAGACAAGACGGGAACCGAGACAAAAACAACAGATTTTTTCAAGGTAGCGTAGGGGAAATAACACTGCTAAGTATTCTCGTCAGGGAAAACTATTGTTTTTAAGCTAGTCTGTGATTGGTTGCTGGCAATGTTTGGGGGATTTTGACCAATTCACTACGTTCAATTACCCGCCATAGACTCCGGTCAGTCAAAATGACTATTTTGAACTGTAGGCATTAATCAGCGATTCTGCCGGTGACGGAGAGATAGAATCCAGGTCAGGGGAAGCCCCATGACCTCAAGATTCTTTTACCCCTTATGTCACGAACCCACGTGACTGAGGCCACCTGGCAGTGCCACAGGTAGCTGTCCACCACTCTTAACTTCTCTTCGCGTGGAGTTCTGAGGCCTGAGATTTTCCTTCAGAGCCATCAAAATTGCTGAGACTGACCGCGTCACAGCAAGGTCGCGTATCCAGTAAACAAATCGGTTAGAGGAGTTGCGTGTTTTGCATGAGTGGAAAGTCCTCGTGCTCGGCTACCGGTACTTCATGTACCGGGACGTCGAGTAAGAGGCCCGACGGCGGAGGTACCGATATTTTTCTCGGTCTCCCCCGCTGATCGGAGGGCATCCTCACAGTCTGTTTTTTCAGGGGATGGTTTACCCGATTTTACGGGCTGCAGCGAGGCTGTGTCCCTAGAGGCTTTCCTCCTATGGGGCCCGTTGCGGGTCTCTTTGTGGACCCTTCCTCACACGACGCCGGGTTTGCCTCCGAGTTGAGGGCTTTGGTCGAAGGACTGTCGGGGCAATTGCGTCCCTGGCCGGGTAGATCAGACGCAGTCGGAGCGAGCTGTCTCCACTGTGTCCCCTCAGTGGGCAAGCAGGAAGAGACACGAAAGCATGTTTGCATTCAAACACGTCTCTTCCGGGGAACCCCCGTTCCCAGGCACGGCTCTCCCACTATTTTGGGGGGTGGCCGAGGCTCGGGCTAATTGCACCGGTCCTTCTCTCAGGGTTCTGCCCAGGTTGACAAGAGTGCCGGGCGCTCATTAATATTCATGAGCTAATTAACATACTTGATGTTTGTTTTGAGGTGTCAAGTCAGTGAACCCCACCAAAATCATGGTATGGCACACAAATACGCCATGAACAAAAAATAGACAACAATTGTAATGCTACTATTAACTACTTCTTATTTATTTCAGAGAAATACTTTTTTGTTACAAATATATATTAGTAGTCAGATGCTGTTATTGATTATGTATATATACTGTTGTTAGATGTAAAATAACAAACCCAAAATAAATACTGAAATGTGTTGTGTTGTCCATTTAATTATATTTTATTATTATTACTGTGTTTTTCTCTTACACAACAGGGTGGAATGAATAAATAAAATAAAACAAAATACACAAACTATTTACCTACTGTTATGTAAAATAATTAAGTTAGATAAATAAATAAATAAATAAATAAATAAATAAATACAGAAATAAATGTGTCCATAATATTATTTCATTTATAGTAAAGTTCATTTATTTCTTCAGGGAAATTCGTCGATTTTTTTTCTCTGCCCATTTTTGAACGGCGGCTTGGTAGTCATAACTGTCGACAGTTGGGCCGTCAATTGCGATCCGAACAAGATTATCCAGGCTGGTTTGGTTTAGTCGATTTCGTTGGATGGTTTTGACGAGCTTTAATTGCGAGAATGTTCTCTCGGAATCTGCAGTATGGCAAGGAAGAACTCGATATATCTTCGCAAGTTGTGTTAAAGATGGAAAGACTTGCTGTACCATGGGCGATGTGCACAGATGGTCAACAATTGCGTCAGGCTTCAAATTCATCTGCTTCAAGATGGACTCCTTAGCGTACGTAGTGAAGTGTGTCCACTGATTCACTGCGTCAGACGATACATCGCGCTGATCGGGTTTCTGTAGAAAGTGTGCTGCCAGTGTTTTCACTGCATTGGTGCCATAATCAGGTGATTGTTCAGTTTGAAGCCGATGAGGATCAAAAATGCCAAATTGCGACAGAATACCGATGTCATCAGATGGGAATCGCTTCTCCAAATTGCTGACCAATGCGTTGATGTATTTTTCACGGATCTGCTCTTTCAAATATTTTTCATCATCGGCGCGCTCTTTCACTACGATGTCAGACTTCTCGAGATTTGTGATGAATTGTGGCAATTTCTGTAAATTGTCCGCATCTACTGACTTCATCTTTTGTATAGTAGAAATCGTGGACGTCACCAGCGGTTTTAGTTGACTATATTCGAATTCCCGCGCCTGGAACGCTTTGGAAAGACGACTGACGTGGGGCAGCAAATCACACAACAGCAACATTGTTGCAATAAATCGGTAACTGGATAAGAGGTGAAAAAAACCGACAGCTTTCACGTCACCACGTTCTTCTCCCTCTCGTTCCAAACTGACCAGGATACTGACATAGCTTTCTTTCAGTCTAGTTGTCGACATCTCGATACTTAGCCACCGAGTTGAAGACGGTTGGATGGGCTTCAAAACTTTTTCTCCTAGTGCTGTTTGAACTGCATGCAGGCCAGCCATACGTACTGCACTGTTGTCATAGTAGTCGTACAACTGCCGTAGAATTGTGTGGAATTTCTTAACAAATGGAGCTGCGTTAGCTGCTTGACACGACGCAAGTTGGAGGCGGTGAGCGGAACAGTGAATGCCGATAGCAGTAGTTGCGAATTCCTGGAGTTTCTTCACAACACCGTTATTTTTTCCAGTCATTACTGCTGCGCCATCAGTGCCAATCCCAACGAGCTGGTGAGCATTAAGTTGTTTGCCTTCAATGTACTCGGCTACGTGTCCGGCGATCGTTGATGCATTGAGAGTGACGGTAGATGACGGCTGTGTGATGTCACTTGACTTCAACGGTTCTATCATTTTAAGAAATCTGACACACAGTTGCCCAGATTCATTCAAAAAACGACAGTTCAAAGTTAATTGTTCACTAACGCTGACGTCCGTCGTTTCGTCCAACATGATAGCAAAATACTCTGATTTCTTCAGTTGCTCAATAGTACTTTCTTCAATTGTGGATGATAATATTGCTAACATTTCTTGGATTGACTTGTCGCTGCAATACGTTGCATTCTTGCTGACTCGTAGATTTTCCTTCACTGACAAACCGAGTTGTGAAAGTAGATCTAGTACTGGCTCGAAGTTTGTTGTGTGCGGGATACGTTGTTTCGCCAGGAAATATAAAACGGTGAAGGCCGATGTGATGGCGTCTCTGTTGACTTCAGGTTGAATGATTTCCCCAATGTTTTGACTAGCAGCGGCTGTCAACTCAAGTTTCGTGGCATCTCGATGACCTGTTGTCTGTTCGTGCTCCTTGACAGTGCACAGTCTGATACGTCTGGATGGGGTTTTATTCCATGTATCTCGATCGTATGGACACATGTTGTACTTCTGACACAATTTGCAGTACATTCCCTCGCCAGGAATAAAATAAAGCCAGTCACGACCTCTGACCCACTCGTTTCGAAAACTTGAAGCTTGTTTACGCCGAGTAGGAGTCACAGATTTTTCACTGGCATCGTCGACTTTAGACTTTTTCTGCACTGGAAATTTGTTTTCGTCTTGGTCGACATTCTTGCGTTTACTCGAGGTTATAAATTTCAGCATAGTGTAAAGTTCAGCGTAATAGATTGCATCGGTAGATAAACAGTGTACTCTCGTGCTAGGCAGTGGAGGTTCTGATGATGTATCTTTCGTCTAACTTTTATGCACAGCATTTCATTTGCTGGCATTTTCACAGCTCGAATTTTTACTTCAATCACAGTGAAGTTTTAAATTCACGTGATCAGTCAGTCTCGACTTGGTGTGATCAAAAACTCAACGACCGGCAATCAACGTTTCACACTTCCATTGTTTGAATGACAGCTCACAAGTAGCGGCGAGCTCTGATCACTTGTCCTGGTAAAGGCGTGATATTTTTGCCGTCAGAACAATCACCGATCGCTAAAGAGGTGTCGAAACACCATAATAGAGAGTATAGCAACCCTATTCATTGATTTGGTCTTAACCAAAATCTAGACACCGGACGTCTGCAACGTGATCGCGTACCACCCAACCCAACATAAATGCGTACATTTCCAGTAAACAATAGTGCCGGTCGGCAACTTTTTGTGCCGGCTTTTTTATTCGAGTGCCGGACGACACCGTCCGGCGCCGTCCGGCGTGGGCAGAACCCTGTTCTCTGGATCCTGGGGCACTGAATGCCAAAGAGGTGCTGGCAGCCAAGTCTCCGATCTCGGGGCAGGGCTTTCAGGGCAAGGCACACGTTGCCCCCCCCCTACTTTTCAGCCAGCTAGGGTTCGTCATGCGGTAACGGTAACAAATTTTTCCTTGTGTCCGGTCTCCGCTGTGGGTTTTGACTCCCTTCTTACCGACCCACAGGCGTCCCCAGAGGGAACCGACCCTGTCATGAGACGCACAGTCGAACACGCTCCCTCTCACATATTTAAAGTGAAAGGAGATGCAGTTCGCTCGCGTCGGATACAGCCGGTACTCCGGGCGGTCCCTCAGAGTCTTCCATCTGTACATGTATGACTCGGTGAGCCACGCTTTTGGGGTGAGGCGGAGTATCATCGATCCCTGTAATACGATGTATATACCCCCACCCTTGATCCTAAAGTGACCACCTAAGGTTGCTTCAACGCTTATGGGATCACAGCCGTCGGGATCCAAAGCAATCCCGTCGGCAAGTTTCTCCCTGTCCGCCTGAGTGCGAAGTGGGGCGCAGAGCACGCAAACAGTGTTGATGGGCGGCGTTGGTCAGCCGCGGAGGATGTAATGCTTAAGGCCCCCGGGTGGGGATAACATTAGGCAACACTTCCCACTGGACCAATCGCTACCCGGTCGGTGTATTTCGGGATCAGACCCCATAGCATGGGATGAGACCAAAACACCCCCAACCGGATTCCAAGGCTCCTTCCCCAGACCCCGGTCCCACGAATTTGGCAAACCGGGCAAAGGGGGATAGCCGCGTTCCATGGGTGTCTTTGCCAATTGAAGACGACCCATCCAGCCCTGAGGGCAGAGTTGCTTGAGCACATTATTATGCGTGACCAGCACTCTCTTGGCCAGGGCCACTACCGTGCTACGAGACGCGGCCTTAGATGCATGTGTTTTCGCCGACAAGCTGAGCCGGGGTATGTCCCCACCTCAGAGAGAGAGACTGGACATCCTCCACCCTCTTTGTTCAGGGAATGGTGGGTACAGTCTCGGAGCTTCGGAGTGCAATGAACCAGAGGGTTCAGATCGAATCGGCTAGCCAGTTGGTCCTGCCATGGGCAAACAGAGGGCACCCCAAGCACAGAAAACACAACGCCCTAGGGCGTCGTCTGCTAGCCAGAGTCAGCCAGGAGGCAAGCACCGTGTTCGGTGAATGGCCAGGTCACAACTTAGTGACTACTTCAGGCCTTGGGGAACTCACCTCATGGGGGAAGGGAGTACCCCCCCCCCTCGCAACTGCCGAACACATGGCCACATATCCCTGTCGTACACAGATTGCGCCGGTGTAGTCCGGTTTGGCGACGGCGGGTGACCGATACCTGAACCTTCCCAGGTGGTGACATCCGTTTACGGCATACCGCTGAAATCTCCATTTCCCCCTGTCAGTGTCTCCCCTCTTGGGCACTGCCAGGGGGCTCCCGCAAGGTGGAAGCAATCAGACAGGAAGTAGCAGTTTGCTGGGGAAAGACACCATACACAGGGTACATCAGCCGGAACTAAGGCCAGGCTTCTACCCAAATGTGTTCATAGTACCAAATCTACAAGTGGCAGGCGTCCAGTTTTGGACCTAGGCAGACTGAATCAGTACGTGCTCCTCGATCGGTTCCACATGGAGACACCATTCAGGCTTCTTCTCTCCATCCACCATTTTGACTGGCTATCCCCGCTAGACTTAAGCGGAGCCTACCTGCACGTACCGATGCACCCAGCGAGTTGCCATCTCCTTCGAATCGCCCAGCTGGGCCAAGTATTCGAATTTCGGGTGCCCCCCATTCGGGTTAGGCACAGCGCCCTACATGTTCGCCAGAGTGATGAAACAGGTAGTGCTGCTGTTTCACCAGATGTCGGTACACCTCAATCCGTACCCAGACTTCCGGTTACCAACAACCCCAGCAAGGGGTAATAGCCAAACACGTCCGGCTAACACAGGATTTACTTCACCAGTTGGGCTCGTTAGTAAATCGACAAGTCCCACCTCGACCCAACACGCAGTTGGTGTCCCTGGGCATGGAGTTTTGACACAGAGGTAAGCTTGGCTTAGCTATTTCAAGCTTATTGCTTAGCGCTAAGCAGCCTAGCCGAATGCCTAGTCAGCGTTCCCTCGGTGTCCCTCCGTGAACTAATACGGATCATCCAAATGATGACCTCGATTCGAAGGGTCGTTCCCCAGGCCGCACTACGCAGCAGCCCGGTATAACGCCGAGCTCTCCTATGGGGAACTAGATAGGCGGGTTTCGATCTCGGACCAAGTGAAGGAAGCCCTGTCCTGGTGGTCGTCACTGGCCAACCTCGGACAGGGGAGTCCCTTGGGCCCGCTCGCCGCAGGTATGACTCTGGTAACAGATACCTCCCCCAGGGTTGGGGAGCGCATCTATTGGGCCAACAAGCCCAAGGATATGGCCCGCATTAGTTTCGGGACTACCATATCAACCGGCTCGAACTGAGAGCAGTGTACTTGGCACTACCACGCTTTCTATCCGTAGTTCGAGACCACAGAGTCCTGCTCCGCACAGGCAACGCAGCGGTGGTCTCCTTCAAGAAGGGGGGGACGCATTCCCCATCGTTGTCAGTCCTGGCGGAGCAAAATCCTCCTTTGGTGCCTGGAATACAATGTGGAGCTAACCACACACCACCTTCCAGGGGTGAGGAACAGTCTGGCGACGCCCTTTTAGGGCGGCTCAGTCTCCAGAACACTGAGTGGCTGATACCCAAGTGGGTAGCCTCCAGGCTGTTTCGGCTGTGGGACGGTCCAAGGTTGGACCGTTTTGCCGCACCCCGGAACACCAAGCTCCCGATGTACGTAACGCTCCTGCTGATCTCAGGAGCCTGGGCCAGGGTCGCTTTGCTAGCCCTGTGGACTCGCTTAGTTGTGTACGCCTTTCCTCCCTTCCCGCTAGTTCACCGGGCACCTGAGAAAACTTCGACAGGTGCACATCCGCATATTATCATGGTTTGCACCCAATTGGCCAAGCAAGGCCTAGTTTCCACTTCTGTTGAAAATGCTAGTCGAAGCGCCAGCAGTGCTTCCAGACTTACCGGACCTGCCGTCCCAACCAGACGGCGCACTACCAACGAGCCCAGCAGGTATCACTTACATGCATAGAGGCTCCCAGTAGATACGAAAGCCTTATCTGAACGGGCTGCCAACGTCCTGGCCAGGGCGAACAGGGATTCCACCTACGCAGCCTACATTTCTAGGCTGCAAGCATATACTGATTGGTGTAGCAGAAGGGAGATTGATCCATACCATCCCTCTATTGGCCAGGTAGCAGGCTCCTTCGTCCACCTGTTTGAGGAAGTGGGTTTGTCCTATGCAGCGAGCGTTGGCTACAGGTCGGTCTTGTCCCCCACCACTCAGAATGTACGGGAACAAGACTAGCCGATTGTCCTATTATTAGGAGACTATTTACTGCTTTCCAGACGCCAAAACCCCATACAAGGGAGCCGCCCAATCAGCATCACTCAAATTTTTGTCGTGGAAAATAGTCTTCCTACTGGCCCTCGCCTCAGGTAGGCGCCGGTCAGAGCTAGGCGTGCACTGTCCTTCGCGGACGGTTGTGCCGCTTTTATGGACGATCAAGTTGTACTAAAGATACGAATTGGGTGTCTCGCCAAGAACCAAATCCCAGGACACGATCCTCAACCGATTGTCGTCCCCCGGCTGGCAAATATTGTCGGTCCGGAGGATCAGGAGGAATTGCTTCTCTGCCCGGTCCGAGCGCTGAGTTGCTACGAGAACCGTACCAGGTTTTCTAGACGGGGAACCAAACACGTGTTTTTGTGTTACGGCCCTGGCAAACAGGATAAGCCGGCTTCCCCGACTTCCGTCTCCAGGTGGATTACTGCGACTTTACTGGAGGTCTATATTACACTATCCTCCTCAACGTAGACCTTGCAGAGACACCAAGTACGAAAACATGAGGTCCGTGCGATTGCTAACTCGCTAGCGCTAGCGTCGGGTGCCCCCCTCAAGCACATTCTGAGGGCAGGTTCTGGAGAACGCAGAACGTCTTCATCAACTACTACCTAAGAGACACCCAATCTATTGAGCAGGGTCTCTTCAGGTTAGGCCCTGTCGTAGCGGGTCAGGCCTTGTTTGCTGACCCAGCCCGTACGGCCGCAGGGGCCTCTGCACATAGGCGATAAGTAAGTCTCGGCATTTTTGCGGGCAGATTGTCTGTTCCACGAGCACTTCCTGGAAGCTCCCAGGTTTCGCTTCTCTCGACCTACGCCCTCATGCGAACTGTTTCGGTCCTGCTTCAAGCTTATCACCCCCGAATTCGGCTTCGGTCTAGCTTTCTCGGGCACACCAAACCCTGTCACCACAGCAGCATTGGCTTCTTGCTTTGGGGACAGCACAGGCAAGGTAAGACACCACCCTTCTTGGGTCTTAACTTAGGTTTTTTGGGTTTGTTTTCATCCCGGACTGGGGAAAAGTCTTTCATCGTTCTCCTTTTTTTTCTGTTTGCTCGGAAAAACCCGCCACCTATCGGTGTCTGACTCTGCCTACAGTTCAAAATAGTCATTTTGACTGACTGGAGTCTATGGTGGGTAATTGAACGTAGTGAATTTAGGCGAGGGTTCTCTGAACCCACCTATTCATAGTTCATACCCACCATAGACTTCGGGATCCCCCCAACCTCCCCATTCTTTCCGTCGCATTGGTCTAAGTCCTCGAGGCGGAGAGAAAGGAACCAGAGTGATAAACGGCTACCTGTGGCACTGCCAGGTGGCCTTGGTCATGTGGGTTCATGACGTAAGGGGTAAAAGAATCGTGAGGTCATGGGGCTTCCCCTGACCTGGATTCTATCTCTCCGTCACCGGCAGAATCGCTGGTTAATGCCTACAGTTCAAAATAGTCATTTTGACTGACCGGAGTCTATGGTGGGTATGAACTATGTGAATAGGCGGGTTCAGAGAACCTTCGCCTAAGTTTGTGACAAAGGCTTGACTTTAGAGAATGTTATTTGACTCCAACATGGTAGATGATACACATATGATGATAATAATTAAAATTAGGAACTTCTTTCAATTGTTTAAAATTGACTTCATAAAATAGTTTACTATTGTGCCATGAACAAATCTTTCACAAGCACAGACCATAGAAAAGGTCTATGTCACTGTCACAAGTTATGCATGTCAAATTCTGACCTTAGAAAAGGTCTATGTCACTGTCACAAGTTATGCATGTCAAATTCTGACCTTAGAAAAGGTCTATGTCACTGTCACAAGTTATGCATGTCAAATTCTGATCTACTTTATCACTCGGCAAATGAAAAATTAGATTCATCCCCATAGCGAAAATAAATTCTTAAAATTTAGAGTTGTGGTAATATGCTTTTAAAAAGATTTATACATAGCTACAGTAAATAAATTTACAGATATAAAGTGTATTCACTGTCTTTTACAGGATAGCCAGGTGTCAGCCTTATTTGGGAAGATCTAGTATCATCTGTAGGTAAGTAGACATAACTCCAGATTCTGTGTCATCAGGGTTCTTTCTCCCAAGAAAAAATGCATAGCGCTGTAACTAATTTGCATACATTTACATAATAATTCTTGCATATTGTTTACATACCTTTCATTCATTAACAGAACTCATTTACAACTATGAATATTAATGAGCTCAGTGAAACATTCACAAAATACAAATGCTGCAGACTAAAAAAAAAAACAATAAATTATTGTTGCAATATTAATGTCAATTGTAAAACGTTAAATGAAACTCATTCGAAATGTTCAGCCAGAAATATGTTCATGAATTTCATGATTTTATTTACTTCAAAATCATTCTCCTTCAAAAAAATTGACCACGTAATTATTTGCCGTATTGTTGTAATTTATTACTCGTACCATCAACTTCTAAAACGTTTACATTTACAGTAATGAACGAACAAATAAAACTTCAAAACGATCATCATAGTTACGACGCGACATAACTTACTTTGCAATGTTATACACCGGTTATACCAATAATTCCTTTTACTCGGTCATGATGCCATGCAAAAAATGTTACATCTTTTTTTTTTATATGAAATGGAAGTAAAATCTGACTTATTTTTATCAGGAGTGATTATTTTTTATCTCTCGACCGCTTTGGTAAAAAACACAGACCCCCACCATGTTTGTGACACATTAGTTGACCGGCATGCGTCATTTGAGCCGATGGGTCAAGAATGCCATTAACCAATCAAAATGCCGTATAGTAATGCCGATAGAACTCAAAGTTTTCTGAATGGTGGTGATCATAAAAATTACATTGCGGAAGTAAAGCGATGTCGTAGTATGGTGTGTTGGCATCGATTTCAGTTAAAAACTGCATGATGGTTTTCGAAAGAGGTGATTAGCAATTTTTACATGATTTGCGATAACAGTTCAAATGTATTTTACCAAATCACGCAATAAACACGTTTTTTTTTCTTGAGTAGCGTAAACTGATCTTGAACTCCACTTTTACTATGTTATATCAAGGTGAAATTGATTTTGAAAGAATTTTAGTTTTCAATCTAAAGACTGTTCTATCCCAGAATGTATTTACTTACGAGGTGCTAATTTTCACGAAATTGACTAGCCGCTACCTATCGTGCGACTAGGTCTATTGTTTACAAATTATAATCCACAACTGACAGGATTTGTGACGGTTGGTATGTAATTATATAATAACAATCGAACAATAGTCCTGGTCGGAAGAGTTTCCATGGTTGTCACTAATTTTGAGTGCCGGTCAGAGCTGGCAGCGCGGCAAACAAACCTATTGCACATCTGCTATTGGCATGTCAAATATGAAACCAAGCGCCAAGGTCAGAACACATATCGCCAAGGTTCCAAGTAAAGCGCAGAGATTCACAAATATAGTGCCAAGCATCTCAGCGCTTAAAAGCCCTTGGGAGCACCCTGGTCGTGAATACAAATATCATTCCTTGGTCATATAGGATATAAAGTATGCCATGTCCAGCACATGATGCACTATTCTCGAAACAACGCCACATTTGGAATAGTTCAGTAGACTTTTATTTACCACATAGATCCTGGCATCTCTCAAATCTCACAACTGGTGGCCTTGTATATGCATTTAGAAAGTAAACAAATTGACAGACAAGGATTTGGTTGACCTACCGGATTCGGCTGATACCCCGCCCTGGGCGATCTTATGGAGGATTCGATTTTTTTTTAGAAAAATGTGGACCAAAAGTTCGCCCGGCGATGTTATGGCAGATATTACGAAGCCCATCTTGTCCGGAAAAATAACCCTGCACTGATAAAAATGGTCTCGCGTTGACCAAATATAATCATGCAAAGTATAAATTCAAAGCGTTTTAATACATTGGTGAGAGATCGCATTACGTTAACAAGAAGGAAAAGCAAGCCAAAGTCGAAATGCGGTGCATCATGGACATGACACAACACACGCTGCGACAACCGAGTAATCAGCGAAATCATTTTGGGCGCAATTGAACTTCAAGTACTTCTTTACAAACTGTTGCTGCCCGGCGATACTGCTGACATCAAGTGTGTGTTGACCGAAGTTTGACCCCAAGTCACGCACTGAACTGGCGCCTTACCGTAGCAACCTTTTTCTTTCGTGCTCCGCGTGTCCGCCTAGTAAAATTGTTATTATATCCGACGATACTGTAATCACATAACTTGTCTGCAACTCTGGCTTTGAATATATCAACATCGTTTACTTAGTGCGCTGCTTTTCTAATGACGCAAATTTGTTTACAATATTGTACCGGCTCTGAATATTTCAACTTTGTAATGCTTTCATAATAATTACGCAAACTCAAGTAATTTATATTACTGACTTTATAATGCATTACACTCGTAATAATTACACAAACATAAACATGGGCGCATTTAAATCATAGTAGTCAGGTGTCTTGTGATTCGTCAATGTTCCCAATGGTGAATTATTTTATTCAAAATGAAGTGAATATGTATTATATATATAAACTCTGGGCAGCGCACTTTGATTGCATTATTCGCGTACATTTCGAATGATCTCTACTAACCATGTGTTTGAACACATGGAATGTGGTTTGAATTACGTGCGGCATTGGGCAATGACCTCCAGAATTCACGCGCTGATATTTAAATTTGGGCCACCCAGCTTCACCCAAATTAATAGTTACCTATCATTTGTTCAAAAAACCTGTCAACTCTCACAAATACCACGAACGCGAAGAGTTTACTGAAAGGGAACGTCTTTTTTGGACAAAAAAAAAACATGTCAAATACAAGATTATGTCAAGGTTAGATTTCTAGAATGTACACGACCGCTTAACTCAGTGTTTTTTTAATAATCATGTGAAACGCAGGAGACATTTTAGTTCGCCAATTTCCTGTTTACCGATCTTGAACTTTTTGTCAGGAATGCGATACAGACAAAGATTAAACATTAACGATACCTACCATTGTCAAATCAACCAAGAGGCTGAATCAAGAAGGCTTGTGTATTTCAAAATTCGTAAATAGTATTCATTTCAAGCGCAGACTTTATTTGAGTGTAATAAACTAAGTTGAATGTATTCACGAGCCATAATACTCGTACCTTCTAAAGTTATGACTTTTACTCTTGAAATTGGTGATAAATACTTGCATAAAATACAAACATATACCATTTTTCATGCAACAAAAATTCGTATACAGCATTGGATTTATTGAATTTTTACGCGTTTCGACTTCACAGTGAATTATTTTTTGCGTCATATTTGAAATAGCGCGCTCGATGCAAGATGTCGGACGGGAAAATTGAGGTCTGTAAAAATGTTTGTTGGTTCAGTCAAGCATTGTGTGGATCAAAACATCGCCCGCTATTTGAAACATTGCCCATGGGGGCGGGGTTTAGGATGGGCGGGGTATCAGCCGAATCTGGTAGTAACTGACATAGATTCAAACTAAGAACACTATAAAATATCTTCTAAATGTTTGGCTTATACTGTGCTCTTGCTGTCGCTCACAAATGTCGTAAATTACGAAATTCAGACAAGATTTACAAACAAAATAAATATCTATTAGTAGGATTTACGAACACATTTTGTACAAAATACCCTCGCAAATCGCCCTCATTTAATTGTCAAGACTCGACTGTGATCATCACGCGTGTTACGGTTTGAGTGATTGCCATTTTAACAATGTCCCATTACTTTTAAGATTGCAACAATTGTTACATGGTGATCGCGATCAACACGGAACTGCCACTGAATATACTTTTCCACTCTAAAGTTATTTTGGTGTCATCGCACATGCGTAGTTTAGTCGACATGTGTTTCAAGATACCCCGCGACTTTACTCTCAGTATGGGACGGTTTCATGTCGCCCTTATCAAACACGTGATTTGTTTATTTATTGAAAATGGAGACTACGTCAAAAAAGAGCAGACAACTGCTCGACGAGTATTTTTCACGACGAGATGGAGAAACTGCTAAATCGTGTTCAGAACCAGAAACCCATGGGTGTCCTAACCCTGACAGCACCAAGAAACCGAAAGTTGATCGTACTGCAGCACGATTTCAGAAATAATGGAAAGTTAGCTGCGGTTCCGTAGCTCTTTGGTGCGACATACAATCTAATTTTGCCCTACCAATTTCATTCGGACGTCTTGTTTTTATTAGCTCCGCTGTCGACTTTGTCGAGCGGAGCTTATCATATGAGTGATTGTCCGTCGTCGTCGTCCGTGTCAATGTTTTACTTTTTCGACTTCTTTTTGAAAACTACAAGCCTGAATGCTTTGATACTTGGTGTATATGTACATTGGGTAGACCTCTCTTAGGTTTGTTCATTTCATGTTGATATCTTCAATTCTCTAATTTTGGTGAATATTTTTGTCATTTTTGGTAGAAAGTGATATTTTCGACTTCTTGTTAAAAACCGCAAGTGCAATTGCTTTGATATTACATATATAGGTACTACATGTGGACCTCTCTCAGATTTGTTCATTTTGTAATGATATCTTTAATTCTCTAATTTTGGTGAATATTTTTGTCATTTTTGGTAAAAAGTGATATTTTCGACTTCTTGTTAAAAATCGCAAGTCCAATTGCTTTGATACTACATATATAGGTACTACATGTGGACCTCTCTCAGATTTGTTCATTTCGTGATGATATCTTCAATTCTCTAATTTTGGTGAATATTTTTGTCATTTTTGGTAGAAAGTGATATTTTCGACTTCTTGTTAAAAACCGCAAGTGCAATTGCTTTGATATTACATATATAGGTACTACATGTGGACCTCTCTCAGATTTTGTTCATTTTGTAATGATATCTTTAATTCTCTAATTTTGGTGAATATTTTTGTCATTTTTGGTAAAAAGTGATATTTTCGACTTCTTGTTAAAAATCGCAAGTCCAATTGCTTTGATACTACATATATAGGTACTACATGTGGACCTCTCTCAGATTTGTTCATTTCGTGATGATATCTTCAATTCTCTAATTTTGGTGAATATTTTTGTCATTTTTGGTAAAAGTGATATTTTCGACTTCTTGTTAAAAACCAATAGTCCAATTGCTTTGATATTACATATATAGATACTACATGTGGACCTCTCTCAGATTTGTTCATTTCTTGATGATATCTTCAATTCTCTAATTTTGGTGAATATTTTTAGCTCCGCTGTCGACTTTGTCGAGCGGAGCTTATCATACGAGTGATTGTCCGTCGTCGTCAGTCCGTCGTCCGTGTGAATGTTTTACTTTTTCGACTTCTTCTTGAAAACTACAAGCCTGAATGCTTTGATACTTGGTGTATATGTACCTTGGGTAGACCTCTCTCAGATTTGTTCATTTCATGATGATATCTTCAATTCTCTAATTTTGGTGAATATTTTTGTCATTTTTAGTAAAAAGTGATATTTTCGACTTCTTGTTGAAAACCGCAAGTGCAATTGCTTTGATATTACATATATAGCTACTACATGTGGACCTCTCTCAGATTTGTTCATTTTGTAATGATATCTTTAATTCTCTAATTTTGGTGAATATTTTTGTCATTTTTGGTAAAAAGTGATATTTTCGACTTCTTGTTAAAAATCGCAAGTCCAATTGCTTTGATACTACATATATAGGTACTACATGTGGACCTCTCTCAGATTTGTTCATTTCGTGATGATATCTTCAATTCTCTAATTTTGGTGAATATTTTTGTAATTTTTGGTAAAAAGTGATATTTTCGACTTCTTGTTGAAAACCGCAAGTCCAATTGCTTTGATATTACATATATAGGTACTACATGTGGACCTCTCTCAGATTTGTTCATTTCATAATGATATCTTTAATTCTCTAATTTTGATGAATATTTTTGTCATTTTTGGTAAAAAGTGATATTTTCGACTTCTTGTTAAAAACTGCAAGTCCGATTGCTTTGATACTATACATATTGTTCATTTTCTAATGATGTCTTCTATTCTTTAATTGAAATGTGCATTGCTAACATCGGAGCTATCTCAGCCGACAGGCTGCTTGTTTTTGTTGTTGTATGTCGAACATGGGCCGGCCAGTGTCTGTCACGTAAATAATGCGGTCGGCAACATAGGGCTATGATTCCACAGCTAATGGAAGGTGAGACAATGTTAGCGAATCGATAGAAAATCGATCTTAGCATTGAGATCAAGTTACAAGACCGAAAGTTACTTTAGTTCGTTTTTCACTTTAATTCAGAAATTTCGATGAAAATAAAGTCATTTTGTGTCGTCATAAACGTCAACATGCGGGTTTGCATGAGCAGCACGGGAGATTACTTCATAATAATATTGATTGGCATAGAGTTTTTTTTCTGAGAAATTTCCCGTGAAAATTTATTCACAGGATGACTTGTGTTCTAGGCAGTGAACTTAAAAAGTGAACTTTTGAATGATGACTATTTTCCCCATTGTTAACAATGTGAGCTTATCATGAATATGTTTAATTAATACTGAGTTATTCAAATAAAGGTTCTGGTGTCTACTTTGCATATTTTGTTGTGATGTTTTGTTGTACCATCATAAATGGTACATTTTGTGGAGCAGACTGCCTAATTTGATGTCATGAAATTACACACATAATTAGAGCTCAGGTTGCACCAGCAAGCACCATTTTCAGCATGCTGTTCTTGTTTTCGGCGGACGACAGAGGGGACACCTCCCTCTCCTTCTCTCTTCCCCGTTGTGCTCGGTCGCGGGAAAATGCTCCGTAGTTTCCAGACAAAGTTTACTAATACTTTTTTTTCTTGATTAGTAAATTTACTATTACCTAGCAAATTCCAGAGAGAGCCCAGCTTATATTTGACACTCTTGTAGAAGATGTTGAGCACAAGTCTTTATCAAAACTTAACATTTCTTTGTGTGTTAATGATATGGTGTGAATAAGCACTAACTTAAAATATATATTGAGCAATACAAAAAATATTTTCTTTTAATTATTCTCCAAACAGTGATAACAGATCACAATGCATATTAGCTTGGTACATTTTGTCTAAATAGTAGTCCAACTCGTGTCTGAAAGCCATTAATTTGAATTTGGAGATGAACACATTTAAGGTAGCGGAATAGTTTTTTGGGCACTTTTCACATTTTTTTTTGAAAATCACAAGCATAGCTCCATAAGGCATGCCACATACATTAGTGTATTTATTTTATTGAAAAAATAATATCTTGTACAAGTAAACTGTTTTTTTCCTTGTGTGCAAACAAATACCCAAGTTTTTTGTTTATCCAGTGTACACCCCATGAGCGCTTCTCATTAATATTCATGGTTAACAAACATAACTGAACTGGGGCTAAGCTATTTACAAACAACTGATAAGATATCTGTTTGTAGTTTACACACAGCTGATAAGATGTGTGCACTGCTTCGTTTCAAGAGGAGGAAGCTGTACAGCAAAAACAAAAACAAAAAACACTTTCGAAACACAACAAATTTTGTATAAACAAAATAGTACATGAGTGTATCACATGTTACCGGATTTTGCCATAAATTCGCCCGGGCCGTTTAACGGCAGTTTGGTATTTTTTAAGATTTTTTTAAAAATATTTTGGGAAGACAAATTTATGTTCTAAATGTTATTTTAATAAATCTGTTGTCAAAATAAAAGTACAATGTCACAGTTGGAGATTTTTTATTTTTTTTTATTTCTGTTTGATACATTATATGCTTTTTAGGATCAGATCAGGGGGCCTTGACCCTTACCGAGTTCCGTGTTGATTGACATTCAACGAGATCCGAATTTTTAATTTGATGGCTGGTTTGAATATATCCACTTTTACAGTGATCAATATAAGCGTTTGGAAATAGCATAATTATATTGCGTGAGTGAAAGAAGCCAGTGAAACAGCGTGTTCTATTTATTTCTAACGCGCGTGATCGGCGTCTTTGATTGCGATTGTTTTGTATTTTTGTCTTCGAAATGTATCACTCGCTGCGTTTTTTTTGGGGGGTCACGTCTCGCAACTGAAAGTCCAAGCTGACTTTGTTTTGGCTGTAAAACTAAAAGCCCCCAACGTCGGATTCGTCAGCGTCATTCACAAATACTTGAAGGGCATCTGTGATATCTTCACCTTCAAACTGTCTTCGTCTAAAAAGTCAAATTCGTCATCTTCTTCTCCACAGTTAGCTTCCCCAGCTAACACCTCTTGAAGTTTGCTGTTCAGTAATTTACTTTCATTGACTCCACCGTCATTCACAGCAGTTTTCGTTTCCTCAACGGCGGTACTCACAATGGTAAAGGATGTTTCCCAAGATAGTACGACGTATTCAATGCGTAAGTGTGAATTATAAACAGACCAGAAAAGTCCGGTTAAAGCAACAAAAAGACGACAAAAAGACACTTTGAAGCCCCGTCATAGCCATAACAAGAAACCACGTGGGGTTGTTTAGTGTCTGTCAATATTTTAGAACACTGCATTTTCATTGGTCGAATTACGTTGAAAGAGTCGTCAATTGAAACAAATATTACAGTCTGTTGACAGTGATTGATCACTGTTATCATCATGAGAAAAAAAGAGTTATCCGCAATATACTTGCTGTTGGGGAGCCACACTACGGTAGCTTCCTTTGCCGAGATCGCCAGAATCTTCACGATAAAGTGGCAAGTTTAAAACTTGATGCAGCACAATTATTTGCGAACATAATGGACTTGAATTTAGCTGATGGTGGTTGTTACTATCTTAAAATAAAATCAAACCAAAGTCCGACGTACCTGCAAAAAGAGTGCATGTAAATGTGCTGTAAGACGAACACTTTGGTAAGGAGGGGCAGAGTTTCCTTCGAATTCGTCTAAAAATCGCTTTAGGCTTATTCAGGTAAAATGAAAACTAAACTTGCACGAACACTACAAAAGGTCCCTCCCGAAAATAACAAGTCCAACAAAAACGGTCTCGTCGGATAATGATTTACAATATTTTCGTGTTGAAAATTTACTCTGCATTTCTTCCAATTCCACACATAAAAAAAACTTACCCCACAGCCGTCATTCCATTTTCTTATTCTACCGTAATCTGCGCAAGTTTGCTCGCGGGAGTCTGATAATTATTGTCGGAAAGTGTTCTTGTGTCTCTAAAAGACTTTGAAACTTGTGGAATACTCACGAAAATAAGTTTGCAAATAAAACGGCCCAAACATAAATACGCTATGTTGACAAACACTTCAACTGCCCAGTGTAGTATTTGTGTTGTTTGCTACCTGCAAACAGAACCGCCCACTTTGCATAATCCCAGCTGTAATGAATGACGTCACCGTTCGTTATCCGCACAGACCGTGTCAAAACTCCATAGCGTGAAAGAAAACGGTAAAAATACAGTTTTTTCACAGACATAAATGTCGAATCATGATTTTTTCTGAAAACAACCTTCAAGGTAATTTATTTACTGCCAACCTATATAATTGTTGCTGCTAAAACGGGAGTTAACCTTGATTGAAGTTTAAAATCATAAAAGTGCCGATTTCTCGGTGTTCGATTTCTGGCAATTGCCGTTGACCTAATTTTAAATGGCGTTTCAGTGAGTAGCGCTACGATGTCGCCGTTTGGCTTTCCGTACTCTCGAATATGTTGGCTTCGTATCCGTATTTACATTTTTGCGAAATTCTATCGCGTATTTTCACAAACCTCGCGCAAACCACCGGTATACACTAACTTCAACACCAAAAAACGTGCTTGAAATTTTCCATTTTCGGATAGGAAAAAAAACTTAATTTAAAAAATAGAAATACGGATTTAAACGTTTAATTTAAATGTATTCACGTTAGTTAATTATCAGCCGCGCCGTTTTTCAGAATCACGTGACGCTAAAACAAACACAGTGTTCACAAAATATTAATAATAGAAAAGTACAAGTCAAGGGCTTTCCAAACATATATAGATTGTATAGGTTCTTGTAAAATTTACTCCGATTATAGATGTTTACATTTTCCATGCCAAAAAACTATCTCGCTACCTTAATTAAGTTCATTTTATGTTAATGTATACTGGTTGTTTTTATTGCAGGATTGCTCCTGCTACCACTACATCAGCTCCAAGTAAAGTACCACTATATGCTTTAGAGGATAAAAAAGAAAAAGAAGAGTTTTATGAATTCCAAAATGAAACATTCTGGAACAAGCAGTATGCGCTTGGCCGACCTCGCTCACCTTTCTGGATTTATGATGTAAGTTATTCCTATTTCACTGATCTAGCAGTCTAATGTCAGATGCAGCATGAATTTACCAATTGGCAGTTGTTTTTAATATAACAAGGCCAGGTTCCTTTCCCCGAGATTCTTCTTCTTTTTTAGCCTTTCAACTCCCTGTAGAGCATAGGCCATCGTCAGTCTCCTTCCACTCTCTTCTGCTCTGGGCTAGTCTGGTGATGGTGTGCCCCATCTTCTTCATTTCCTGTTCCCATGTTCTACACCAGGTGTTTCTTGGTCTTCCTCTATTTCTCTTCCCCTGTGGATTCCATTGCAATGCCTTTCTAGTGATGGTTCCTGGCTCTTTCCTTAGTGTATGACCAATCCAAGTCCATTTTCTTTTCTTCAGCTGATTTGTGGGAGATATCTGGTTTGTTTGTTCCCAGAGCTCTTGGTTACTAATCCGGTTTGACCACTATATATTCCCAGTATGTTTCTTGGGCAACAGTTTATAAAAAAGGAAATATTCTCCTGATCCGTAGCAAAAATCCAACTTGTTTAAGATTTTGAGTAACAGGGGGAAAAAACAATATAAGATCACAGTATTTATCAAATGTGTTGCATAAACTTTTTATACAATGTGATCTTTTCTTGATAAATTAACGTTTGCTCTGGGTGAATTTTGTTTATAATTGATATCTTTATTTGTGTCGAAGGTTCCATAATTTGTTGTAACTAAATTGGTGAATGGTTAGCCAAAGACCAGACTGGTGTATGGCCATCTGCCATAGATTCATTTCGCATTGCTATTCTCTCTAGCATATTTTAATACAATTCAACATGCTGTCATTTTATGTCCTTTGCTATACACTACATGTATACCAATTCTGATTTAGCGCATGTTTTTACAGGCACTTCTAATTTTACCAAGATAAAGGCTTTAAGAAGAATCCAAAATCATGCTTTGTGAGAAATATGGCTATAAAACTTGTATGATGTTCTGTACCACATTCAGAAAAACATGAAAGTTAAATAAACTTGTTATCTCATCCCTTGTTATCTCATAAGTTACATGCTAACATGATTCATTGTATTTTGGTTACAGCCCCAGCTGACAGCAATATTATCTATAACCCACAGAGCAACAGGAGCTATAATGATGTGCTGTAAGTACAAAGAAAACTTACTATTGTTGTTTTCATGGATGTGAACTAACTTGATATGAATGAGTAATACAAGAGAGATGACAAAAAATAAAAATGAAATTATCTCCATTATCTTCAGCATTTGCTTATTCAGTCTGTCTGCAGTCTTCTTTGAACTTGCTTTTGCTTGCAATTTTATTTCTGCAGTCACTTGCTCATCATGTAATCATATCTTATCAGTTACAAGTTTATCATGACTAAGGCAAAGGAATTGGTGCATGTGCATATTAGTAATGTTAATGTTGCCTTCAGCAGCCTTGTATAGCCTTACATAGATTTTACACTAATATGTTTTTATAGACAAATGGTTTTTATATGATGGATGGATTATTGTTTTTATGGATCGCACAATTGTACGATTGATAAAATATTTGTCCAAAAAATAATAAGATGGTACTTTTGTAACAAACCGTTTATCAAAACATAAAAAGTTTGAAAAGAGAAAATTAAAAATTCTTCTGTAAACTAAATGCTCATTATTATTTTGGTCTCTGAATAAGCTGAGTCAGCAAAAATATTGCTGAAAGTGTTGTCGTATATTAAGGTGGTCTTTTATATACAGGTTGTTCATGCATAAAATTGGTCACTATAGCAGGTAGTCTGTTATATAGAGGTGATTACAAACAGGTTAATGTAATAACTGATTCTTTGTTTATTTTGCAGCCATTGCTACATTTGCTGTAGGAATGAATGTTTTACCACATGACTTCATGTTTTATGTTGACTGGGTCAAAGGTCTAGAGTTACCATGGTGGGTGTACTATGCAGGCAAAGCCACTATTGCATGGCCATTGATGTACCATTTGGGCAATGGTGTTAGACATCTGGTAAGTCAAATAAAACAGACAAAGTTGCACAGTCTGCACTGATGATAAAATCTACTTTGCATCAGCAAGTTTCGACATCAACTAACTTACCATCCCCATGTACTTCTATACTGACATGACTAAATACCAAAAAATACCTTTTTTTTACTTTGAATCTATTTTCGCTGAAGGGATGATTCAGTGTAAAGAAAATCTAGTGAAAATTCATTTTATTCCTATATTTTATTTTCAAAAATCAGTGTACATAAACTTCATACAAAGCAGCTAAAATTTTAGCTAAAATGCAATCAAAATAAGGTTATACGAATGTCTTATTTTGACCACTGACACATGTATATAAAGTTCAGTTCTTCTCGGTGAGCCGAAATTATTGCCGCACTTAAATGACTGATTTCACAAATGCTAATTCAGGCAGTTGATCTAAATTGTATTTGAGTTAATGTGAATTAACTTAAAAGGCTGTACCTGATAGGCTACCTGATAGGCTACCTGATAGGCTGTACCTGACAGGCTGTACCTGACAGGCTGTACCTGACAGGCTGTACCTGATAGGCTACCTGACAGGCTGTACCTGACAGGCTACCTGATAGGCTGTACCTGATAGGCTGTACCTGATAGGCTACCTGACAGGCTGTACCTGACCCTAACAGTCAGACCAATCAGAGCAGCTTGTTTGTTTTTTCAACATACCAAATTCTAGTCTGTCTCTGCAACCCAAACCCTCAAAATTAACCAAACTTAATATACCAATGGTAAAAATAGTGTATGTACATCCACTGAGTGGACAGTAATGCACATTTTATAGTAAATCTTTGTTTTTATTTCTTTCAGTTCTGGGACATGGGATATGGTTTTGAGATGCGTAACTTGTACAGGTCTGGCTATGCTGTATGCTTATGGTCTGTGGTTGCTGCATGGGGACTAGCTGCTATCCCAATCAGCTAAATATATTCATGACATTCAGTATTGCAATGAATTAATGCTGACAGCTGTGGATTCCTAGATAACTGCAAACTTTGGTCAGATTTGGTTAGAAAATCAACATAGAAGTTGTCACAAATGAATAATAAATTTGCTGATGTCTGTCAGTTCAGTTTTTTTTGGAGCAATTACAAATTGTTATATAGATTCAAGCCTTGAACATTGGTATTCTCAGAGAGCTCAGTTTTAAGGTCAAAGTTTCTAAAAATGCTTTGGACTGATTGAAATTGTGCATAAAGTACTAATAAAGGGAATCAAGACATTTGGGTGGGCATTGAGGCAGTCACCTCCACTGCCTCTGTGAATTTAGAACTCTTTCTACACAAGTTATGGACATCACATAATTGGCATTCTATTTGACACAATCTTTGGTACAGTCATTCATCAAAATATTCAGTTATTGTATTTGCTGATAGTACATTATCATAGCTGTTCCCTACCAATACAGAAGACAAAATTGCTCATTAATTATACCTGAATCACATCTTAATAAAAAAATATCACCAGACGCAAAATAAGATAATTCAATGATGTGTATATTGCAAGTCTTGGTTGGGCATGCTGCCACACAGATAATCGCTGGAAACCAGCTGTCAGCATCTGTAATTTGCAATAAATGACCAAGTTTTGTTTTGTATAAAAAGACCAGTGTTAGATGCACAGTACTTTATGATGGTTACTTGCTTGTTAGTATTAAACACTAAGTTAAACATAGTCTTGTACAGTTTTCCAATATTCCTGCAACAAATGTTTTCTCAAGTAAATCAACAACTTTTACAAAAACTGAGATGAAATTTTTACCAATAAAATTCTATTCATGTTAGCTGGGATGCACAGAAATCTTGATAGAAAACATTCATTTTGGAATGGGTTGTGAGCCACACCCGGCAGTGGCTCTAGATAAGAAACCTGTTATGGTGCGTGTGCTCACTATTTTGATTTACTTATTTATGATCGTAGTGATGGTATTCTGGCACAATTCCACAGAGGATTTTTTTTGTAGATACTAGAAATTTGATGTCCTGATTATTTTCGCCAAAATCTATGTACTGTGATTGGGAGTGTGTTCCCAACGTGATTGTCTTGATGTAGATGGCTTAAGCTAAAAGTTAATAAAAGTGGATTGTCTTGTATGTATAGTTTTGTGTGTGTATGATGCAGCACCCATGAAATATTGCAGCCATCTTACTTGCTTCATGTATACAGTATACAATTTGACGTACGAACAAACTGGTTGAATCAATACTTCAATAGTATTTCTCAAGAAATGTGGTTATAAATGTGCATTTTTAGTAAAGATTTTGTATAGAGGTGGCTGACATGAAATCAGTATCCCACCTGATTTTGAATAGCAATGAAATCCTTATCCATCATGTTAAAAATCCAATCTGCTATCCCCTGAAAGGTAAAGTACAGTTCATGGAATATTTTTTTATTTTCACAAGTCTGATGGAGCATTTATGGAAAGTTCTTGCTTAGTTTCTTTGTTCTCAACAATCCCAATTTACTATGATAGGACTGTTTTGACTCAAACCAACAATTTTCAGATCAAAAATCTGTGTGAATGCATAGTCAATGAAGCAGGTGGTAAGGTTAGCTGTGTGAATGCATAGTCACTGAAGCAGGTGGTAAGGTTAGCTGTGTGAATGCATAGTCACTGAAGCAGGTGGTAAGGTTAGCTGTGTGAATGCATAGTCAATGAAGCAGGTGGTAAGGTTAGCTGTGTGAATGCATAGTCAATGAAGCAGGTGGTAAGGTTAGCTGTGTGAATGCATAGTCAATGAAGCAGGTGGTAAGGTTAGCTGTGTGAATGCATAATCAATGAAGCAGGTGGTAAGGTTAGCTGTGTGAATGCATAATCAATGAAGCAGGTGGTAAGGTTAGCTGTGTGAATGCATAGTCAATGAAGCAGGTGGTAAGGTTAGCTGTGTGAATGCATAGTCAATGAAGCAGGTGGTAAGGTTAGTGTGTGAATGCATAGTCAATGAAGCAGGTGGTAAGGTTAGCTGTGTGAATGCATAGTCAATGAAGAAGGTGGTAAGGTTAGCTGTGTGAATGCATAGTCAATGAAGCAGGTGGTAAGGTTAGCTGTGTGAATGCATAGTCAATGAAGCAGGTGGTAAGGTTAGCTGTGTGAATGCATAGTCAATGAAGCAGGTGGTAAGGTTAGCTGTGTGAATGCATAGTCAATGAAGCAGGTGGTAAGGTTAGCTGTGTGAATGCATAGTCAATGAAGCAGGTGGTAAGGTTAGCTGTGTGAATGCATAGTCAATGAAGAAGGTGGTAAGGTTAGCTGTGTGAATGCATAGTCAATGAAGCAGGTGGTAAGGTTAGCTGTGTGAATGCATAGTCAATGAAGCAGGTGGTAAGGTTAGCTGTGTGAATGCATAGTCAATGAAGCAGGTGGTAAGGTTAGCTGTGTGAATGCATAGTCAATGAAGCAGGTGGTAAGGTTAGCTGTGTGAATGCATAGTCAATGAAGCAGGTGGTAAGGTTAGTGTGTGAATGCATAGTCAATGAAGCAGGTGGTAAGGTTAGCTGTGTGAATGCATAGTCAATGAAGCAGGTGGTAATGTTAGCTATGTGAATGCATAGTCAATGAAGCAGGTGGTAAGGTTAGCTGTGTGAATGCATAGTCAATGAAGCAGGTGGTAAGGTTAGCTGTGTGAATGCATAGTCAATGAAGCAGGTGGTAAGGTTAGCTGTGTGAATGCATAGTCAATGAAGCAGGTGGTAAGGTTAGCTGTGTGAATGCATAGTCAATGAAGCAGGTGGTAAGGTTAGCTGTGTGAATGCATAGTCAATGAAGCAGGTGGTAAGGTTAGCTGTGTGAATGCATAGTCAATGAAGCAGGTGGTAAGGTTAGCTGTGTGAATGCATAGTCAATGAAGAAGGTGGTAAGGTTAGCTGTGTGAATGCATAGTCAATGAAGCAGGTGGTAAGGTTAGCTGTGTGAATGCATAGTCAATGAAGCAGGTGGTAAGGTTAGCTGTGTGAATGCATAGTCAATGAAGCAGGTGGTAAGGTTAGCTGTGTGAATGCATAGTCAATGAAGCAGGTGGTAAGGTTAGCTGTGTGAATGCATAGTCAATGAAGCAGGTGGTAAGGTTAGTGTGTGAATGCATAGTCAATGAAGCAGGTGGTAAGGTTAGCTGTGTGAATGCATAGTCAATGAAGCAGGTGGTAATGTTAGCTATGTGAATGCATAGTCAATGAAGCAGGTGGTAAGGTTAGCTGTGTGAATGCATAGTCAATGAAGCAGGTGGTAAGGTTAGCTGTGTGAATGCATAGTCAATGAAGCAGGTGGTAAGGTTAGCTGTGTGAATGCATAGTCAATGAAGCAGGTGGTAAGGTTAGCTGTGTGAATGCATAGTCAATGAAGAAGGTGGTAAGGTTAGCTGTGTGAATGCATAGTCAATGAAGCAGGTGGTAAGGTTAGCTGTGTGAATGCATAGTCAATGAAGCAGGTAGTAAGGTTAGCTGTGTGAATGCATAGTCAATGAAGCAGGTGGTAAGGTTAGCTGTGTGAATGCATAGTCAATGAAGCAGGTGGTAAGGTTAGCTGTGTGAATGCATAGTCAATGAAGCAGGTGGTAAGGTTAGCTGTGTGAATGCATAGTCAATGAAGCAGGTGGTAAGGTTAGCTGTGTGAATGCATAGTCAATGAAGCAGGTGGTAAGGTTAGCTGTGTGAATGCATAGTCAATGAAGAAGGTGGTAAGGTTAGCTGTGTGAATGCATAGTCAATGAAGCAGGTGGTAAGGTTAGCTGTGTGAATGCATAGTCAATGAAGCAGGTGGTAAGGTTAGCTGTGTGAATGCATAGTCAATGAAGCAGGTGGTAAGGTTAGCTGTGTGAATGCATAGTCAATGAAGCAGGTGGTAAGGTTAGCTGTGTGAATGCATAGTCAATGAAGCAGGTGGTAAGGTTAGTGTGTGAATGCATAGTCAATGAAGCAGGTGGTAAGGTTAGCTGTGTGAATGCATAGTCAATGAAGCAGGTGGTAATGTTAGCTATGTGAATGCATAGTCAATGAAGCAGGTGGTAAGGTTAGCTGTGTGAATGCATAGTCAATGAAGCAGGTGGTAAGGTTAGCTGTGTGAATGCATAGTCAATGAAGCAGGTGGTAAGGTTAGCTGTGTGAATGCATAGTCAATGAAGCAGGTGGTAAGGTTAGCTGTGTGAATGCATAGTCAATGAAGAAGGTGGTAAGGTTAGCTGTGTGAATGCATAGTCAATGAAGCAGGTGGTAAGGTTAGCTGTGTGAATGCATAGTCAATGAAGCAGGTAGTAAGGTTAGCTGTGTGAATGCATAGTCAATGAAGCAGGTGGTAAGGTTAGCTGTGTGAATGCATAGTCAATGAAGCAGGTGGTAAGGTTAGCTGTGTGAATGCATAGTCAATGAAGCAGGTGGTAAGGTTAGTGTGTGAATGCATAGTCAATGAAGCAGGTGGTAAGGTTAGCTGTGTGAATGCATAGTCAATGAAGCAGGTGGTAAGGTTAGCTGTGTGAATGCATAGTCAATGAAGCAGGTGGTAAGGTTAGCTGTGTGAATGCATAGTCAATGAAGCAGGTGGTAAGGTTAGCTGTGTGAATGCATAGTCAATGAAGCAGGTGGTAAGGTTAGCTGTGTGAATGCATAGTCAATGAAGCAGGTGGTAAGGTTAGTGTGTGAATGCATAGTCAATGAAGCAGGTGGTAAGGTTAGCTGTGTGAATGCATAGTCAATGAAGCAGGTGGTAAGGTTAGCTGTGTGAATGCATAGTCAATGAAGCAGGTGGTAAGGTTAGCTGTGTGAATGCATAGTCAATGAAGCAGGTGGTAAGGTTAGTGTGTGAATGCATAGTAAATGAAGCAGGTGGTAAGGTTAGCTGTGTGAATGCATAGTCAATGAAGCAGGTGGTAAGGTTAGCTGTGTGAATGCATAGTCAATGAAGCAGGTGGTAAGGTTAGCTGTGTGAATGCATAGTCAATGAAGCAGGTGGTAAGGTTAGCTGTGTGAATGCATAATCAATGAAGCAGGTGGTAAGGTTAGCTGTGTGAATGCATAGTCAATGAAGCAGGTGGTAAGGTTAGCTGTGTGAATGCATAGTCAATGAAGCAGGTGGTAAGGTTAGTGTGTGAATGCATAGTCAATGAAGCAGGTGGTAAGGTTAGCTGTGTGAATGCATAGTCAATGAAGAAGGTGGTAAGGTTAGCTGTGTGAATGCATAGTCAATGAAGCAGGTGGTAAGGTTAGCTGTGTGAATGCATAGTCAATGAAGCAGGTGGTAAGGTTAGCTGTGTGAATGCATAGTCAATGAAGCAGGTGGTAAGGTTAGCTGTGTGAATGCATAGTCAATGAAGCAGGTGGTAAGGTTAGCTGTGTGAATGCATAGTCAATGAAGCAGGTGGTAAGGTTAGCTGTGTGAATGCATAGTCAATGAAGCAGGTGGTAAGGTTAGCTGTGTGAATGCATAGTCAATGAAGCAGGTGGTAAGGTTAGCTGTGTGAATGCATAGTCAATGAAGCAGGTGGTAAGGTTAGCTGTGTGAATGCATAGTCAATGAAGCAGGTGGTAAGGTTAGCTGTGTGAATGCATAATCAATGAAGCAGGTGGTAAGGTTAGCTGTGTGAATGCATAGTCAATGAAGCAGGTGGTAAGGTTAGCTGTGTGAATGCATAGTCAATGAAGCAGGTGGTAAGGTTAGTGTGTGAATGCATAGTCAATGAAGCAGGTGGTAAGGTTAGCTGTGTGAATGCATAGTCAATGAAGAAGGTGGTAAGGTTAGCTGTGTGAATGCATAGTCAATGAAGCAGGTGGTAAGGTTAGCTGTGTGAATGCATAGTCAATGAAGCAGGTGGTAAGGTTAGCTGTGTGAATGCATAGTCAATGAAGCAGGTGGTAAGGTTAGCTGTGTGAATGCATAGTCAATGAAGCAGGTGGTAAGGTTAGCTGTGTGAATGCATAGTCAATGAAGCAGGTGGTAAGGTTAGCTGTGTGAATGCATAGTCAATGAAGCAGGTGGTAAGGTTAGCTGTGTGAATGCATAGTCAATGAAGAAGGTGGTAAGGTTAGCTGTGTGAATGCATAGTCAATGAAGCAGGTGGTAAGGTTAGCTGTGTGAATGCATAGTCAATGAAGCAGGTGGTAAGGTTAGCTGTGTGAATGCATAGTCAATGAAGCAGGTGGTAAGGTTAGCTGTGTGAATGCATAGTCAATGAAGCAGGTGGTAAGGTTAGCTGTGTGAATGCATAGTCAATGAAGCAGGTGGTAAGGTTAGTGTGTGAATGCATAGTCAATGAAGCAGGTGGTAAGGTTAGCTGTGTGAATGCATAGTCAATGAAGCAGGTGGTAATGTTAGCTGTGTGAATGCATAGTCAATGAAGCAGGTGGTAAGGTTAGCTGTGTGAATGCATAGTCAATGAAGCAGGTGGTAAGGTTAGCTGTGTGAATGCATAGTCAATGAAGCAGGTGGTAAGGTTAGCTGTGTGAATGCATAGTCAATGAAGCAGGTGGTAAGGTTAGCTGTGTGAATGCATAGTCAATGAAGAAGGTGGTAAGGTTAGCTGTGTGAATGCATAGTCAATGAAGCAGGTGGTAAGGTTAGCTGTGTGAATGCATAGTCAATGAAGCAGGTAGTAAGGTTAGCTGTGTGAATGCATAGTCAATGAAGCAGGTGGTAAGGTTAGCTGTGTGAATGCATAGTCAATGAAGCAGGTGGTAAGGTTAGCTGTGTGAATGCATAGTCAATGAAGCAGGTGGTAAGGTTAGTGTGTGAATGCATAGTCAATGAAGCAGGTGGTAAGGTTAGCTGTGTGAATGCATAGTCAATGAAGCAGGTGGTAAGGTTAGCTGTGTGAATGCATAGTCAATGAAGCAGGTGGTAAGGTTAGCTGTGTGAATGCATAGTCAATGAAGCAGGTGGTAAGGTTAGCTGTGTGAATGCATAGTCAATGAAGCAGGTGGTAAGGTTAGCTGTGTGAATGCATAGTCAATGAAGCAGGTGGTAAGGTTAGTGTGTGAATGCATAGTCAATGAAGCAGGTGGTAAGGTTAGCTGTGTGAATGCATAGTCAATGAAGCAGGTGGTAAGGTTAGCTGTGTGAATGCATAGTCAATGAAGCAGGTGGTAAGGTTAGCTGTGTGAATGCATAATCAATGAAGCAGGTGGTAAGGTTAGCTGTGTGAATGCATAGTCAATGAAGCAGGTGGTAAGGTTAGCTGTGTGAATGCATAGTCAATGAAGCAGGTGGTAAGGTTAGTGTGTGAATGCATAGTCAATGAAGCAGGTGGTAAGGTTAGCTGTGTGAATGCATAGTCAATGAAGAAGGTGGTAAGGTTAGCTGTGTGAATGCATAGTCAATGAAGCAGGTGGTAAGGTTAGCTGTGTGAATGCATAGTCAATGAAGCAGGTGGTAAGGTTAGCTGTGTGAATGCATAGTCAATGAAGCAGGTGGTAAGGTTAGCTGTGTGAATGCATAGTCAATGAAGCAGGTGGTAAGGTTAGCTGTGTGAATGCATAGTCAATGAAGCAGGTGGTAAGGTTAGCTGTGTGAATGCATAGTCAATGAAGCAGGTGGTAAGGTTAGCTGTGTGAATGCATAGTCAATGAAGAAGGTGGTAAGGTTAGCTGTGTGAATGCATAGTCAATGAAGCAGGTGGTAAGGTTAGCTGTGTGAATGCATAGTCAATGAAGCAGGTGGTAAGGTTAGCTGTGTGAATGCATAGTCAATAAAGCAGGTGGTAAGGTTAGCTGTGTGAATGCATAGTCAATGAAGCAGGTGGTAAGGTTAGCTGTGTGAATGCATAGTCAATGAAGCAGGTGGTAAGGTTAGTGTGTGAATGCATAGTCAATGAAGCAGGTGGTAAGGTTAGCTGTGTGAATGCATAGTCAATGAAGCAGGTGGTAATGTTAGCTATGTGAATGCATAGTCAATGAAGCAGGTGGTAAGGTTAGCTGTGTGAATGCATAGTCAATGAAGCAGGTGGTAAGGTTAGCTGTGTGAATGCATAGTCAATGAAGCAGGTGGTAAGGTTAGCTGTGTGAATGCATAGTCAATGAAGCAGGTGGTAAGGTTAGCTGTGTGAATGCATAGTCAATGAAGCAGGTGGTAAGGTTAGCTGTGTGAATGCATAGTCAATGAAGCAGGTGGTAAGGTTAGCTGTGTGAATGCATAGTCAATGAAGCAGGTGGTAAGGTTAGCTGTGTGAATGCATAGTCAATGAAGAAGGTGGTAAGGTTAGCTGTGTGAATGCATAGTCAATGAAGCAGGTGGTAAGGTTAGCTGTGTGAATGCATAGTCAATGAAGCAGGTGGTAAGGTTAGCTGTGTGAATGCATAGTCAATGAAGCAGGTGGTAAGGTTAGCTGTGTGAATGCATAGTCAATGAAGCAGGTGGTAAGGTTAGCTGTGTGAATGCATAGTCAATGAAGCAGGTGGTAAGGTTAGTGTGTGAATGCATAGTCAATGAAGCAGGTGGTAAGGTTAGCTGTGTGAATGCATAGTCAATGAAGCAGGTGGTAATGTTAGCTATGTGAATGCATAGTCAATGAAGCAGGTGGTAAGGTTAGCTGTGTGAATGCATAGTCAATGAAGCAGGTGGTAAGGTTAGCTGTGTGAATGCATAGTCAATGAAGCAGGTGGTAAGGTTAGCTGTGTGAATGCATAGTCAATGAAGCAGGTGGTAAGGTTAGCTGTGTGAATGCATAGTCAATGAAGAAGGTGGTAAGGTTAGCTGTGTGAATGCATAGTCAATGAAGCAGGTGGTAAGGTTAGCTGTGTGAATGCATAGTCAATGAAGCAGGTAGTAAGGTTAGCTGTGTGAATGCATAGTCAATGAAGCAGGTGGTAAGGTTAGCTGTGTGAATGCATAGTCAATGAAGCAGGTGGTAAGGTTAGCTGTGTGAATGCATAGTCAATGAAGCAGGTGGTAAGGTTAGCTGTGTGAATGCATAGTCAATGAAGCAGGTGGTAAGGTTAGCTGTGTGAATGCATAGTCAATGAAGCAGGTGGTAAGGTTAGCTGTGTGAATGCATAGTCAATGAAGAAGGTGGTAAGGTTAGCTGTGTGAATGCATAGTCAATGAAGCAGGTGGTAAGGTTAGCTGTGTGAATGCATAGTCAATGAAGCAGGTGGTAAGGTTAGCTGTGTGAATGCATAGTCAATGAAGCAGGTGGTAAGGTTAGCTATGTGAATGCATAGTCAATGAAGCAGGTGGTAAGGTTAGCTGTGTGAATGCATAGTCAATGAAGCAGGTGGTAAGGTTAGCTGTGTGAATGCATAGTCAATGAAGCAGGTGGTAAGGTTAGCTGTGTGAATGCATAGTCAATGAAGCAGGTGGTAAGGTTAGCTGTGTGAATGCATAGTCAATGAAGAAGGTGGTAAGGTTAGCTGTGTGAATGCATAGTCAATGAAGCAGGTGGTAAGGTTAGCTGTGTGAATGCATAGTCAATGAAGCAGGTAGTAAGGTTAGCTGTGTGAATGCATAGTCAATGAAGCAGGTGGTAAGGTTAGCTGTGTGAATGCATAGTCAATGAAGCAGGTGGTAAGGTTAGCTGTGTGAATGCATAGTCAATGAAGCAGGTGGTAAGGTTAGTGTGTGAATGCATAGTCAATGAAGCAGGTGGTAAGGTTAGCTGTGTGAATGCATAGTCAATGAAGCAGGTGGTAAGGTTAGCTGTGTGAATGCATAGTCAATGAAGCAGGTGGTAAGGTTAGCTGTGTGAATGCATAGTCAATGAAGCAGGTGGTAAGGTTAGCTGTGTGAATGCATAGTCAATGAAGCAGGTGGTAAGGTTAGCTGTGTGAATGCATAGTCAATGAAGCAGGTGGTAAGGTTAGTGTGTGAATGCATAGTCAATGAAGCAGGTGGTAAGGTTAGCTGTGTGAATGCATAGTCAATGAAGCAGGTGGTAAGGTTAGCTGTGTGAATGCATAGTCAATGAAGCAGGTGGTAAGGTTAGCTGTGTGAATGCATAGTCAATGAAGCAGGTGGTAAGGTTAGTGTGTGAATGCATAGTAAATGAAGCAGGTGGTAAGGTTAGCTGTGTGAATGCATAGTCAATGAAGCAGGTGGTAAGGTTAGCTGTGTGAATGCATAGTCAATGAAGCAGGTGGTAAGGTTAGCTGTGTGAATGCATAGTCAATGAAGCAGGTGGTAAGGTTAGCTGTGTGAATGCATAATCAATGAAGCAGGTGGTAAGGTTAGCTGTGTGAATGCATAGTCAATGAAGCAGGTGGTAAGGTTAGCTGTGTGAATGCATAGTCAATGAAGCAGGTGGTAAGGTTAGTGTGTGAATGCATAGTCAATGAAGCAGGTGGTAAGGTTAGCTGTGTGAATGCATAGTCAATGAAGAAGGTGGTAAGGTTAGCTGTGTGAATGCATAGTCAATGAAGCAGGTGGTAAGGTTAGCTGTGTGAATGCATAGTCAATGAAGCAGGTGGTAAGGTTAGCTGTGTGAATGCATAGTCAATGAAGCAGGTGGTAAGGTTAGCTGTGTGAATGCATAGTCAATGAAGCAGGTGGTAAGGTTAGCTGTGTGAATGCATAGTCAATGAAGCAGGTGGTAAGGTTAGCTGTGTGAATGCATAGTCAATGAAGCAGGTGGTAAGGTTAGCTGTGTGAATGCATAGTCAATGAAGCAGGTGGTAAGGTTAGCTGTGTGAATGCATAGTCAATGAAGCAGGTGGTAAGGTTAGCTGTGTGAATGCATAGTCAATGAAGCAGGTGGTAAGGTTAGCTGTGTGAATGCATAATCAATGAAGCAGGTGGTAAGGTTAGCTGTGTGAATGCATAGTCAATGAAGCAGGTGGTAAGGTTAGCTGTGTGAATGCATAGTCAATGAAGCAGGTGGTAAGGTTAGTGTGTGAATGCATAGTCAATGAAGCAGGTGGTAAGGTTAGCTGTGTGAATGCATAGTCAATGAAGAAGGTGGTAAGGTTAGCTGTGTGAATGCATAGTCAATGAAGCAGGTGGTAAGGTTAGCTGTGTGAATGCATAGTCAATGAAGCAGGTGGTAAGGTTAGCTGTGTGAATGCATAGTCAATGAAGCAGGTGGTAAGGTTAGCTGTGTGAATGCATAGTCAATGAAGCAGGTGGTAAGGTTAGCTGTGTGAATGCATAGTCAATGAAGCAGGTGGTAAGGTTAGCTGTGTGAATGCATAGTCAATGAAGCAGGTGGTAAGGTTAGCTGTGTGAATGCATAGTCAATGAAGAAGGTGGTAAGGTTAGCTGTGTGAATGCATAGTCAATGAAGCAGGTGGTAAGGTTAGCTGTGTGAATGCATAGTCAATGAAGCAGGTGGTAAGGTTAGCTGTGTGAATGCATAGTCAATGAAGCAGGTGGTAAGGTTAGCTGTGTGAATGCATAGTCAATGAAGCAGGTGGTAAGGTTAGCTGTGTGAATGCATAGTCAATGAAGCAGGTGGTAAGGTTAGTGTGTGAATGCATAGTCAATGAAGCAGGTGGTAAGGTTAGCTGTGTGAATGCATAGTCAATGAAGCAGGTGGTAATGTTAGCTGTGTGAATGCATAGTCAATGAAGCAGGTGGTAAGGTTAGCTGTGTGAATGCATAGTCAATGAAGCAGGTGGTAAGGTTAGCTGTGTGAATGCATAGTCAATGAAGCAGGTGGTAAGGTTAGCTGTGTGAATGCATAGTCAATGAAGCAGGTGGTAAGGTTAGCTGTGTGAATGCATAGTCAATGAAGAAGGTGGTAAGGTTAGCTGTGTGAATGCATAGTCAATGAAGCAGGTGGTAAGGTTAGCTGTGTGAATGCATAGTCAATGAAGCAGGTAGTAAGGTTAGCTG
>NC_140645.1:2883398-3033377 GCF_978046115.1 Saccoglossus kowalevskii | reverse complement strand
CAACTATAGCCTAGAATCTTCAGGAATCCACTCATTATCCACACCTAATGCCTAGAACCTAATGGAGTCAACTAATTTTACACAACTACAGTAATCCATGTATTATCCTCACCAAATGCCTAGAATCTAATGGATTCAACTAATTTTACACAACTACAGCCTAGAATCTACAGGAATCCATGTATTATCCACACCTATTGCCTAGAACCTAATGGATTCAACTAATTTTACACAACTATAGCCTAGAATCTACAGGAATCCATGTATTATCCACACCTATTGCCTAGAACCTAATGGATTCAACTAATTTTACACAACTACAGCCTAGAATCTACAGGAATCCATGTATTATCCACACCTAATGCCTAGAACCTAATGAATTCCACTAATTTTACACAACTATAGCCTAGAATCTACAGGAATCCATGTATTATCCACACCTAATGCATAGAACCTAATGGAGTCAACTAGTTTTACACAACTACAGCCTAGAATCTACAGGAATCCATGTATTATCCACACCTAATGCCTAGAACCTAATGAAGTCCACTAATTTTACACAACTATAGCCTAGAATCTACAGGAATCCATGTATTATCCTCACCTAATGCCTAGAACCTAATGAAGTCCACTAATTTTACACAACTATAGCCTAGAATCTACAGGAATTCATGTATTATCCTCACCTAATGCCTAGAACCTAATGAAGTCCACTAATTTTACACAACTATAGCCTAGAATCTACAGGAATCCATGTATTATCCTCACCTAATGCCTAGAACCTAATGAAGTCCACTAATTTTACACAACTATAGCCTAGAATCTACAGGAATTCATGTATTATCCTCACCTAATGCCTAGAACCTAATGAAGTCCACTAATTTTACACAACTACAGCCTAGAATCTACAGGAATCCATGTATTATCCTCACCTAATGCCTAGAACCTAATGAAGTCCACTAATTTTACACAACTATAGCCTAGAATCTACAGGAATTCATGTAATTTCCTCACCTAATGCCTATAACCTAATGAAGTCCACTAATTTTACACAACTATAGCCTAGAATCTACAGGAATCCATGTATTATCCTCACCTAATGCCTAGAACCTAATGAAGTCCACTAATTTTACACAACTACAGCCTAGAATCTACAGGAATTCATGTATTATCTACACCTAATGCCTAGAACCTAATGAAGTCCACTAGTTTTACACAACTATAGCCTAGAATCTACATGAATCCATGTATTATCCACACCTAATGCCTAGAACCTAATGAAGTCAACTAATTTTACACAACTATAGCCTAGAATCTTCAGGAATCCACTCATTATCCACACCTAATGCCGAGAACCTAATGGAGTCAACTATTTTTACACAACTACAGGAATCCATGTATTATCCACACCTAATGCCTAGAACCCAATGAAGTCCACTAATTTTACACAACTATAGCCTAGAATCTACAGGAATCCATGTATTATCCACACCTAATGCCTAGAACCTAATGGAGTCAACTAATTTTACACAACTAAAGCCTAGAATCTACAGCAATCCATGTATTATCCACACCTAATGCATATAACCTAATGAAGTCAAATAATTTTACACAACTATAGCCTAGAATCTTCAGGAATCCACTCATTATCCACACCTAATGCATAGAACCTAATGGAGTCAACTAATTTTACACAACTACAGGAATCCATGTATTATCCTCACCTAATGCCTAGAACCTAACGGATTCAACTAATTTTACACAACTACAGCCTAGAATCTACAGGAATCCATGTATTATCCACACCTATTGCCTAGAACCTAATGGATTCAACTAATTTTACACAACTATAGCCTAGAATCTACAGGAATCCATGTATTATCCACACCTACTGCCTAGAACCTAATGGATTCAACTAATTTTACACAACTACAGCCTAGAATCTACAGGAATCCATGTATTATCCACACCTAATGCCTAGAACCTAATGAAGTCCACTAATTTTACACAACTATAGCCTAGAATCTACAGGAATCCATGTATTATCCACACCTAATGCCTAGAACCTAATGGAGTCAACTAGTTTTACACAACTACAGCCTAGAATCTACAGGAATCCATGTATTATCCACACCTAATGCCTAGAACCTAATGAAGTCCACTAATTTTACACAACTATAGCCTAGAATCTACAGGAATCCATGTATTATCCTCACCTAATGCCTAGAACCTAATGAAGTCCACTAATTTTACACAACTATAGCCTAGAATCTACAGGAATTCATGTATTATCCTCACCTAATGCCTAGAACCTAATGAAGTACACTAATTTTACACAACTATAGCCTAGAATCTACAGGAATCCATGTATTATCCTCACCTAATGCCTAGAACCTAATGAAGTCCACTAATTTTACACAACTACAGCCTAGAATCTACAGGAATCCATGTATTATCCACACCTATTGCCTAGAACCTAATGGATTCAACTAATTTTACACAACTATAGCCTAGAATCTACAGGAATCCATGTATTATCCACACCTATTGCCTAGAACCTAATGGATTCAACTAATTTTACACAACTATAGCCTAGAATCTACAGGAATCCATGTATTATCCACACCTAATGCCTAGAACCTAATGAAGTCAACTAATTTTACACAACTACAGGAATCCATGTATTATCCACACCTAATGCCTAGAACCCAATGAAGTCCACTAATTTTACACAACTATAGCCTAGAATCTACAGGAATCCATGTATTATCCACACCTAATGCCTAGAACCTAATGGAGTCAACTAATTTTACACAACTAAAGCCTAGAATCTACAGCAATCCAAGTATTATCCACACCTAATGCCTAGAACCTAATGAAGTCAACTAATTTTACACAACTATAGCCTGGAATCTTCAGGAATCCACTCATTATCCACACCTAATGCCTAGAACCTAATGGAGTCAACTAATTTTACACAACTACAGGAATCCATGTATTATCCTCACCTAATGCCTAGAACCTAATGGATTCAACTAATTTTACACAACTATAGCCTAGAATCTACAGGAATCCATGTATTATCCACACCTAATGCCTAGAACCTAATGAAGTCAAATAATTTTACACAACTATAGCCTAGAATCTTCAGGAATCCACTCATTATCCACACCTAATGCCTAGAACCTAATGGAGTCAACTAATTTTACACAACTACAGGAATCCATGTATTATCCTCACCAAATGCCTAGAATCTAATGGATTCAACTAATTTTACACAACTACAGCCTAGAATCTACAGGAATCCATGTATTATCCACACCTATTGCCTAGAACCTAATGGATTCAACTAATTTTACACAACTATAGCCTAGAATCTACAGGAATCCATGTATTATCCACACCTATTGCCTAGAACCTAATGGATTCAACTAATTTTACACAACTACAGCCTAGAATCTACAGGAATCCATGTATTATCCACACCTAATGCCTAGAACCTAATGAATTCCACTAATTTTACACAACTATAGCCTAGAATCTACAGGAATCCATGTATTATCCACACCTAATGCATAGAACCTAATGGAGTCAACTAGTTTTACACAACTACAGCCTAGAATCTACAGGAATCCATGTATTATCCACACCTAATGCCTAGAACCTAATGAAGTCCACTAATTTTACACAACTATAGCCTAGAATCTACAGGAATCCATGTATTATCCTCACCTAATGCCTAGAACCTAATGAAGTCCACTAATTTTACACAACTATAGCCTAGAATCTACAGGAATTCATGTATTATCCTCACCTAATGCCTAGAACCTAATGAAGTCCACTAATTTTACACAACTATAGCCTAGAATCTACAGGAATCCATGTATTATCCTCACCTAATGCCTAGAACCTAATGAAGTCCACTAATTTTACACAACTATAGCCTAGAATCTACAGGAATTCATGTATTATCCTCACCTAATGCCTAGAACCTAATGAAGTCCACTAATTTTACACAACTACAGCCTAGAATCTACAGGAATCCATGTATTATCCACACCTATTGCCTAGAACCTAATGGATTCAACTAATTTTACACAACTATAGCCTAGAATCTACAGGAATCCATGTATTATCCACACCTATTGCCTAGAACCTAATGGATTCAACTAATTTTACACAACTAAAACCTAGAATCTACAGGAATCCATGTATTATCCACACCTAATGCCTAGAACCTAATGAAGTCAACTAATTTTACACAACTATAGCCTAGAATCTTCAGGAATCCACTCATTATCCACACCTAATGCCTAGAACCTAATGGAGTCAACTAATTTTACACAACTACAGGAATCCATGTATTATCCACACCTAATGCCTAGAACCCAATGAAGTCCACTAATTTTACACAACTATAGCCTAGAATCTACAAGAATCCATGTATTATCCACACCTAATGCCTAGAACCTAATGGAGTCAACTAATTTTACACAACTAAAGCCTAGAATCTACAGCAATCCATGTATTATCCACACCTAATGCCTAGAACCTAATGAAGTCAACTAATTTTACACAACTATAGCCTGGAATCTTCAGGAATCCACTCATTATCCACACCTAATGCCTAGAACCTAATGGAGTCAACTAATTTTACACAACTACAGGAATCCATGTATTATTCTCACCTAATGCCTAGAACCTAATGGATTCAACTAATTTTACACAACTATAGCCTAGAATCTACAGGAATCCATGTATTATCCACACCTAATGCCTAGAACCTAATGGAGTCAACTAGTTTTACACAACTACAGCCTAGAATCTACAGGAATCCATGTATTATCCACACCTAATGCCTAGAACCTAATGAAGTCCACTAATTTTACACAACTATAGCCTAGAATCTACAGGAATCCATGTATTATCCTCACCTAATGCCTAGAACCTAATGAAGTCCACTATTTTTACACAACTATAGCCTAGAATCTACAGGAATTCATGTATTATCCTCACCTAATGCCTAGAACCTAATGTAGTCCACTAATTTTACACAACTATAGCCTAGAATCTACAGGAATCCATGTATCATCCTCACCTAATGCCTAGAACCTAATGAAGTCCACTAATTTTACACAACTATAGCCTAGAATCTACAGGAATTCATGTATTATCCTCACATAATGCCTAGAACATAATGAAGTCCACTAATTTTACACAACTATAGCCTAGAATCTACAGGAATCCATGTATTATCCTCACCTAATGCCTAGAACCTAATGAAGTCCACTAATTTTACACAACTTCAGCCTAGAATCTACAGGAATTCATGTATTATCCACACCTAATGCCTAGAACCTAATGAAGTCCACTAGTTTTACACAACTATAGCCTAGAATCTATATGAATCCATGTATTATCCACGCCTAATGCCTAGAACCTAATGGAGTCAACTAATTTTACACAACTAAAGCCTAGAATCTACAGGAATCCATGTATTATCCACACCTAATGCCTAGAACCTAATGAAGTCAACTAATTTTACACAACTATAGCCTAGAATCTTCAGGAATCCACTCATTATCCACACCTAATGCCTAGAACCTAATGGAGTCAACTAATTTTACACAACTACAGGAATCCATGTATTATCCACACCTAATGCCTAGAACCCAATGAAGTCCACTAATTTTACACAACTATAGCCTAGAATCTACAGGAATCCATGTATTATCCACACCTAATGCCTAGAACCTAATGGAGTCAACTAATTTTACACAACTAAAGCCTAGAATCTACAGGAATCCACTCATTATCCACACATGATGCCTAGAACCTAATGAAGTCAACTAATTTTACACAACTACAGCCTTGAATCTACAGGAATCCACTCATTATCCACACCTGATGCCTAGAACCTAATGGAGTCAACTAATTTTACACAAATCACTATTTGGAATAGCTCGGCATACCAATATATCAATTAGTAATATATATAATAATTAGTAATATATTACTATATATTAGTAATTGATATATACTAATATTTATCAATTAGGATCTGTAAACAATCCAAATAAAATAAGATTCTAGTTTGAGCTTTTTTTTTCAATTTTCATACATTTTATTTTGTTTTGTTGTTATATTTTTTAACGTATTTAGTAATCACAAAATAAACAATTAACTAAAATTAAATTAAAGCAAAATAAAATAAAATAATCCCAAACTAGATTTTTATTTTAATCAAAGTGGTATCCACACTGCCAGCTAGACTGCCAGACACAGGTTGACAGAGATAACATATTTTATATTTATATAAAAAGGCCACTTAAGTAAGCTAAAAAAAATCATTTAATAAGTCTCAATGTATACATTCCTTTTGGAAGGTTTTAATACCAACATATATTACTGCATAGAACAGAGTAATTACTATATATGAACAATATTCTTAAAAAAATAGAAATCTATATAGTATAGAAGAATATGTAAACAGTAATGACAATACATATGCACTAAATAAATTGCAGCTAGTAGTCCAGCAACCAAATTATTTACAAGAAAAGTGTGAATATTCATTGAAAAGTGGTCTAGATAACTATTTGATAATATTAGGATTCACATTGCAGATAAAGTATAATACTATGACTACCACAAACCTGTTTTACAATTCAAATAGACAGGTGGCCAAGGGAACAAGATTGAAACATGTTCAAATGCCACCATTGATAAAAGCCACTGAAATTTATCAATATTTATAAAAAATAAAAAAAAGAACAGGTTGTAGTCATGACAATATGCTAAAAATAAACATAACAATGAATAATAATGGATGACATTTAATTGATTATTTTTTAGATTTACAGTGAAGACTGTGCTTTGCTATAATTTATTTGATCTGATCAGATATTGTAACTTATTTAGGAAATGTATATTAGCAATCAACATTATTTTTATTTACCTTGTATTCAAATTAAAAAGAGAATCCAGTTTGATTACTGAATCACCTCTTTTTCCTCCATCACAGACAAGGCTACTACAGATATATAAACACATTGCCCCATTACATTTATTGAGTGCCTACATCCCCATTTGTGGTGATTTTTGTGATTCTTGTTTCAATTACAACTCAGCAGAATTAATAGAGTAACGCTGCAGAAACTGAAATAAAATTAGGAAAGTATCACAGTTGTTGCATTTCCTTATGGAAGCCTGTAGTTTAAGTAATTTGTATTTTCTTATAGCCTTTTTGCTAAATCCGGGATTATAATTTTCGTATATTTGATTTACAAATATGTATCCTCCACATTAGGATCCAAGTCTGTGGACTCTAACTTTAAAATCACAGTCGGCTGGTGAGCCTTCAGAGCAAGAATGAAATGTTTATAAGCGTGTGGTCCACGAAATGGCAGACAGTCAACCAAAACACGTGCTTTGTCTTCATTACTTTTTGCATTTCTTATTTTGTCAAAATCTTGGTAGGTGAGTATACCTTCCATGAGTAGATACTGAGTGATGTCTGGTTTGGTTAGATCAAGCTCACGAATCAAAGCATCACGGTGTTTAAAAAATCGTTGACATTCATCTTGGTTGGTGTCATCAGGGTGTTTAATAATCGCTGTGTCATTAAGTAACTCCAGCAAGCCAGGATAATGGTCTTTTAAAGAGAATTTGAAATGCTGGAAAGCTAGGGGACCTTTTGACGGCAAAATGTCCAGTAGTTTGCGAACACGGTTCTGAGGATCTCGTATGGCATAGATTTTATCACAATCAAATTCTGTTAGCACAATACGATTCAAGTACAGAATTAGACGATCCACTATGATTTCTTCTTCATATAAACACATTGCCCCATTACATTTATTGAGTGCCTACATCCCCATTTGTGGTGATTTTTGTGATTCTTGTTTCAATTACAACTCAGCAGAATTAATAGAGTAACGCTGCAGAAACTGAAATAAAATTAGGAAAGTATCACAGTTGTTGCATTTCCTTATGGAAGCCTGTAGTTTAAGTAATTTGTATTTTCTTATAGCCTTTTTGCTAAATCCGGGATTATAATTTTCGTATATTTGATTTACAAATATGTATCCTCCACATTAGGATCCAAGTCTGTGGACTCTAACTTTAAAATCACAGTCGGCTGGTGAGCCTTCAGAGCAAGAATGAAATGTTTATAAGCGTGTGGTCCACGAAATGGCAGACAGTCAACCAAAACACGTGCTTTGTCTTCATTACTTTTTGCATTTCTTATTTTGTCAAAATCTTGGTAGGTGAGTATACCTTCCATGAGTAGATACTGAGTGATGTCTGGTTTGGTTAGATCAAGCTCACGAATCAAAGCATCACGGTGTTTAAAAAATCGTTGACATTCATCTTGGTTGGTGTCATCAGGGTGTTTAATAATCGCTGTGTCATTAAGTAACTCCAGCAAGCCAGGATAATGGTCTTTTAAAGAGAATTTGAAATGCTGGAAAGCTAGGGGACCTTTTGACGGCAAAATGTCCAGTAGTTTGCGAACACGGTTCTGAGGATCTCGTATGGCATAGATTTTATCACAATCAAATTCTGTTAGCACAATACGATTCAAGTACAGAATTAGATGATCCACTATGATTTCTTCAGCGAAACGTTCCCGATGAATACGTAATTTTTCTCTGTCTCTGGCTTGCATTATGGCTGTTTATAAGTTCTGCTGAAAAAATTAAAATAAAAGTGACAATTTTTTATTAACCATTACAGTACTTGCTCTACTAGTAATATATGTGCTTATCTCAAAATATTTTTCTCATGAAAACTATTTGCTAAATAAAAAAACTGCTTATTTTTAAACATTTTTGTATTCACTCTGGTACTGTATTTATAGCAATAAATATGTGTAGTTTTGAACAAGAGTTTCACCTAATTTTTAATTCGTTCTGTCTAACAATAAACAGAAATAAAACATATTATTTCAAATCAACAAAACCACCATGACTCATACCTTGGGTGAATATATTAAAATATACTATACTATTACTGTACCCTAATGTATTAACATAGTCTTGTAATTATGGGAGATTTGAAGTGCTACAAATATTAATTTATTAAGGTTGAATTGCCTGTAAATGTAGTTTTTTAAAAGAATAATCAGAAATATTCATATTCTATTCCAGTATCAATCTATTGAAAGCAGCATACAATAAACAGGTGTGGCAGGTTGTCTTAATTACACACACACCAAGTATAGGACGTGTTGGTCACAGACTGGTAAAATGACGTAAGTGTCTTTAAAACAGTTGTTTTGTAAATTGAGACACAGACTTCTAAAACAACTAATGGTATCATCTAAATGAAAAAGTTTGATAATAATAAAACAGTTGTTTCATTGAACAACGGAAGTTACACTCTGATCTGAAGTGATGCACCTACATTCGGCGGGTGTGGTTACTTTTTTGACAGCGTTAAACGAAATATTCAATTTAATGATAATACCAACCATTAAATATAATCATGTCTAGATGGAATAAATACGAAATATACTTACCACTACTGGCTTAACCGACCACGGTTACTTCCGGACAATACACTTTCACCTTCACTGATCTTCATTGTTGCGTTTAAGAGCTAAGTTCTCGCGAGATTTTGCGAGGCTTGAAGAACACTCAATCAAATTACCGCGCATGCGCAGGTTGCTATGACTGCGAAGTAAATTTTAGAAGGCAAGAGAGGGAGTCCATTTTGCACTTTTCGAAGCATCAAAACATTGCCATTTTCGTTAGAAATTGTGGATTTTCGATAACAAATGCAGTTAATGTAATTAACTAAGTTGCCCAAGATGTCGATGACTCAAACGATTCGGAAAGGGCAGGCGAATCCGTCCCGTACTCATGATTATTTATATGGTAAGTTTGCTGGCACACCATCGACGATCTGTGAGGTTTTATGAATGTTACAGTTGTTACTGACTTTATAGTCCTAATTTTACTAAATTATTATAATGTTTGTATGTTTTTTGTATTACACGTGAAATGAGTAATTTGAAATCTGCGTGCAAATATTAAAATACGTAATATTGTTTGTTTATGTACGTGTGCTTAACACTTAATAACAGATTAATGGTTTGCGACTTTTTGAAATAAGACTTATTTTTCATATTTCCAATAAATTGAACAATGTTTTAATTTGTATCTCGTACGCAGATCCTCTGTTTAGCCTATCCAGTGACAGAGACCATGCAAGGGCAACATTTAAAGCCCATACCAGCACGGACAGGGTTGTAAGTATTACTTTTGTTATTTAAATTCATTCAGTTTTATTATTTTTTTACTGACTGTAATTTCACTCTTATTTATGAATATAGCCATGGCTTCGATTATATGTACAGTTTGTACAGTATTGTCTTCTACTTTCAGAAATTAGTACCTACATGAGTTGTATAGGTGACATTTTTCAATTTTGGTATCAACATAAATTGTTAATAATAATATCTATTTTTTTTCTTCAATACTTTTGCGTTTTCACAGCGAAGGGTACCTGAACACAACACCATGTTCAGTGCTCTACGGCATTTCCCAAGATTCAGTATGAGACTGGATGCAACTGACCCTGTTCCTAAATTCATATCTCGTCAATGGAGAGGATATGGTGATCAAGCCAGAGAAGCTCTTGTTAGATACACCACGTAAGTATCATTGGCTTTACATGTGAGATTTCTAGTCTCTTTCACTGTTTTTATGGAAATATTTGGTTTTTACACTGTCTTTATTTTTATTCAGGTTCAACTATGACCCAAATGTTCAAGTTCCTCAGAAACAATTTTCTGATGCCCAAGTAGCTGGTCAAAATAGGTACAAATATTTCAGACGACCAATTATTCCATTTTTACAACAAGTACCTCCTGAAGTTGTCCTGCAAACCACAAAGTAAGTTGATTTGTCTGTTACAGTTGTTAGTTCTTGATCAATTCCTGATTCTTGTGTCTTGTTTCCATTAACCCTCTTCTCACTGGAATCTCCTTTCCTAGGGTGCAACTCTCATTGAATTTATAATTTTGAATATTTGCTGATAGAAATGTTCTCATCATGTCAGGATTTTCACATGAGCTGAAGTTTATAACATCACTGTGACTCCTTGTCCCCAAATCCCCCTTCCAGCAATTTATAACATCACTGTGACTCCTTGTCCCCAAATCCCCCTTCCAGCAATTTATAACATCACTGTGACTCCTTGTCCCCAAATCCCCCTTCCAGCAATTTATAACATCACTGTGACTCCTTGTCCCCAAATCCCCCTTCCAGCAATTTATAACATCACTGTGACTCCTTGTCCCCAAATCCCCCTTCCAGCAATTTATAACATCACTGTGACTCCTTGTCCCCAAATCCCCCTTCCAGCAATTTATAACATCACTGTGACTCCTTGTCCCCAAATCCCCCTTCCAGCAATTTATAACATCACTGTGACTCCTTGTCCCCAAATCCCCCTTCCAGCAATTTATAACATCACTGTGACTCCTTGTCCCCAAATCCCCCTTCCAGCAATTTATAACATCACTGTGACTCCTTGTCCCCAAATCCCCCTTCCAGCAATTTATAACATCACTGTGACTCCTTGTCCCCAAATCCCCCTTCCAGCAATTTATAACATCACTGTGACTCCTTGTCCCCAAATCCCCCTTCCAGCAATTTATAACATCACTGTGACTCCTTGTCCCCAAATCCCCCTTCCAGCAATTTATAACATCACTGTGACTCCTTGTCCCCAAATCCCCCTTCCAGCAATTTACTATTACTAGGTGACATTGTATTAATTTATTTGAGTTTTGTTGATGATGTAAAGATAGGAATAATGTCACTGTATGAATTTTAATTTCACTGCCTACAAACATGTATTTTGCAATTACCTTGTCTGTATTTAGAGTTGATCCTCTATCTGCACCCGATGAAGCTATGGCACGTCCACCGACACCACTGACAAGAACCGTAGAAATACAGACAGATTACAGAGATAGTGAAGCACAGACAGATCCATATACTCCGGAATACGTAGTAAGACCTGGGTCTCAGCCTGAGTTGCTTACACTTGCTACGCTGTCACATGGACATGGTTTACCAGCTGGGTTAGCTGAAGTGGAGATGATTGAAAGGGCTAGAGCTAAGAGAGCATGGGAAGCAACATTACCAGCCTTAAGTGATACAAATCAGTTGGATAAACGCAGAAAAATGATGGATGAGATGGAACGAAAAGAATGGGAATTACGAGAACAAGAGATTGAAAAGTAAGTTTAAGTGCAGTGAAAGCTAGTTTAAAAATATTATTAATAGGTAATCCAATAGATCATTGCTTCATAGACAAATAGGATTATTAAGTAATGCTTTTTAATAAATGCATTAAAGATTGATTTGGATCAACAAACATCCTGTGAAACAAAACACAAAAATTTCCTTCATCCCTACTGTATGTGGCACATTTCACAGACTTCGCACAAAATTGCCAAAAATGTAGCACAGGTGATATACTGACAAACAATGACAAAAACACTTTTTTTGGCCTAACTGAATTTCATTTCTTTTATTCTAGTCTACACTAATAAGTGTTCCAAATTCCCATATTTCAAATGAAATATCTTCACACTGTTGTGACTCAGTGTTTTTCATCTGTATGACAATTTCACTTTTATTATCATATTTTACAGATTACAAGAAGCCAGACTCGAAGTCTTGATGCAAATCTTGAAAGAAAGAGAAGAAAACCACCAAGAATTGAACGCTAAGAGACTGGACAAATTATGGTCCAAAAAACAACAAGAAAGAGAAGACAGGGTGAAAAGAATTCGTAATGAACATATCAAAAGTATGATATATTCTCACCTCAGATTAGTAATGTGTATTTACTAAGTAATTAAGTAGTAATAGACAAGTCTCACACTACAATCAAACTTCCCATAGACAACAATAACAAACTTTGATGTAATGTATTTGCTCTATTAGTAGTGCATACATTTAAATAAATGAAGTAAATTCAAATATTTTCATGATTCGGTGAATAACAAATACTATACATAGTTTACATGTGCTTCTATTGAAGATGTATTTTTAATATAGTAAATATAGTTGTCCATCTTCTGATATGTTTGTGACAAACTAATATTTCTGTATTCTTTCTTACAGCTATTCGTAAACTGACTGAAACACGGCGTAAAGTAGAAGGAAAGTTGGAACGGCGAAATATTACTCAGAATTATTCTAACTTTGGAAGTCAAGTGTATGCACCAATGACAAGGTTAGGTGTCTTTCTAGACAGAGGATCAGAACAGTTTCTTGTCAAGAGTAAATACCTCAGTACATACCAAGGTAAGCTTATAGGGTGGCCAATTTATTCTTTGGTTCACTTTTACAAGTCTCATAAGTATGGGGGAAAACTTGCTAACTCATTCATGGGCAACTTGACTGATGCAAATCATTTGTATACTTTTCAGTCCTTAAAAAACTTCTTAACATTATTCAAAATGTTTTTTAGCAATTCCTAGCATTTAGTTGTGATAGATCAGGGGGTAATTGTTGGTCATCTGCTTTAGTAAAAAAACTAAGTGGTTGGTGAGTTATTGAGTAAGTTTGCTAACTTGTTGCCCCAATACTTTGCAGGGAACTGCAAATAAATATAAGGTATTCATATTATAATAATTACACTGTTACATAAGTGTCACAAGGTTTTCTCATCAAATGCTTCAGTGTCCAAGCATAATGAATAATTTGTGATGTAGAAAAAGTAACAAGCATAAATCTAAATTATACCGTTTCCTGAAAACATTGAGAATTTTTATTGTTTTACACAGAGATTCATGGAGTTTTACTTAATGTATATAAAATAAATCCCAGTGAACAATAAATTGCAAGGATATAAAACACAGTTCTTCCAAATTGGCATTATGTTTTGAATTTCATGTAAACAAACAATGTACTTTACATGTCTTTGTACATCACTATATTACAATACCCAATTTTAGTTCCTTATGTTCTTGTAAATATATTCCAACTTAGGACTAATGGAGCTGGAGAACTCGCTGCCAGACTACGTCACCCAACCCAGGATACAAGCACCTAAACCCAAAAGTGCTGGAAAAAGTGGATTTGTAAAGCGTGCACAGCGTAGAGGAAAAGAGCTAACTGAAATCCACAGTGTTATAAAGGATGCCAGAACGAAAGCCTTAGAACCACCCAAACCACTACGATTTCTACAAAAGATTGAGAAGCCGGTACCCAGACCACCAACACCATCGGTTGAAGTTCCAGATCAAATGGAAGAAGAGAGAGAATTGTCTATTATTCTTTTACAGCAAGTTATTCGTGGTAGAGCAATACAAAATATGGTGGGTTTTCATTTATTTATGTCTTGAATGATGTCGTAAATATATTCTCATCATTACAAGTTATTTTCTCAATGCAAGACTAAATTTCAGAGAAGTCACTGTCCTAGATTTCTTACAAAATTTAGTGTTTTTTCCTGACACAGAATTTGCAAAAAATAATTATGGAATAAGAGCAGTTTACTCTAACTTGTAATACATGTACTATGTTACACTTTATTTTTTTAGATGTTTGAAGGTAAAGAGAAGCGTTTAGAATTAATACGAGAATTGAGAAGTACGCATGCCTTGCAAAATGCTGAACAGCAGATGAAGAAACAAGATAAACAAGCTACACTAAATCTACAGAGACAGAGAAGATTGCATGAGCATAAGGTGTGATATATCTGTTATATTAGGTACATCAGTAGTACTCGCTACTAGTAGTGGCGGAGCTGGGGGGGGGGGTCCCCCCCCCCCCCCCCCCGAAAAATTTATTCAATATGTTTTTTTATAATATAGAAAAGTCATTAACTTAGTCTGGCGATTTTAAAGTTTGGACCCCCCCCATAAAAAAAACCTGTATCCACCCCTGACTAGCGTACATGTAGCACATCTCCAATACAAGCACATATAAACCCAAAATTGCATACAAAAAATACTTATTTTGACCATAGAAATACCTTAAATAATTTATGTAAATGCATGCTAATAAAGCAAATACTGTACTTAGTATTACTACATGTCTGTCAGCATAAACAATAGAATTTAGCCATGAAAACCCATACTGACTGGTTGAAGTGTTTGAATGTATTATGGACCTCATTCTGATTTGTAATATGTGGATTTATGTTAGAACACTTTCATTTGGTTGCAACAGATGTAGCAACAAAGCACCGACAAATCTATATTAGAAGCCGCATCCCCAATAGAAGTCACATCCATTCTTTTTGAACAATTAAGAATGAAGAAGATCACAATTTCTACAGATGTTCTAATAGAAGCTGCATCCCCTCTGTTGCATTGTACCATTTTAATAGAAACCACTGCTTCTAATACTGATTTTACAGTAATATGTGATGGAATAGAATAAAATCAAATAACTGAACAAAAACAATGGCTCAGACACATCTCACAGAATGCTTTTCGCTGCATTTTCAGGCCATTATTTTTCACAGGCTTATAAGAATATTTGTTTAGTTGAATTAATACAATTTGACTGGTACATAACATGATCTGGTTACTAATCATGTTCCTATGGTATATAGGAATCCTATGTTGAGGAAGCAATGGCTCAACTGGAAGGAGCTGCCAATGGTGACATGTTGGATTTCCTTAGCAAGGAGCTCATCCGGTTACAGGAAGAACGTCGTATCCATGCATTCTCCATGCTGGCTGAAAGGAAAAGACGTATCCGTGAAGCAGAGGAATCTGGAAGAAGGCAACTTGAGGAACGAAGAAGGAGGGAAGAGGATGAAATCTTCAAACAGGTGAGTACGATTTTATATGAAAGGTTATGACACTCTACAATCTGATAAAATCATTGAAATCTATGTATATGGTTTGTTCTATTGATTTAGTAAAATTGCTGTTACTAATTTTACAAAAAGGATTTTAATTTTCAATGAAAAGACTTTTTGGCTGTTTTGTATGGAGTTTATTTTTACTGATTTTTGATGAGTTGAATGTAAAATATAGAAAAAAGGGTATATTCACTGGAATTTTTTTTAGTGAAAATAGATTCTGAGGGATGATAAAGTATTTTACAGTATAGTGTTTGACATGGAAGTTTTTCTTTGATATTTCAGGTGGTCAAGGTTCATCAGAATTCTGTGGACACCTATTTAGAAGATATCATTTTACAGGCTGTGGATTTCACAGCTGATGAGCAAGCCAGAGGTGAAATACAAGCACAGGCTGAAAAGATTAATGATATTGCATATGATATGGAAGATAGGTATGTAGTGTTATCACTAAATGTGTATACTAACTAAAACATATGTCTCACTCCTTGACTCCTACTCACATGTACTTGCCTAAATCTGCAATCGGTTTATGTTCCTTTATCTGAGTGTGTTCAACACATGATTTAATAGTCATTAAGCATGTTTTATTTCATCTCAAATTACGTGAGAAATTTTGATCTTCAAACACAAATTAAATTGCGAAAAGAAGTATTAGGTTCTGTGTATAAAACATTAGTGTAAAGTGGTTATTTTAACCAAAATCGGCTAGTAAGGCGTCATATGACACAGGTCTGTGCTGAGACAACGATTTGACACAACACAACGATTTGACATGTTCATGCTGTAACTATATGCTGTTATTCCTTTTTTCAGGCGTACTAAACTTGAATCTGAAGAAATAGTATCTGAATTAGTCCATGGCTTCTTGATACCAGAAGTACGGAAACAGACGATAAAAGAGAAAGGTAAGACGCTTTACATTGTGGTTTCTGTTACCAGAAGATTTCAAATTTGAATAACAAAAAAGCTGTTAGAGTTAATGTGAATATATTTTAAATCAGAAATATTACCAGAATTAGAACATATCTCACACTTAAAAACACTTCATCTGATGGTCTATGCATTTGTGATAGTACAATTTCAATGTGTGCAGAACAATGTACAAAACCTCTGAAGAGATTGTTTCTGGATTTATGGCAATAGAAAAATAATTACATTGCAATTGCATTTCATTAATGAATATGACATTTTGGTGTACAGTAGTATAATATGAGGTTATTATGAGAATACCGAAAAGTATGAAGTACAGCAGAAGTATTGACTGACGTGCAATTACATTATTGTTATATATCTTTTCCTCCCGAGGACACATCATGGGAATGGTGAAATACAAACAGATTGAGCAAACTTCTTTGTGTGGGGTCAAACCCTGGGGCTGCCCTGTTTGTTTGTATTAGGACGCTTACGCACATAATCATTCCATATTTGGAATCCGCATTTCCTAATATGGTAGGATGAAAATACCCAGTGCAATAAGTGAAGCATTAAAAGTTCTGAGCTGGAGCATAAAATAACAATAATTACCATACTATGTAACTTGAGTGGACAGGATCACAACAGTTGAAAAAGAAAAACTTTACATATTTATATTCTTGTTTTTAAAAGTGAGCTACGCATATAGAATAGAATAGAATTCTTTATTGATACCGTAAAGATAACATGACATTTAATTTTTGGTAAACAAGTTAATAAAGATTTATACATAGTTGAGGAATCATAAAACTTTCCATGATAATTAAAGAGTGTTTGTAGAAGTGTTCTTAATACTCATTATTTGTACAAATTTTTTATATTTATTTATATCTTGGAATCCATCTATACAGGATTTGGCTGAATGTGTCTGTTGTTTGCATATATGGTGCATTCTGTTGTGAAATGTTCTTCATCTTTATCAATTTTGGCAGTTTTGTAAATACAGTAAATATATACAAAACCATTGAAATTGACAATATTATGTATCTTTCACAGTAAAACGTCAACAACGTAAACATCTGCTTGCTGCACACAAGATAATCCATGATGAAGGAGAAGGAACCATGGAGATGCATCCCAAGCCAGCAACACCAGTACCAACTAAAGAACAAACACCTCCTTCAACACCAGTAGCAGAATCAAGACCAACATCGTCAAGATCAAAAGTAAGTTCTTGTCACTGGTATCAGAGAATAATGCTTAAACCATTAACTAATACATTCATTGATCAATTATTTTAAACCATTAACTAATACATTCATTGATCAATTATTTTAAACCATTAACTAATACATTCATTGATCAATTATTTTAAACCATTAACTAATACATTCATTGATCAATTATTTTAAACCATTAACTAATACATTCATTGATCAATTATTTTAAACCATTAACTAATACATTCATTGATCAATTATTTTAAACCATTAACTAATACATTCATTGATCAATTATTTTAAACCATTAACTAATACATTCATTGATCAATTATTTTAAACCATTAACTAATACATTCATTGATCAATTATTTTAAACCATTAACTAATACATTCATTGATCAATTATTTTAAACCATTAACTAATACATTCATTGATCAATTATTTTAAACCATTAACTAATACATTCATTGATCAATTATTTTAAACCATTAACTAATACATTCATTGATCAATTATTTTAAACCATTAACTAATACATTCATTGATCAATTATTTTAAACCATTAACTAATACATTCATTGATCAATTATTTTAAACCATTAACTAATACATTCATTGATCAATTATTTTAAATCATTAACTAATACATTCATTGATCAATTATTTTAAACTATTGTTGTAATATATTTGTTTGCAGTCTGCAGCATCCCGTCCTACATCTGGTGCTTCTAAAGCCAGTTCCAGAAAGGCTTCAGCACAAGGCGATGCTGAACCAGATGCTCAAGGATCAAGACCAGGATCTAAATCAGCATCTCATGCAAGTTCTAAACCAGCATCACAAGCAGGATCCAGACCTGGTTCAAGTGGATCCAGAAAGAGTGATAGAGGAACACCAGTGACATCTAAGCCTGCATCCCGTAGGAGTTCTGCTGCTTCTGTTAAGAGTGACAGAGCTGGATCTCCTAAGGTTAGTCTTGTCAACTTACTTTGGACATCACCAGTGTGATATTTTCAACTGTCATTTATAGGGTTGTGTGCTTCTAACAGAAAAATAGTGTTTGTAGAAATGTAGGAGAGTAATACTCTCTCTGATATTGCACCGTTTGTTAGAATTTCTTTTAATTTCACAAGAAACTAATTTTCAAAATCACAGAATTAAGACAGAAAGTTGCAGTAAACATTTCCCTGGGGTCATTAACACAGAAAGTTGCAGTAAACATTTCCCTGGGGTCATTAAGATAGAAAATTTCAGTAAACATTTCCCTGGGGTCATTAAGATAGAAAGTTTCAGTAAACATTTCCCTGGGGTCATTAAGATAGAAAGTCGCAGTAAACATTCCCCTGGGGTCATTAAGATAGAAAGTTTCAGTAAACATTTCCCTGGGGTCATTAAGATAGAAAGTCGCAGTAAACATTCCCCTGGGGTCATTAAGATAGAAAGTTTCAGTAAACATTTCCCTGGGGTCATTAAGATAGAAAGTTTCAGTAAACATTTCCCTGGGGTCATTAAGATAGAAAGTTTCAGTAAACATTTCCCTGGGGTCATTAAGATAGAAAGTTGCAGTAAACATTTCCCTGGGGTCATTAACACAGAAAGTTGCAGTAAACATTTCCCTGGGGTCATTAAGATAGAAAGTCGCAGTAAACATTTCCCTGGGGTCATTAAGATAGAAAGTTTCAGTAAACATTTCCCTGGGGTCATTAAGATAGAAAGTCGCAGTAAACATTCCCCTGGGGTCATTAAGATAGAAAGTTTCAGTAAACATTTCCCTGGGGTCATTAAGATAGAAAGTCGCAGTAAACATTCCCCTGGGGTCATTAAGATAGAAAGTTTCAGTAAACATTTCCCTGGGGGTCATTAAGATAGAAAGTTTCAGTAAACATTTCCCTGGGGTCATTAAGATAGAAAGTTTCAGTAAACATTTCCCTGGGGTCATTAAGACAGAAAGTCGCAGTAAACATTCCCCAGGGGTCATTAACACAGAAAGTTGCAGTAAACATTTCCCTGGGGTCATTAAGATAGAAAGTTGCAGTAAACATTTCCCTGGGGTCATTAACACAGAAAGTTGCAGTAAACATTTCCCTGGGGTCATTAAGATAGAAAGTCGCAGTAAACATTTCCCTGGGGTCATTAAGTTAGAAAGTTTCAGTAAACATTTCTCTGGGGTCATTAAGATAGAAAGTTGCAGTAAACATTTCCCTGGGGTCATTAAGATAGAAAGTCGCAGTAAACATTTCCCTGGGGTCATTAAGTTAGAAAGTTTCAGTAAACATTTCTCTGGGGTCATTAAGATAGAAAGTTGCAGTAAACATTTCCCTGGGGTCATTAAGACAGAAAGTCACAGTAAACATTCCCCAGGGGTCATTAACACAGAAAGTTGTAGTAAACATTTCCCTGGGGTCATTAAGATAGAAAGTTTCAGTAAACATTTCCCTGGGGTCATTAAGATAGAAAGTTTCAGTAAACATTTCCCTGGGGTCATTAAGATAGAAAGTTGTAGTAAACATTTCCCTGGGGTCATTAAGATAGAAAGTTTCAGTAAACATTTCCCTGGGGTCATTAAGATAGAAAGTTTCAGTAAACATTTCCCTGGGGTCATTAAGATAGAAAGTTTCAGTAAACATTTCCCTGGGGTCATTAAGATAGAAAGTTGCAGTAAACATTTCCCTGGGGTCATTAAGATAGAAAGTTTCAGTAAACATTTCCCTGGGGTCATTAAGATAGAAAGTTTCAGTAAACATTTCCCTGGGGTCATTAAGATAGAAAGTTGCAGTAAACATTTCCCTGGGGTCATTAACACAGAAAGTTTCAGTAAACATTTCCCTGGGGTCATTAAGATAGAAAGTTGCAGTAAACATTTCCCTGGGGTCATTAAGATAGAAAGTTGCAGTAAACATTTCCCTGGGGTCATTAAGATAGAAAGTTGCAGTAAACATTTCCCTGGGGTCATTAAGATAGAAAGTTGCAGTAAACATTTCCCTGGGGTCATTAAGATAGAAAGTTTCAGTAAACATTCCCCTGGGGTCAGAGTCACAGTAAACATTTCCCCAGAGTCATTAAGTGAGAGAGTCACACTAAACATTGTCCTGGGGTCAGAGAGTAAGTAAACATTTCCCCAGAGTCATTAAGTGAGAGTCACACTAAACATTGCCCTGGGGTCAGAGAGTAAGTAAACATTTCCCCAGAGTCATTAAGTGAGAGAGTCACACTAAACATTGCCCTGGGGTCAGAGAGTAAGTAAACATTTCCCCAGAGTCATTAAGTGAGAGAGTCACACTAAACATTGTCCTGGGGTCAGAGAGTCACACTAAACATTGCCCTGGGGTCATTAAGATAGAAAGTTGCAGTAAACATTTCCCTGGGGTCATTAAGATAGAAAGTTTCAGTAAACATTTCCCTGGGGTCATTAAGATAGAAAGTTTCAGTAAACATTTCCCTGGGGTCATTAAGATAGAAAGTTGCAGTAAACATTTCCCTGGGGTCATTAACACAGAAAGTTTCAGTAAACATTTCCCTGGGGTCATTAAGATAGAAAGTTGCAGTAAACATTTCCCTGGGGTCATTAAGATAGAAAGTTGCAGTAAACATTTCCCTGGGGTCATTAAGATAGAAAGTTGCAGTAAACATTTCCCTGGGGTCATTAAGATAGAAAGTTGCAGTAAACATTTCCCTGGGGTCATTAAGATAGAAAGTTTCAGTAAACATTCCCCTGGGGTCAGAGTCACAGTAAACATTTCCCCAGAGTCATTAAGTGAGAGAGTCACACTAAACATTGTCCTGGGGTCAGAGAGTAAGTAAACATTTCCCCAGAGTCATTAAGTGAGAGTCACACTAAACATTGCCCTGGGGTCAGAGAGTAAGTAAACATTTCCCCAGAGTCATTAAGTGAGAGAGTCTTACTAAACATTGCCCTGGGGTCAGAGAGTAAGTAAACATTTCCCCAGAGTCATTAAGTGAGAGAGTCACACTAAACATTGTCCTGGGGTCAGAGAGTCACACTAAACATTGCCCTGGGGTCATTAAGATCCTACCCATGCACTCCCTGTGCTGTACACCATGTAGTCCAATACTAAAAAGTCACTCACTTTCTGGACATAACTCACTTTCTAACTTGCTATCTGTTTTCCATTCCTTCTGATGTAATCATAGGAGGGATCCAGCCAAGAGTCACACTAGAATAGTGTTCTGCCTTTTACTCTGTAGTTGTAAGTAATCTGATGCATACTGCTATATGCACTCAATAACCTGATTATAATTAGCATAATTAACAGTGGCTGTCGATTAACATAATAAGTATTATTGTATATGTGCAAACAATAGACTTCTAGTCATCCCCTGATACCTACAACCAGTTATTTTATTTGAGTATTTTTGTTTTAGTCTGCAACACTAGCATGTGAATAACATTACTGCATGTTTAGTAGATTATAAAGATATATGTTAGTATGTAAGGTTCTTTTTGTAATCTGTCAGCATATGGGTTAAGGTAGTAACATAGGGAAAGAGAGTTGAAAATTAATCTGTGCTTGCGACATTTTAAAAAAAGTTACTAAAAAGTATGTTAGATATTGGTGATACAGTAGTGCATATACCGTACCAATGTTTGTATGAGTGGTTACCTGATGGTCAATTTTGCTGTTGTTGTTTTTAACTATTTTGAATATAGCTATGACTGTTTTTCACATTTTCAGTATTGATATTGTGAACTAGATTTAGATTGGAAATTCAAAACACTGATGACTGGAAGAACTATACCTTGTTTTTTCATTATCTGCCTTTGTTTTTTAGCTACCACAAAATAACTACAGACATGATACCAACAATCTGTTGGACAATATTAACAGGTTGTAATTGGAAAACTAAAACATAGAGAAAAATATTGAGACAAGTTTCTTGTACATGAAATAAATCACAAAAAACAACACTCCAAAATAAACATTAAGCCGGAAACCTTGCAAAGTGTAAAACCATCTTTATTTGACCTTTGACAAACATTGGTACAGCATATACACTATTGTATTCACCTATATCTAAGCTTTCAGATGATGTATAGGTTATATTTGATTATATTTGCAGCACTGAATCAGGTGGCCAATTGGTCTATAATAATCCTAATTCTTTAAGAAGATGTCTGTATCACAGATTAATTTTCAAGTAGTTTTACCCCTATTGATACCTTAAATTGCCAGCAGCACAAGCATGTGGGAAACTCATTATGTATTTTGTGAAATATTACATTAGAGATTTTTACCTTTTCTGAATATTGTTGTTTTGCCTAGGTTTATCCATTGTATATGTGTCAATAATTATTAGAACAATAACTTGCATCATTGTAAATAATTTTATACTGGTTGAAAGCAAAAAGTATTAATTTATAAAATAAATTTTGCATGGGTTATAAAAAAGCGTATTTATAGATAATATTAGTTTAAAAGCATCTGTTATTATACATGTAATGTCTAAATCTCTTTGTGAACGTAAAAATGTAAATTTTTATCTTACTGATATTCATTCTTGATCTTGAATTAACTAAAGAATTTTGTTTTTTAATATTATATATCTGACAAACCAATATAAAATGTTAAGTATCCCATCTGAAATGAAATTGTGACTATTTATAGAGTTTAAATTATTGTGTATACATAACAAAGACATGTGTAATTGATACTACTGATGGCTTTACACAAGTCTGACACATTGTAATCATGTTTGCTTTGGATGATGACACTATCATCTTTGATATAATGCAATTATCTTTGCTTTAGATTTATTTTAACATATTACCAAACACTAACCTCTAAATATTAAATAAAGTATGCTTTGTTTATTCTACTCATTTTTGCATGGTTTCTAATACTTGACTATGATAGCTGTCAAACCAGTATGTGATTGGTACAAATCAATATCATTCAAAACACAATTACAATCTGTTAAAGGATACAACGGTACAAAATGTCTAGTCCGGTAGCTCATGACTGATTTTTTTTTAACTTCATTTAATGGCAAATTATAAACTTCTTATATAATTTGATAGGTCCTCTTTGATCAACACCTTGGCGGCAGCAAAATATCTAGAGTTAGCCAATAAACTTGAAAGCATATTTTCATACTAAACAATAACAATCGAGAGAGTTCGGCTTTAAATGTTTGCTACATGATAAAGTAACAAACATGATTTGACACTTTGTACAATATCGTCGTTTCCTTACAATAATTCATACTGGTACTGACAGTGATAATTAAGATAGTCAGATGCCCTGTTTTATTTCCATGCTCTAACAGTGTCATGTCAGTGGTATCCAGTAAACTGCTGTATTTACATGATTTGAAGATTTCATGGCATTTTTTAAGTCAAAATTTCACAGAAGTTACGAACACTTCATGTTGATGGACACAAATGCACAATTTGCACCGATTCATGAAAACATATGTCTCGATAAATTAAAGCAGTTTACAGTAACTTGACGACTGTTAATTCCAGTCACGTAAGAAAATGTTATTGACTGTCATTCTCTGTTTGCAGGTTGACAAACCATCATCAGTTGCAAAAGAATCACCAAGAGCTTCTCCAGCAACGAAAGAATCCCCTAGAACATCACCTGTTGCTAGGGAATCCCCTAGAACATCACCTGTTGCTAAGGAATCCCCTAGAACATCACCCGTTGCTAAGGAATCCCCTAGAACATCACCTGTTGCTAAGGAATCCCCTAGAACATCACCTGTTGCTAAGGAATTCCCGAGAACATCACCTGTTGCTAAGGAATCCCCTAGAACATCACCTGTTGCTAAGGAATCCCCTAGAACATCACCTGTTGCTAAGGAATCCCCTAGAACATCACCAACTGCAGAAGATGAACCTGAAAAACCTGCATCACCGGTAAAAGAAAAGACACCAGAACTAGCTGTTGAAAGTGAGAAAGCAGAAACTACTGAAGAACCAGAAGATAAAACTGGAGAAGTGATGTTGCCAACTGAAGAAGCTACAGAAGAAAAGGCAGACACTGAAAAACTCAGTTCTCGATCAGGAAGTGCTAAAACAGAAGATACAGGAACACAAGATTAATTTTATTAATGTATTGACTTTTTACTGGAAATAAAAATTTATATTGAATGGTGACTGTATTCATAAAGTATATTATATGGGTGTGTTCTAGTCCAGGACTCTCCCAAGATCATGACGTGTGTAAAGATCCCTGAATTGCCTAATATTTCTATATTTACACTTCTTCCAAACGTATGAAATGTTAGTCTTGTCATTAAAGCATTCATATATGTAATAATTTGTTGTTTAATAACATGTGTAATAATTGCTCTGACACAATGGAACATGAGCTTTAAAGGTCACATGAAGAAGAACTTGTAACATGTGCCTGATGCATCACACACCAATCTGAAAAACATGGCTTGAACTGTGATTTTGTAATCAACATTACCAATAAGAAAACTTGTGTGATTCAGTAAGTTGGTCAATCCTGAGAATTTCAACAAATCTATGGAAATATTGATCAATTGTCAGCTCTTTGCAATGTAATTTCAATTCAGATCAGATTTTGTAAATGATGTAATTGTTACGTTTATTTATACGATACAAATGTTTTAAGAACTTTGTGATAAGCATTGCCTCTTCTGCTGTTGTGAATGAAATCTGTTCACAATATGACAAGTGCACATGATGGTATTTTTTTTTACTTCTATATGCAATCTTCAATTAAGCATATATGTGAATATTTCTTGTTTCCTGGCCCATTTTGAAGTGTTCTAAATTTCTTGCATTGAGTTTAAATTGGTCCTTGTAAAAAACTTGATTAATGTACATAAATAATTATTTTTTATATGAACATTTAGATTTTAAAAATTTAATCATGAACTTTTGTATTCTCATGGTTGTAAATGATACATTCTCATGGTTGTTTTAAGTATGTAAATAAATCTAATTGTCAAAATCTTGGCTTCGTTTTTTTTTCTCATTTATCTGGTACACCATTAAGTGCGGTGTTTGTGATTGAGTACAGTGCTCAAAGTACATCAAGCGACCATATTATTGGTCGGATATACACAGGCTCAAAGTACTGTCAAATACTTTATTTTCGCTTGGAATTAATTTTTGCTGAAGGAATGATTTGGTAAAAATAAAATCCAGCGAATATACCGGTACCTTTTTCCTATATTTTACATTCAACTTGTCAAAATTCAGTAAAAATAAATTTCATACAAAACATCCAAAAATATTCAGCAAAAATTAAGTATTTTACAGTACCGGTAACTCCAGTGACCATATTATTAGTCTGATAGTTCATTGGTCAGATTAACATCATGTGACTGTATTTGAACAACAAAAATACGCCAAATGGATTATGAAGAAAACATTTTTTATTAATTCTACATCATTACTACAAAAGAGAATAAAATACACCATCAAAGTTATTTTTAAAACCACAATTGAGCTAAAGTTGCATTTCAGATAGCCAGGGTACTTCAATCACACTCAATATAACCTGTCTATTTTATACATTTATTAAAAAAACTTTAAAATTGAAAACCCTGCGAACTAAAAAATGACAATGTAACATGAGGTCACCGTTATCAATCTGAGTTGGTGGGAATATTGATGTGGGTATTTATTAACTATGTTAAGATAATTCAAGAATCTTTACATGGAATGTAGTTGTATTAGGTAGCATCTTTGATTCAGACATTCTTTAAAAGTTACACAGCATGTTGTTGTCACAAACTACATGTATATAACATTCAGATATAAATTGCCATGCTGCTCTTAATCCATCTTGTATTCTTTCAAGAACCATATTATATTATTACCTGGAATATTGTTCATACAATGTGGCTGTGTACTTTACATACTAATGCCACAATTATTATTATAATACAAGATGTATCTTTTCAGTTCAAATTCTAAAACATCCAACCTTATCACAATGACATAAAAACACATACACAGTTATGACAGTTTTATGTTAAAAAACAATAGTTATTGTATTTTCAGACAAAGGTTGTATTTTACAGAATGACTCCTTGTTTATGTCTTCTAAATAGTAGCACATGTGGTTCTGTTGCAAAAAAAACAAAACAAACAAAGAATTATTTCAGATTGGAATCGCTAGTATTCAATGCAAAATAAAGAATTATAATATTTTATATTCTTATTTCAATTGCAAGTGCATGTGAAATGTGTTGTCCATCATCTGTTGGCAATTCAAATTCAGTCTTGTTGTTTGTGGGTGATTGTAGCCATAACACCCCCCCCCCCCCCAATAACTTATAACAGAGTCAGCCAATTGGGGAATACCCTACATGATTACGAGACGGGATAACCAATCAAATTTATGCAATTGAGTTTAGTATCATGATAGGGGTGCATTTTATTCCACTCACTAACAGCCAGAGAATGTATGGTTTCAGGGAAGATATTGTAAATGTTTATTGAGTACATCAACATTATCACTACAAAATGAAATTCTGAACGAGCAAATCCACTCAGAACAGATGGTAAAGTCGGTAAAGTTGGTATTGTATTCAGTGATGGTTTTAACAAAATTGTTATTCATCCTACAATGAACTTTTGATGAAGTTCCTTACCAGGACCATGTCTCAAGTAATGTTCCCATCCTGGGGACTGTTGAACTCCAAGATTCCTCCATTCCGTTTCTGTCATTAGGTGTGTCCTGGGAACTAACTTTGCCAAATCTGGTGGCAAGATGACATGCCTGAAACATATAAACAATGTTTGAGAACACCATATTCAAATCATTATAAATTGAAGACCCTGTCTGATACTATAGTGTACTACAGTATAACACTTACCTGTATTCAAATCATTATAAATTGAAGACCATGTCTGATACTATAGTGTAATACAGTATAACACTTACCTGTATTCAAATCATTATAAATTGAAGACCCTGTCTGATACTATAGTGTACTACAGTATAACACTTACCTGTATTCAAATCATTATAAATTGAAGACCCTGTCTGATACTATAGTGTAATACAGTATAACACTTACCTGTATTCAAATCATTATAAATTGAAGACCCTGTCTGATACTATAACAGTATACAGTATAACACTTACCTGTATTCAAATCATTATAAATTGAAGACCATGTCTGATACTATAGTGTAATACAGTATAACACTTACCTGTATTCAAATCATTATAAATTGAAGACCATGTCTGATACTATAGTGTAATACAGTATAACACTTACCTGTATTCAAATCATTATAAATTGAAGACCATGTCTGATACTATAATGTAATACAGTATAACACTTACCTGTATTCAAATCATTATAAATTGAAGACCATGTCTGATACTATAATGTAATACAGTATAACACTTACCTGTATTCAAATCATTATAAATTGAAGACCATGTCTGATACTATAGTGTAATACAGTATAACACTTACCTGTATTCAAATCTGTCATCATAATATTTCTCTGAGTATGTTATCTGTTGTTGTGTTGTTTCTGATGGCATTATTGTGTTGTCATCCAGGATTGACTACTTCCAACTCTGAAACATGTCAAAACACATTTTATTCACGACCATTATCAGGAAAGGCACAAAGCAGATTGATATCTCACCATATCCTTAATTACCATATCCCTGAGGCTGATTATCGTTTTCCTAACTACATGTACCATATTCCTGGATACTGTATCTTTAACCACCACACTACTGATCATGATATACCTGATTATTGCATCTCTTATAACCATATTCCTGATTACTGTATCTTTAACCACCACACTACTGATCATGATATACCTGATTATTGCATCTCTTATAACCATATCCCTGATTACTGTATCTTTAACCACCACACTACTGATCATGATATACCTGATTATTGCATCTCTTATAACCATATCCCTGATTACTGTATCTTTAACCACCACACTACTGATCATGATATACCTGATTATTGCATCTCTTATAACCATATCCCTGATTACTGTATCTTTAACCACCACACTACTGATCATGATATACCTGATTATTGCATCTCTTATAACCATATCCCTGATTACTGTATCTTTAACCACCACACTACTGATCATGATATACCTGATTATTGCATCTCTTATAACCATATTCCTGATTACTGTATCTTTAACCACCACACTACTGATCATGATATACCTGATTATTGCATCTCTTATAACCATATCCCTGGATACTGTATCTTTAACCACCACACTACTGATCATGATATACCTGATTATTGCATCTCTTATAACCATATCCCTGATTACTGTATCTTTAACCACCACACTACTGATCATGATATACCTGATTATTGCATCTCTTATAACCATATCCCTGGATACTGTATCTTTAACCACCACACTACTGATCATGATATACCTGATTATTGCATCTCTTATAACCATATCCCTGATTACTGTATCTTTAACCACCACACTACTGATCATGATATACCTGATTATTGCATCTCTTATAACCATATCCCTGATTACTGTATCTTTAACCACCACACTACTGATCATGATATACCTGATTATTGCATCTCTTATAACCATATTCCTGATTACTGTATCTTTAACCACCACACTACTGATCATGATATACCTGATTATTGCATCTCTTATAACCATATCCCTGATTACTGTATCTTTAACCACCACACTACTGATCATGATATACCTGATTATTGCATCTCTTATAACCATATCCCTGATTACTGTATCTTTAACCACCACACTACTGATCATGATATACCTGATTATTGCATCTCTTATAACCATATCCCTGATTACTGTATCTTTAACCACCACACTACTGATCATGATATACCTGATTATTGCATCTCTTATAACCATATCCCTGATTACTGTATCTTTAACCACCACACTACTGATCATGATATACCTGATTATTGCATCTCTTATAACCATATCCCTGATTACTGTATCTTTAACCACCACACTACTGATCATGATATACCTGATTATTGCATCTCTTATAACCATATCCCTGATTACTGTATCTTTAACCACCACACTACTGATCATGATATACCTGATTATTGCATCTCTTATAACCATATCCCTGATTACTGTATCTTTAACCACCACACTACTGATCATGATATACCTGATTATTGCATCTCTTATAACCATATCCCTGATTACTGTATCTTTAACCACCACACTACTGATCATGATATACCTGATTATTGCATCTCTTATAACCATATCCCTGATTACTGTATCTTTAACCACCACACTACTGATCATGATATACCTGATTATTGCATCTCTTATAACCATATCCCTGATTACTGTATCTTTAACCACCACACTACTGATCATGATATACCTGATTATTGCATCTCTTATAACCATATTCCTGATTACTGTATCTTTAACCACCACACTACTGATCATGATATACCTGATTATTGCATCTCTTATAACCATATTCCTGATTACTGTATCTTCAACCACCACACTACTGATCATGATATACCTGATTATTGCATCTCTTATAACCATATTCCTGATTACTGTATCTTTAACCACCACACTACTGATCATGATATACCTGATTATTGCATCTCTTATAACCATATCCTTGATTACTGTATCTTTAACCACCACACTACTGATCATGATATACCTGATTATTGCATCTCTTATAACCATATCCCTGATTACTGTATCTTTAACCACCACACTACTGATCATGATATACCTGATTATTGCATCTCTTATAACCATATTCCTGATTACTGTATCTTCAACCACCACACTACTGATCATGATATACCTGATTATTGCATCTCTTATAACCATATTCCTGATTACTGTATCTTTAACCACCACACTACTGATCATGATATACCTGATTATTGCATCTCTTATAACCATATCCCTGATTACTGTATCTTTAACCACCACACTACTGATCATGATATACCTGATTATTGCATCTCTTATAACCATATCCCTGATTACTGTATCTTTAACCACCACACTACTGATCATGATATACCTGATTATTGCATCTCTTATAACCATATCCCTGATTACTGTATCTTTAACCACCACACTACTGATCATGATATACCTGATTATTGCATCTCTTATAACCATATCCCTGATTACTGTATCTTTAACCACCACACTACTGATCATGATATACCTGATTATTGCATCTCTTATAACCATATCCCTGATTACTGTATCTTTAACCACCACACTACTGATCATGATATACCTGATTATTGCATCTCTTATAACCATATCCCTGATTACTGTATCTTTAACCACCACACTACTGATCATGATATACCTGATTATTGCATCTCTTATAACCATATCCCTGATTACTGTATCTTTAACCACCACACTACTGATCATGATATACCTGATTATTGCATCTCTTATAACCATATTCCTGATTACTGTATCTTTAACCACCACACTACTGATCATGATATACCTGATTATTGCATCTCTTATAACCATATCCCTGATTTCTGTATCTTTAACCACCACACTACTGATCATGATATACCTGATTATTGCATCTCTTATAACCATATTCCTGGATACTGTATCTTTAACCACCACACTACTGATCATGATATACCTGATTATTGCATCTCTTATAACCATATCCCTGATTACTGTATCTTTAACCACCACACTACTGATCATGATATACCTGATTATTGCATCTCTTATAACCATATCCCTGATTACTGTATCTTTAACCACCACACTACTGATCATGATATACCTGATTATTGCATCTCTTATAACCATATCCCTGATTACTGTATCTTTAACTACCACACTACTGATCATGATATACCTGATTATTGCATCTCTTATAACCATATCCTTGATTACTGTATCTTTAACCACCACACTACTGATCATGATATACCTGATTATTGCATCTCTTATAACCATATCCCTGATTACTGTATCTTTAACCACCACACTACTGATCATGATATACCTGATTATTGCATCTCTTATAACCATATCCCTGATTACTGTATCTTTAACCACCACACTACTGATCATGATATACCTGATTATTGCATCTCTTATAACCATATCCCTGATTACTGTATCTTTAACCACCACACTACTGATCATGATATACCTGATTATTGCATCTCTTATAACCATATCCCTGATTACCATATTTCCAAGAGTTACTGGTAATAAAAAAACTTCTTTTATCTGTTTGGCCAATTATTCAGGATAAGAGAAATAGCCAACAAACTGAGTCAGTTCAATGAGAACATGATTCATTTTTTAATATGGAAATTCATAACATATTTGAGAAACATTCCTTGCCCTACATTCAAATCCAAATCAAAGAAAGCTTAGAAAGAACTCCTGTGTGCTGAGAGTATTGAAGACACATTAAAAATTAATTCAAAATTACTTGTACATGAGATATTGAAGGAAAAGCTGAAAACTAATTATGTAAATCAGGTAACTAATGAACAGAACAGAATAACAAAATTATTAATTATTATGCTAATTAGAGAATTAATATGAACAAATTTAAACCCAAAATTAATCAGGTCTATTGTCCTAGAGCATTTATGTACCAATGATCAGTAATTGAGATATCAGTGTTAATTATGTTAATTAGGTGATTAATAAGCATAATTATTTACCAAAAACTAATTGGGTCTCTGCATAGTTCTCTTTAAAAGTTTCATTAAAATCTAATTAGTGGTTCTTTATATACCAGTGGAACATTATGCAAATTAGGTTATTAATATCCAATTACATGTAAAACTAATCAGGTCTCTGCATAGTCCTAGATCTATGTAGCAAGTCTCATTGAAATATGATGATTAGTACTCGTGACATCAGGCAAAAAGCTGAAAATTAACTAATTATGCTAATAAGGTAATTAATATGCACACATATTTAGTTACCCAAAAACTAATCAATGGTCTGCACAGTCCTTAAGTAACTATGTACCAAGTGTCAATGAAATGTGAAGATTACTACTTGAAATATCAAAAGCTGAAAATTAAAGCGAACCTAAATGCGGCCTTAATTTATAGTTGTGTATATTCTAAACTGTATTCGAAATAATATTGCAGTGGTTTAATTTTGTTTTAATTATAACTGTAGCTTGGATAGGCATTTGAAGTGCTTGCAATTTAACACCATGGAGGCCATTCATGGAGGGGAATAAATAACGAACGAACATATTTAACATCCAGGTACTTTTCAAAGCTATGACGTTTTAGTATCTGATCACATTCGTATACGCCATTGTACATAGCCGTTCATGCTGCCAAGCATTGTGTACTACTAGTATAAACTCAACTTTTATATGCACAATGTGCTTTTTAAAACTTGGGTTAGAGCCTTAAGCGTTTGAACCACAGTATTCTGAGAGTGAAAGCCCAATTGCGTTAAAGTATCGTACTTCCCCGATCGTAAGTCCCTCTCGAGTATGAAGCCCATCCCTATATTTTTACTTGATATTTATCGAGTTGAGAGCATTCACGATTATAATATGCGTGTAAAAGGTGTGTTTCATTTCATAATAATCGTGAATGGCATGGTAGTTTGGTTCATGCTTTTAGTTTTATTATGAGAAAACTCGCATTAATTTCAGAGTGCATGGCGAACATACACAACGTGGTTCGCATGCTTTCTATTCTGTCATTTACTCAGGATGAACCCCGATGTTGCAATTCTGGAGTAATCCCTATTTCTTTGAGCAGTAGCTTTCGAAAAGCCAAAAATGTGATCGTTAAGTCGTGTACCTGGTTATTGGGCATGGTTTATATTTCGAAAATTGCGAATCACCAGTTTTTAGGGAAAAAAATCATCGTTTTTTTCGTTGCAATCAGTGCTACAGATCGCATTTTAACATTGCGGTAATTCACTTCCGCATTGCGTTAAAAAATCATCGTCAATAATCAGAAAATTACATGATTACGACACATCATTTTGATTGGTTAATGAAAGACATGACCTGTTATGTCGAAGGAAGTTGTTCCAGGTCAAATCGTGCTGAAAAACCTCATGGTGGAAAATTGCTTCGCGTTGAGAGTTTGCGTACGATCGAAAACATACCAAAACGAAGATAATGATAAATGCCTTTGTCCACTGTTTCCTCACAGACCCTACCCATTATTTCACCGTAAATTCAGATGGTATGTAAATCGTATTGTAATAAAATGTGTGTGTTTTTTATGAACATGTTTGTTTCTTCATTGTAAGTGTCGTTCAAATCAATGACACATTTTTTTTCAAAAATAAGTATTATTTTTCCGAGCCCGGTGTGGTGACCGAATAACTTTTTAGGATAATTTTTCGTTGTTTGCAAGATGGTTACAGTGTTTAACCCCAAAACAAAATCATTTTTTCTGAGTTGGTCCTCGAGTACAAGCTCATCGCTTACTTTTCCCTTACGTGTTCATGCCTCCGGGCTTATGATCAGGGAAGTACGGTATACTGTGAAGATTCAGATCAGTCCAGTGTGAGTGATGAGAGTATATCGTCGACGATGCCCCTTGTTCGGATGATAGTTTTATTTCAAATTACATGGAAGTCTGTGAACAATCTGCTTGGTGTTCCTGTGACACTTGTCCCATGATTTGCCAGCGCAGCCCCGTGAATACATGGACGAAAATGTTTCCACCACCACCCTACAAACTCAAGATTGCATACTCCAGCATCTATACTAAATTGAATAATTTGCACGCCGCACAGTGCAGTACTGGAAACAGCATTTATTAGACAGTTAGACAAAAAACAAAACAAAATGCCTGTCTCGATCAATCGCACATCCATAATGTTTGTATGTTGATACGCTTGTAAATATTAAACACTAACGTAAAAGTCGAAACAACCTAGACTAGAAGTCAATTCACCAGTTCAGCCAACTATGGCTCCCTAAGTTGCTTATATTTAATCAGATACTATTTCGTCATCATGCTTTGTTACCTTACCTGTTTATACCTCATGAGGGCGTTTTTTGATGGCAAGATGGCGCAAATGGAAGTCCTTCGCAGGTTTATGGTTTCTCATATTTAAATCATCATAACTCTGAAGATAATCATTTTTTTAAATTTTTTTTTTTTAAATTTATAATCAATATACATAACTTGATAAATACAAACACCAAAATAGGCTCTATTTAGTTCCCCTTTAATTAATTATGCAAATTAGGTAATAAATATGTACTGATATTACCCTAAAAACTATCAGGTCTGTGCAGTGTCCTATGACATCTATGTACCAAATTTCATTGAAATGTGATGATTACTACTTGAAATATCAAAAGCTGAAAATTAATTAATTATGCAAATTAGGTAATTAATATGTACTGATATTACCCTAAAAACTATCAGGTCTGTGCAGTGTCCTATGACATCTATGTACCAAATTTCATTGAAATGTGGTGATTACTACTTGAAATATCAAAAGCTGAAAATTAATTAATTATGCAAATTAGGTATTTAATATGTACTAATATTACCCTCAAACTAGCAGGTCTGTGCAGTGTCCTATGATATCTACATGTACCAAGTTTCATTGAAATGTGATGATTACTACTGTTAAAATCCTATTATAAACCGCGGCTTATATTACAATGTATCAAATAAAAAATTGGGATCAACAGCTCAAGTTTGGGGTGCGGTTTCTATTACGTACATATTGCAATCACTAAATGGGCGTGGTCATTTTTCCCCACATCACTTGCACAAAACAAACAATAGACCGTACATCTTTTGAATATAAGGGTAACTCCAATTTAGATGTCAGGGAAGAGTGATAAGCGTCACGTCACAAAAAGACTGTTCACATGAAAAAAAAATACTCAGTATTTTTAGTGTAATATGCATTTATTTTTTTAATTTTCTTTGTAACGGAAAGTATATTTTGACAGGAGTTTCAAATAAAAACAAGCACTAAAAAAGTACGGTACCGTGGGTACGGTAACGCAATCCGGCCATGCTTCGGCTCACAAGTGAATAACTTACTTGTTTTCGAAGTGTTGAAATTGTTGATTATTACTCAGTAGTGATTATAATAACGCACAAAAAATAAATTCGTTGAATTGTTATCAAATGCAAGTAAAATTCAACTTAGTTTCACCGTAAGCGAATTATTTCGGTCACATGTAAACGATCGACGCAATAAGACATCCGCCATGTAGTTTGAATGCACACGAGACCAGGGGGGAGTTGCATGACACGATTGGTTAAAATACTTGGCTCATTTGCATAAATTAATATTCATGAGCAATGAACAACTTGTCTTTTCAGTAAAATTGTGCCAAAATGCTTTCTGATAGCATACATGTTAGTTCTAAATTGATTGATTCTATCGTTACGAGCTGAAAAAATAATCGGAAAAATGATGTAAAGGTAATTTTTGATACACACTTTTGATCAGACTCCAGCTAACTATTGAAAGTAAACACAGGTTTTCTCTTTACCATGATCATAGCAAGTTATGAAATTCATGGAGAATGCAGAGGCACGTTTATATTTCACTCTAGTACTATTGCTCAAAATTGCTCAAAATGTTTTCAGTGACTTTTATCAGTGACAAGTTACCTAATTAGTATGCATTTCAATGAACCACAGTGTGTGTGTATGCGCAGTTTCAAATGGAACAGATTTGAACGCAATAAAATCAGGGTTTGCGCTAATGTCTCGGCAAGACGAGTCCCACTTGCAAATTTTTAAGAAATTGAAATTTGACCCTGGTTAACTTTATTAAAGATTTATTTGAAAACTGGGTTCCTCTTCAATAAGTGGAGTGCGGGAAGCAAAATATGGGGTTAACGCAATCCCTGTCTATGTACCAAGTTTTATTGAAATGTGATGATTAGTACTTGAGATATCAGTGGAAAAGTCAAAAATTGATTAATTATTATGCAAATTAGGTAATTAATATTGCACAGATTTTTACCCCAAACTAATCAAACCTGTGCATTAGTTTGGAGCATATATGTGCCAAGTTTCATCAAAATCCAATGAGTGGTTCTTTAGATATTAGTGGAAGAGTCATGGAACAGCTAAAAATCATCTAATTATCATGCAAATTAGATAATTAATATGCATGGATTTTTACCAAAACCTAATCAAATCTGCGCATTGGCCCAAAGCATATGCAATGTATATGCAATGTATAGTTCTTGAGATATCAGTGGAACAGACACACAGAGACACACACAGACACACATACTAACTGCAAAGACTCTATTTTTGTGCTTCGCACACAAGAGTCAAAAAAGATAGTACAGCTTTCTGTAATTTCACTGTATCATTATTCATATATTTAATATCTATTTCATGAAGGTATGAATTTGTTTTATATAAACAAAATGACCAATGACTGCTGGTAACCTGCAAAAACTCATGGACATAATGAGTGTTATCAAACTTATTTAGTGTTTGCGCACATGCAATGATTGGTTGGCAAGAACCTGTCTTTTGCACTGGAAAATAAAATATTAAATATACATGTATGTGTCTCTGTTAATAAAACAACTTATGAGCATTGTTGTCACAGAAGATCGCAGGATAGTGTTGATTTGTGAATGACATTCCTCATCAAACATTGGCATGCTAGTTGGCAAAAATGTAGACATATAACATCACAGTATAAATGTTCATAACTGGTGATAAGCCTTTTTTTAGAAATATTTTCATAAGCCAATGCCTACCAATTTTATAATTTTTAACATCGTTACAGTTGATTTCAACATGGATATCTATTTTTAACATCGTTACAGTTGATTTCAACATGGATATCTATTTTTAACATCGTTACAGTTGATTTCAACACGGATATCTATTTTTAACATCGTTACAGTTGATTTCAACATGGATATCTATTTTTAACATCGTTACAGTTGATTTCAACATGGATATCTATTTTTAACATCGTTACAGTTGATTTCAACACGGATATCTATTTTTAACATCGTTACAGTTGATTTCAACATGGATATCTATTTTTAACATCATTACAGTTGATTTCAACATGGATATCTATTTTTAACATCGTTACAGTTGATTTCAACACAGATATCTATTTTTAACATCGTTACAGTTGATTTCAACATGGATATCTATTTTTAACATCGTTACAGTTGATTTCAACATGGATATCTATTTTTAACATCGTTACAGTTGATTTCAACACAGATATTTATTTTTAACATCGTTACAGTTGATTTCAACATGGATATCTATTTTTAACATCGTTACAGTTGATTTCAACACGGATATCTATTTTTAACATCGTTACAGTTGATTTCAACATGGATATCTATTTTTAACATCGTTACAGTTGATTTCAACATGGATATCTATTTTTAACATCGTTACAGTTGATTTCAACACGGATATCTATTTTTAACATCGTTACAGTTGATTTCAACATGGATATCTATTTTTAACATCATTACAGTTGATTTCAACATGGATATCTATTTTTAACATCGTTACAGTTGATTTCAACACAGATATCTATTTTTAACATCGTTACAGTTGATTTCAACATGGATATCTATTTTTAACATCGTTACAGTTGATTTCAACATGGATATCTATTTTTAACATCGTTACAGTTGATTTCAACACAGATATTTATTTTTAACATCGTTACAGTTGATTTCAACATGGATATCTATTTTTAACATCGTTACAGTTGATTTCAACACGGATATCTATTTTTAACATCGTTACAGTTGATTTCAACACGGATATCTATTTTTAACATCGTTACAGTTGATTTCAACATGGATATCTATTTTTAACATCGTTACAGTTGATTTCAACATGGATATCTATTTTTAACATCGTTACAGTTGATTTCAACATGGATATCTATTTTTAACATCGTTACAGTTGATTTCAACACAGATATCTATTTTTAACATCGTTACTGTTGATTTCAACATGGATATCTATTTTTAACATCGTTACAGTTGATTTCAACACGGATATCTATTTTTAACATCGTTACAGTTGATTTCAACATGGATATCTATTTTTAACATCGTTACAGTTGATTTCAATATGGATATCTATTTTTAACATCGTTACAGTTGATTTCAACATGGATATCTATTTTTAACATCATTACAGTTGATTTCAACATGGATATCTATTTTTAACATCGTTACAGTTGATTTCAACATGGATATCTATTTTTAACATCGTTACAGTTGATTTCAACATGGATATCTATTTTTAACATCGTTACAGTTGATTTCAACATGGATATCTATTTTTAACATCGTTACAGTTGATTTCAATATGGATATCTATTTTTAACATCGTTACAGTTGATTTCAACATGGATATCTATTTTTACCATCGTTACAGTTGATTTCAACACGGATATCTATTTTTAACATCGTTACAGTTGATTTCAACACGGATATCTATTTTTAACATCGTTACAGTTGATTTCAATATGGATATCTATTTTTAACATCGTTACAGTTGATTTCAACATGGATATCTATTTTTACCATAATCTTTTTGATGACCAACAATGTTTTAGAGTAAATTTATTACTTTTGTGAGCAACAAGGCAAAACACCATGTACTTCACAATTGAATGTTTCATTTCACAGTAATTATATTATTTATGATAGCTGCTTTGTTTTCCTATTTCATTGTGTAATTATATTTTTTTTATTCTATAGTTTCAGATTATGGATCAAAATAGCCCTGAGTACAGTCCTGTAGGTTGGCCTCCTTCCGCTGATCTGATCATTCCGTCCCCACTGTCCTGAGAAGTCGTATAGACCTGCGATTTGAGCCTCGGCTACAAATTTATGGCGGAGAGCCTTTCTGCACTTTTCATGATTGTAATCAGCCAAAATGTCTATTGACCAATCTAGCGATCATAAATACTGTTTTTGTGGCCGAAAAATGAACTTACAGCTCTGGAACATTGGTGAACGCTAGTTTTACAACGCAACAACGTTTTGTTTATAAATACGTCAAGAACAAGATGGCGGCGTATATTTTCTGTTGACGGAAAATGTTGATTTTATCGACCCTAGTGGGAATCTTCCAGTTAAGATATTTGGAATAATAAGACATGTCGACCTGCTTATTTTTTAGCTAAAAGCTGAATGCTTCTTAAATAGCCCGATGTAGCCCTTCACATAGTGTTGAATCGTCGGTCTATACGACTTCTCAGGACTGTAAGGCTGAATAAACAGCAGTAGGAGGCTAACCTACAGGACTGTACTCGGGGTTAGGATCAAAAGGGTTGATACCAAGTCTCAGAACGTAAACGAATATTCACCAAGTTATCCAACAGAAGAATAAAGCCTGTTAATCTCGTTATGAGATTAAGACAATAAAGCGGTCAATATCTAATGAGCAAATAAACTATCATAGAACAAGCAGAAACAATAGCGTCCTCTCTCCTTCCCTTTCTAGCTCCATCATGATTTAAGGATGCTGTACACGCTTTTGGTATTGATTTTCTAAACTGATATTTTCATATAAAATATTTACTGAACCACACAAAGCTATATATTGATGGAAAGCTTATTTCACATTGGATGTGAAATCGACAAGATAGTGTGTGTATGGACGTGTATAGTCACGAGATATGTGTGTAAACACAGAAAGACATTTTCGGTAAAAAAATAATTGAACCAATGAATAAACGAATTTGGTGGAACATTGGCAACAAAACAGTTTTTCAGACGACGCTCACCACCATTCCGCGTTGATTAAGATATATATCTACATGATAGTTGGAGAAGAAATAATAATTTAGCTATCTTGAAAAAAACCAATGCGGTCTTGTTCTTTCCGGTATTCAGAAATTAGAACGTAATTTCAAAACAAATAGGAAAATAGAAAAATCCCAGCGCGGCTTGAGAGGGAACATATCGAAGAGTTTCTGTGCGAAAAATTAGTATAATGCGTCCACTAGAACTCGAGATCAAAGGCCTGCAGTTGCCGCGAATCGCTGTTTTGTTTAACCGAGAAAACGGCAAAAACAACTTAGCAGCAACGCTATCGTCGGCTAACTCAAAATCCGTTTGTCCCATGGATCAAAACAAACTCATAACACTTAGTCATGGTATCTGCTTGTCATAATCACGCAGATGTGTCAATATGCGTCGTCGCAATTGGTTATAAAGCACGAAATTATGCTCCTGAATCCAATAGGAAACACTGTTTCACGGTGTGACAAAGCCGTGCCAAAATGGCGTCATGATTTACATATTCATTATTAAGTTGTGGGAGGTGACACTCCTTTTCTGGAAGACTCATTACCATACATTGCCCTCCATGGAAGGTCATTCACTTGCTCCGCTGCTGAACCGATAACCGTGGCTGAACTTACCACCAGAGTCAACTACATGTAGTTTTCTTTCCAAGATTTTTGTTTTACCACGCAAGATGTCTCGACGAAGATCTGTATTATCTGATTTGAATGACAATGAGGGGGAGAGAAGTCACAGCAAATGCTGAACTGAATCGGGAAATGCGATCGCTTGGGTTTAAAGTTGTCTGTCGATCGGGCGGTGAATTTTCAGTTTGTTTGCTCCGTTATTATTTTGTACATTTGTAAAATAACCTGTTTGCCATAAATCGTGTTTTCCGTTTTTTTAGTTCCCAAAACTGTTGTGACAAAATTAGTGTGATAATTATTTTTCCATCTTCAACGCATAGTACCGGAACAACCGCTGGCGGGGACTACTGCCGGTATCTCATTGAATCCGTGAAATTATTTATTGAGAATGTGAAGATTTAGCAAAAATAAAATAGGAAAAACAGGGATGATCACGCCACAGTCACTATACTAGGCTCACACACACAGACGCGTACGTTTTCTTTTACAGCTGCTTGTCTCAGGCTTTACGTGTGGCCAAGTCCGGGACCAAGTGTTTCACTTCCGACTCATTGTGGTCGGAGTCCATAACACGTAATTTGGTCACGAAAACTAAGTCTGCCATGTGCTCAAATTTTCCACCTTCTGTTGATACCTCCATTGTCTGATCGATTAAATTGTGGAAGGTACTAACGTTAGTACTTTCCATGATTAAATTTTCATAATACGAGTAATCGCTTTACATATTGTCGACGATCTTCTCAAAATTTCCTTGGATTTGTTTTCTTTCGTCACTGTCATAGTCGACCCATAACGATTTCATAGTCGACTGCTTGAAGAGTGAGAAATTCAATGAAATTAAATTTGTGGACGATTGTAGATGGAATCCGTGTAACTTGTACCTCGGACTACTAATACTTGTATTACTAGTCTGAACTTGTTCTGAATGCAAGAGACTGTTTATATTTGCTATGGGTGGTGACTATTATGCAAATTATCTGTCAATTATGTCTTTAATAATAATAATAATAATTTTATTCAACACGAAAATCTACTACAGAGAGTAATTTTATGGTTGTAAAACAAAAACAGAAATAATACTTCACACAACTAATATCACAAATAGCACATTAAACATAAGCTAATGTTATTGTTTAGTACAAAGCAAGACGGAAGTACAGTTCAATCCACCAGAATCAGGAATAAAACATTGAATACATGTAACTAAGAATGGAGGAAAAAATACATGAAAATTAGTATAACAATAAAACTACTAAGCTACTAAATATGCCATTGCATTAAAACTACCTGCAGACTAATTTGATGGAGTTGCTATGTTTCATCTCTTAAGTTCATGCTTGTATGTATGAATTGTGCAGTTTCTATTCCTGCAAAGCTTGTCATAATTAATCGGAATTTTTCGTCTTCATTCATTTTCAAGAAGTCAGATTTTTTGCCCTGTATATATTTAAATAATTTATTATGGGGTATGTCATATTTACTGCATCCTATTAAGAAATGGTACTAGTCTTCAATTTTATCATCTGTGCAGAGTTTACATATTCTTTCGTTTCTAGGAATTTTCTTTTGTCTGCCAGTCTCAATGAGTAGCTGATTAATTAAAACATAGCTTTCAAAACAATGACATGTGCTTTTGTTTTTAATTAACAAAAAATTGATTTTTACACCCTATAAAAACATCCATTGCTCCCTGTGGTCCAGCATTGAAAAATACAAAAAAGTAGAATTTGGGGTTTCAAAGCAAAATCAAAGAAAGCTTAGAAAGAACTCCTGTGTGCTGAGAGTATTGAAGACACAGTAAAAATTAATTCAAAATTACTTGTACTTGAGATATTGATGGAATAGCTGAAAACTAATTATGTAAAATCAGGTAACTGATATGAACAGATTTAAGTGTAAAACTAATAAGGTCTGCACAATGTACCAAGTTTCATTGAAATGTGATTAGAACCCAAAAAATATTAATTATTATGCTAATTAGAGAGTTAATATGAACAGATTTTAACCCAAAATTAATCAGGCTGTCTATTGTCCTAGAGCATTTATGTACCAAGTTTTATTCAAATGTGATGATCAATACTTGAGATATCAGTATTAATTAATTATGTTAATTAAGTGATTAAGAAGCATACATATTTACCAAAAACTAATATGGTGTATAGTCCTAGGTTCATTGAAAGTTTCATTGAAATCCAATGAGTGGTTTGTAGACATCAGTGCAACAGCCATAGAACAGCAAAAAATTAACTAATTATGCAAAGTAGGTAATTAATAGGCACAATTATTTATTCCAAAATTAATCAGGTCTCTGCATAGTCCTAGAAAATGTCGCAAGTCTCATTGAAATGTGATGATTAGTACTTGATATATCAGGTGAAAAGCTGAAAATTAACTAATTATGCTAATAAGGTGATTAATATGCACAAATATTTACCCAAAAACTAATTAGGTCTCTGCACAGTCCTCAAGTAACTATGTACCAAGTTTCATTGATATGTGATCATTACTACTCGAAATATCAAAAGCTGAAAATTAATTAATTATGCAAATTAGGTAATTAATATGTACTGATATTACCCTTAACACTACCAGGTCTGTGCAGTGTCATATGACATCTATGTACCAAGTTTTGTTGAAATGTTATGATTAGTACTTGAGATATCAGTGGAAAAGCCGAAAATTGATTAATCATTATGTAAATTAGGTAATTAATAATATTAACAGATTTTTACCCAAAACTAATCAAATCTGCGCATTAGTTCAGAGCATCCATGTGCCAAGTTTCATTGAAATCCAATGAGTGGTTCTTCAAATATCAGTGGAACAGTCATGGAACAGCTTGAAATCAGTTAATTATCATTCAAATTAGATAATTAATATTCATAGATTTTTACCCAAAACTAATCAAATCTGCGCACTAGTTCAGAGCATCCATGTGCCAAGTTTCATCAAAATCCAATGAGTGGTTCTTCAGATATCAGTGGAACAGTCTTGGAAGAGCTAAAAATCAGCTAATTATCATGCAAATTAGGTAATTAATATTCATAGATTTTTACCAAAACCTAATCAACTCTGCGCATTATCCCAGAGCATCTATGTACCAAGTTTCACCAAAATTTGATTAGTGGTTCTTGAGATAACGGTGGAACAAAAAAAGTGACATACATACATACATACATACATACAGACATACAGACAGGGTAACTGCAAAGACTCCCTTTTGTGCTTCGCACACGGGAGTCAAAAACGTGTACAGCACTATAGTTGTTGCACGGTATTTGCACCATTTCCGAAACGGGTGTAAAATACTTTGTTTACACAAAATTTGAGCATAGACTTAGTGGTATTAATTGATTCATTAATTTGTTTATCTACATCTGAGCTGTTTGACATCTGAGTTCCTATCTAAATTAATATATTTACTCGCAGTTGCCATCGAAACTTCCAACCTGTGAGTACGAGTATACAGACATATGCGAGGGCGCTATAACCAACAACCATGGACACGGATACTGAAAAGTTCCGTGATCTGGAATACAACGTTGCTAGAATAAACTTGAATTGATATTATGATTAGATCAGACTTACCTTAATCACAATTATGTAATTTATGGCAGTCGAGTATACAATATTTACGAGTCACGTACGTACGTTCGATGGCATCAGAGTCGAAACTATACAAGTCGTCACGTAACCGATTGGTCGAATCTCTCTCTGCAGTCTTTCCTAAATTAACTTGCCAGCTTGCTTGCGATTGCCGATAGTTCCCAGAATTATATTAAAATTATCAGATCGCGGAACAAACAAAGTAACTGCAACTGCGTGATAATGTCGCGGAGAACATCAGGAAACAAGCCACAAACAACAATGCAAATTTCCCTCGCTTTCACACCCAATCAATTTGACCCCGAAAGTCACGCAAAGCCACGCGAGAAATTGTGAGAACCGTCAACTATTCAAGATGGCGCTTCTTGCGAGGTAAGTGCTTACGTGACCCAATAAAATCGCGGAAAACGTCGGAAAACGTGTGTTTTCGAATTTCTAATACTGCTCGATATTGAAATGTTATGTTTTAAAACAAAATAGACTTTTTGCATTTGTTGTAAATGTGTTATGTGCTGTGTAAAGTCGGCTTTTTTGTATGACCTTAGTAAAAAGGTCAATGTACCGGCGTTGCTGCTTGTCTGGAGGAACGCAGCGCTCACTTTTGCTTTAAAGTCTATTCGTATGCTCATGGCTGGCTAAATTGTCAATTTTATTATTGTATTTTCACCGAATCTTGAAAACATTGTGTTTATATCATTGGTGCTGGGAAATAGTTTGTATGTCGGCTGGCTCCCTGCTGACCCACTGCGACCTCGAACGTCTACGTGTTGAATACAAATAGCATAATTCTTTTGGTTTTCTCAACAATTCCATGGTAATAAGAATCTCTTGATGTAAAAATCGCTCACGAAGTATAATCTGCTGTATTTGTTGTACCAACATTGTATAATAGTTTTCTATATACTGTTGAAACATTATTAGTCGTTGAGTGGAAACCCCGGAAAACACTAAACCAGTTGAAAAACACTAAACCTATTGAAAAAGACTAAACCTGTTGAAAAAGACTAAACCTGGGTGGGTTCTGTTTCATGTTTTCGCTTTCTTTTAATCAAATATTCACTGGACGATTATGGTACACCCATAATACACCCTTTACCTCGGGTTTAGTGTTTTTATTGTCAGGTTTAGTGTTTTTCGACAGGTTTAGTGTTTTCCGCTGTTTCCACTCAACGATTATTAGTCTTTATGATGGAGTGTTGAATTCAATTTATTAAAACTCCTTGGAAGAAATTAAAACTGTGGCTACATAATATAGTGAAAAAATTTACAATGTTCAAGTTACAGCATTTTGGTTCATTCGTGTTTGTAGAGAAATTTACAGCAGTTGCGTTCATGTTAGTCGGGACAAACTTGGGACCCACTTGATGGGTGCCAAAATCTGTCCCTCATTTATCGCATTCTCTAAGACAAGACGGGAACCGAGACAAAAACAACAGATTTTTTCAAGGTAGCGTAGGGGAAATAACACTGCTAAGTATTCTCGTCAGGGAAAACTATTGTTTTTAAGCTAGTCTGTGATTGGTTGCTGGCAATGTTTGGGGGATTTTGACCAATTCACTACGTTCAATTACCCGCCATAGACTCCGGTCAGTCAAAATGACTATTTTGAACTGTAGGCATTAATCAGCGATTCTGCCGGTGACGGAGAGATAGAATCCAGGTCAGGGGAAGCCCCATGACCTCAAGATTCTTTTACCCCTTATGTCACGAACCCACGTGACTGAGGCCACCTGGCAGTGCCACAGGTAGCTGTCCACCACTCTTAACTTCTCTTCGCGTGGAGTTCTGAGGCCTGAGATTTTCCTTCAGAGCCATCAAAATTGCTGAGACTGACCGCGTCACAGCAAGGTCGCGCATCCAGTAAACAAATCGGTTAGAGGAGTTGCGTGTTTTGCATGAGTGGAAAGTCCTCGTGCTCGGCTACCGGTACTTCATGTACCGGGACGTCGAGTAAGAGGCCCGACGGCGGAGGTACCGATATTTTTCTCGGTCTCCCCCGCTGATCGGAGGGCATCCTCACAGTCTGTTTTTTCAGGGGATGGTTTACCCGATTTTACCGGCTGCAGCGAGGCTGTGTCCCTAGAGGCTTTCCTCCTATGGGGCCCGTTGCGGGTCTCTTTGTGGACCCTTCCTCACACGACGCCGGGTTTGCCTCCGAGTTGAGGGCTTTGGTCGAAGGACTGTCGGGGCAATTGCGTCCCTGGCCGGGTAGATCAGACGCAGTCGGAGCGAGCTGTCTCCACTGTGTCCCCTCAGTGGGCAAGCAGGAAGAGACACGAAAGCATGTTTGCATTCAAACACGTCTCTTCCGGGGAACCCCCGTTCCCAGGCACGGCTCTCCCACTATTTTGGGGGGTGGCCGAGGCTCGGGCTAATTGCACCGGTCCTTCTCTCAGGGTTCTGCCCAGGTTGACAAGAGTGCCGGGCGCTCATTAATATTCATGAGCTAATTAACATACTTGATGTTTGTTTTGAGGTGTCAAGTCAGTGAACCCCACCAAAATCATGGTATGGCACACAAATACGCCATGAACAAAAAATAGACAACAATTGTAATGCTACTATTAACTACTTCTTATTTATTTCAGAGAAATACTTTTTTGTTACAAATATATATTAGTAGTCAGATGCTGTTATTGATTATGTATATATACTGTTGTTAGATGTAAAATAACAAACCCAAAATAAATACTGAAATGTGTTGTGTTGTCCATTTAATTATATTTTATTATTATTACTGTGTTTTTCTCTTACACAACAGGGTGGAATGAATAAATAAAATAAAACAAAATACACAAACTATTTACCTACTGTTATGTAAAATAATTAAGTTAGATAAATAAATAAATAAATAAATAAATAAATAAATAAATAAATAAATAAATACAGAAATAAATGTGTCCATAATATTATTTCATTTATAGTAAAGTTCATTTATTTCTTCGGGGAAATTCGTCGATTTTTTTTCTCTGCCCATTTTTGAACGGCGGCTTGGTAGTCATAACTGTCGACAGTTGGGCCGTCAATTGCGATCCGAACAAGATTATCCAGGCTGGTTTGGTTTAGTCGATTTCGTTGGATGGTTTTGACGAGCTTTAATTGCGAGAATGTTCTCTCGGAATCTGCAGTATGGCAAGGAAGAACTCGGTATATCTTCGCAAGTTGTGTTAAAGATGGAAAGACTTGCTGTACCATGGGCGATGTGCACAGATGGTCAACAATTGCGTCAGGCTTCAAATTCATCTGCTTCAAGATGGACTCCTTAGCGTACGTAGTGAAGTGTGTCCACTGATTCACTGCGTCAGACGATACATCGCGCTGATCGGGTTTCTGTAGAAAGTGTGCTGCCAGTGTTTTCACTGCATTGGTGCCATAATCAGGTGATTGTTCAGTTTGAAGCCGATGAGGATCAAAAATGCCAAATTGCGACAGAATACCGATGTCATCGGATGGGAATCGCTTCTCCAAATTGCTGACCAATGCGTTGATGTATTTTTCACGGATCTGCTCTTTCAAATATTTTTCATCATCGGCGCGCTCTTTCACTACGATGTCAGACTTCTCGAGATTTGTGATGAATTGTGGCAATTTCTGTAAATTGTCCGCATCTACTGACTTCATCTTTTGTATAGTAGAAATCGTGGACGTCACCAGCGGTTTTAGTTGACTATATTCGAATTCCCGCGCCTGGAACGCTTTGGAAAGACGACTGACGTGGGGCAGCAAATCACACAACAGCAACATTGTTGCAATAAATCGGTAACTGGATAAGAGGTGAAAAAAACCGACAGCTTTCACGTCACCACGTTCTTCTCCCTCTCGTTCCAAACTGACCAGGATACTGACATAGCTTTCTTTCAGTCTAGTTGTCGACATCTCGATACTTAGCCACCGAGTTGAAGACGGTTGGATGGGCTTCAAAACTTTTTCTCCTAGTGCTGTTTGAACTGCATGCAGGCCAGCCATACGTACTGCACTGTTGTCATAGTAGTCGTACAACTGCCGTAGAATTGTGTGGAATTTCTTAACAAATGGAACTGCGTTAGCTGCTTGACACGACGCAAGTTGGAGGCGGTGAGCGGAACAGTGAATGCCGATAGCAGTAGTTGCGAATTCCTGGAGTTTCTTCACAACACCGTTATTTTTTCCGGTCATTACTGCTGCGCCATCAGTGCCAATCCCAACGAGCTGGTGAGCATTAAGTTGTTTGCCTTCAATGTACTCGGCTACGTGTCCGGCGATCGTTGATGCATTGAGAGTGACGGTAGATGACGGCTGTGTGATGTCACTTGACTTCAACGGTTCTATCATTTTAAGAAATCTGACACACAGTTGCCCAGATTCATTCAAAAAACGACAGTTCAAAGTTAATTGTTCACTAACGCTGACGTCCGTCGTTTCGTCCAACATGATAGCAAAATACTCTGATTTCTTCAGTTGCTCAATAGTACTTTCTTCAATTGTGGATGATAATATTGCTAACATTTCTTGGATTGACTTGTCGCTGCAATACGTTGCATTCTTGCTGACTCGTAGATTTTCCTTCACTGACAAACCGAGTTGTGAAAGTAGATCTAGTACTGGCTCGAAGTTTGTTGTGTGCGGGATACGTTGTTTCGCCAGGAAATATAAAACGGTGAAGGCCGATGTGATGGCGTCTCTGTTGACTTCAGGTTGAATGATTTCCCCAATGTTTTGACTAGCAGCGGCTGTCAACTCAAGTTTCGTGGCATCTCGATGACCTGTTGTCTGTTCGTGCTCCTTGACAGTGCACAGTCTGATACGTCTGGATGGGGTTTTATTCCATGTATCTCGATCGTATGGACACATGTTGTACTTCTGACACAATTTGCAGTACATTCCCTCGCCAGGAATAAAATAAAGCCAGTCACGACCTCTGACCCACTCGTTTCGAAAACTTGAAGCTTGTTTACGCCGAGTAGGAGTCACAGATTTTTCACTGGCATCGTCGACTTTAGACTTTTTCTGCACTGGAAATTTGTTTTCGTCTTGGTCGACATTCTTGCGTTTACTCGAGGTTATAAATTTCAGCATAGTGTAAAGTTCAGCGTAATAGATTGCATCGGTAGATAAACAGTGTACTCTCGTGCTAGGCAGTGGAGGTTCTGATGATGTATCTTTCGTCTAACTTTTATGCACAGCATTTCATTTGCTGGCATTTTCACAGCTCGAATTTTTACTTCAATCACAGTGAAGTTTTAAATTCACGTGATCAGTCAGTCTCGACTTGGTGTGATCAAAAACTCAACGACCGGCAATCAACGTTTCACACTTCCATTGTTTGAATGACAGCTCACAAGTAGCGGCGAGCTCTGATCACTTGTCCTGGTAAAGGCGTGATATTTTTGCCGTCAGAACAATCACCGATCGCTAAAGAGGTGTCGAAACACCATAATAGAGAGTATAGCAACCCTATTCATTGATTTGGTCTTAACCAAAATCTAGACACCGGACGTCTGCAACGTGATCGCGTACCACCCAACCCAACATAAATGCGTACATTTCCAGTAAACAATAGTGCCGGTCGGCAACTTTTTGTGCCGGCTTTTTTATTCGAGTGCCGGACGACACCGTCCGGCGCCGTCCGGCGTGGGCAGAACCCTGTTCTCTGGATCCTGGGGCACTGAATGCCAAAGAGGTGCTGGCAGCCAAGTCTCCGATCTCGGGGCAGGGCTTTCAGGGCAAGGCACACGTTGCCCCCCCCCCCTACTTTCAGCCAGCTAGGGTTCGTCATGCGGTAACGGTAACAAATTTTTCCTTGTGTCCGGTCTCCGCTGTGGGTTTTGACTCCCTTCTTACCGACCCACAGGCGTCCCCAGAGGGAACCGACCCTGTCATGAGACGCACAGTCGAACACGCTCCCTCTCACATATTTAAAGTGAAAGGAGATGCAGTTCGCTCGCGTCGGATACAGCCGGTACTCCGGGCGGTCCCTCAGAGTCTTCCATCTGTACATGTATGACTCGGTGAGCCACGCTTTTGGGGTGAGGCGGAGTATCATCGATCCCTGTAATACGATGTATATACCCCCACCCTTGATCCTAAAGTGACCACCTAAGGTTGCTTCAACGCTTATGGGATCACAGCCGTCGGGATCCAAAGCAATCCCGTCGGCAAGTTTCTCCCTGTCCGCCTGAGTGCGGAGTGGGGCGCAGAGCACGCAAACAGTGTTGATGGGCGGCGTTGGTCAGCCGCGGAGGATGTAATGCTTAAGGCCCCCGGGTGGGGATAACATTAGGCAACACTTCCCACTGGACCAATCGCTACCCGGTCGGTGTGGTTTCGGGATCAGACCCCATAGCATGGGATGAGACCAAAACACCCCCAATCGGATTCCAAGGCTCCTTCCCCAGACCCCGGTCCCACGAATTTGGCAAACCGGGCAAAGGGGGATAGCCGCGTTCCATGGGTGTCTTTGCCAATTGAAGACGACCCATCCAGCCCTGAGGGCAGAGTTGCTTGAGCACATTATTATGCGTGACCAGCACTCTCTTGGCCAGGGCCACTACCGTGCTACGAGACGCGGCCTTAGATGCATGTGTTTTCGCCGACAAGCTGAGCCGGGGTATGTCCCCACCTCAGAGAGAGAGACTGGACATCCTCCACCCTCTTTGTTCAGGGAATGGTGGGTACAGTCTCGGAGCTTCGGAGTGCAATGAACCAGAGGGTTCAGATCGAATCGGCTAGCCAGTTGGTCCTGCCATGGGCAAACAGAGGGCACCCCAAGCACAGAAAACACAACGCCCTAGGGCGTCGTCTGCTAGCCAGAGTCAGCCAGGAGGCAAGCACCGTGTTCGGTGAATGGCCAGGTCACAACTTAGTGACTACTTCAGGCCTTGGGGAACTCACCTCATGGGGGAAGGGAGTACCCCCCCCCCTCGCAACTGCCGAACACATGGCCACATATCCCTGTCGTACACAGATTGCGCCGGTGTAGTCCGGTTTGGCGACGGCGGGTGACCGATACCTGAACCTTCCCAGGTGGTGACATCCGTTTACGGCATACCGCTGAAATCTCCATTTCCCCCTGTCAGTGTCTCCCCTCTTGGGCACTGCCAGGGGGCTCCCGCAAGGTGGAAGCAATCAGACAGGAAGTAGCAGTTTGCTGGGGAAAGACACCATACACAGGGTACATCAGCCGGAACTAAGGCCAGGCTTCTACCCAAATGTGTTCATAGTACCAAATCTACAAGTGGCAGGCGTCCAGTTTTGGACCTAGGCAGACTGAATCAGTACGTGCTCCTCGATCGGTTCCACATGGAGACACCATTCAGGCTTCTTCTCTCCATCCACCATTTTGACTGGCTATCCCCGCTAGACTTAAGCGGAGCCTACCTGCACGTACCGATGCACCCAGCGAGTTGCCATCTCCTTCGAATCGCCCAGCTGGGCCAAGTATTCGAATTTCGGGTGCCTCCCATTCGGGTTAGGCACAGCGCCCTACATGTTCGCCAGAGTGATGAAACAGGTAGTGCTGCTGTTTCACCAGATGTCGGTACACCTCAATCCGTACCCAGACTTCCGGTTACCAACAACCCCAGCAAGGGGTAATAGCCAAACACGTCCGGCTAACACAGGATTTACTTCACCAGTTGGGCTCGTTAGTAAATCGACAAGTCCCACCTCGACCCAACACGCAGTTGGTGTCCCTGGGCATGGAGTTTTGACACAGAGGTAAGCTTGGCTTAGCTATTTCAAGCTTATTGCTTAGCGCTAAGCAGCCTAGCCGAATGCCTAGTCAGCGTTCCCTCGGTGTCCCTCCGTGAACTAATACGGATCATCCAAATGATGACCTCGATTCGAAGGGTCGTTCCCCAGGCCGCACTACGCAGCAGCCCGGTATAACGCCGAGCTCTCCTATGGGGAACTAGATAGGCGGGTTTCGATCTCGGACCAAGTGAAGGAAGCCCTGTCCTGGTGGTCATCACTGGCCAACCTCGGACAGGGGAGTCCCTTGGGCCCGCTCGCCGCAGGTATGACTCTGGTAACAGATACCTCCCCCAGGGTTGGGGAGCGCATCTATTGGGCCAACAAGCCCAAGGATATGGCCCGCATTAGTTTCGGGACTACCATATCAACCGGCTCGAACTGAGAGCAGTGTACTTGGCACTACCACGCTTTCTATCCGTAGTTCGAGACCACAGAGTCCTGCTCCGCACAGGCAACGCAGCGGTGGTCTCCTTCAAGAAGGGGGGGACGCATTCCCCATCGTTGTCAGTCCTGGCGGAGCAAAATCCTCCTTTGGTGCCTGGAATACAATGTGGAGCTAACCACACACCACCTTCCAGGGGTGAGGAACAGTCTGGCGACGCCCTTTTAGGGCGGCTCAGTCTCCAGAACACTGAGTGGCTGATACCCAAGTGGGTAGCCTCCAGGCTGTTTCGGCTGTGGGACGGTCCAAGGTTGGACCGTTTTGCCGCACCCCGGAACACCAAGCTCCCGATGTACGTAACGCTCCTGCTGATCTCAGGAGCCTGGGCCAGGGTCGCTTTGCTAGCCCTGTGGACTCGCTTAGTTGTGTACGCCTTTCCTCCCTTCCCGCTAGTTCACCGGGCACCTGAGAAAACTTCGACAGGTGCACATCCGCATATTATCATGGGTTGCACCCAATTGGCCAAGCAAGGCCTAGTTTCCTCTTCTCTTGAAAATGCTAGTCGAAGCGCCAGCAGTGCTTCCAGACTTACCGGACCTGCCGTCCCAACCAGACGGCGCACTACCAACGAGCCCAGCAGGTATCACTTACATGCATAGAGGCTCCCAGTAGATACGAAAGCCTTATCTGAACGGGCTGCCAACGTCCTGGCCAGGGCGAACAGGGATTCCACCTACGCAGCCTACATTTCTAGGCTGCAAGCATATACTGATTGGTGTAGCAGAAGGGAGATTGATCCATACCATCCCTCTATTGGCCAGGTAGCAGGCTCCTTCGTCCACCTGTTTGAGGAAGTGGGTTTGTCCTATGCAGCGAGCGTTGGCTACAGGTCGGTCTTGTCCCCCACCACTCAGAATGTACGGGAACAAGACTAGCCGATTGTCCTATTATTAGGAGACTATTTACTGCTTTCCAGACGCCAAAACCCCATACAAGGGAGCCGCCCAATCAGCATCACTCAAATTTTTGTCGTGGAAAATAGTCTTCCTACTGGCCCTCGCCTCAGGTAGGCTCCGGTCAGAGCTAGGCGTGCACTGTCCTTCGCGGACGGTTGTGCCGCTTTTATGGACGATCAAGTTGTACTAAAGATACGAATTGGGTGTCTCGCCAAGAACCAAATCCCAGGACACGATCCTCAACCGATCGTCGTCCCCCGGCTGGCAAATATTGTCGGTCCGGAGGATCAGGAGGAATTGCTTCTCTGCCCGGTCCGAGCGCTGAGTTGCTACGAGAACTGTACCAGGTTTTCTAGACGGGGAACCAAACACGTGTTTTTGTGTTACGGCCCTGGCAAACAGGATAAGCCGGCTTCCCCGACTTCCGTCTCCAGGTGGATTACTGCGACTTTACTGGAGGTCTATATTACACTATCCTCCTCAACGTAGACCTTGCAGAGACACCAAGTACGAAAACATGAGGTCCGTGCGATTGCTAACTCGCTAGCGCTAGCGTCGGGTGCCCCCCTCAAGCACATTCTGAGGGCAGGTTCTGGAGAACGCAGAACGTCTTCATCAACTACTACCTAAGAGACACCCAATCTATTGAGCAGGGTCTCTTCAGGTTAGGCCCTGTCGTAGCGGGTCAGGCCTTGTTTGCTGACCCAGCCCGTACGGCCGCAGGGGCCTCTGCACATAGGCGATAAGTAAGTCTCGGCATTTTTGCGGGCAGATTGTCTGTTCCACGAGCACTTCCTGGAAGCTCCCAGGTTTCGCTTCTCTCGACCTACGCCCTCATGCGAACTGTTTCGGTCCTACTTCAAGCTTATCACCCCCGAATTCGGCTTCGGTCTAGCTTTCTCGGGCACACCAAACCCTGTCACCACAGCAGCATTGGCTTCTTGCTTTGGGGACAGCACAGGCAAGGTAAGACACCACCCTTCTTGGGTCTTAACTTAGGTTTTTTGGGTTTGTTTTCATCCCGGACTGGGGAAAAGTCTTTCATCGTTCTCCTTTTTTTTCTGTTTGCTCGGAAAAACCCGCCACCTATCGGTGTCTGACTCTGCCTACAGTTCAAAATAGTCATTTTGACTGACTGGAGTCTATGGTGGGTAATTGAACGTAGTGAATTTAGGCGAGGGTTCTCTGAACCCACCTATTCATAGTTCATACCCACCATAGACTTCGGGATCCCCCCAACCTCCCCATTCTTTCCGTCGCATTGGTCTAAGTCCTCGAGGCGGAGAGAAAGGAACCAGAGTGATAAACGGCTACCTGTGGCACTGCCAGGTGGCCTTGGTCATGTGGGTTCATGACGTAAGGGGTAAAAGAATCGTGAGGTCATGGGGCTTCCCCTGACCTGGATTCTATCTCTCCGTCACCGGCAGAATCGCTGGTTAATGCCTACAGTTCAAAATAGTCATTTTGACTGACCGGAGTCTATGGTGGGTATGAACTATGTGAATAGGCGGGTTCAGAGAACCTTCGCCTAAGTTTGTGACAAAGGCTTGACTTTAGAGAATGTTATTTGACTCCAACATGGTAGATGATACACATATGATGATAATAATTAAAATTAGGAACTTCTTTCAATTGTTTAAAATTGACTTCATAAAATAGTTTACTATTGTGCCATGAACAAATCTTTCACAAGCACAGACCATAGAAAAGGTCTATGTCACTGTCACAAGTTATGCATGTCAAATTCTGACCTTAGAAAAGGTCTATGTCACTGTCACAAGTTATGCATGTCAAATTCTGACCTTAGAAAAGGTCTATGTCACTGTCACAAGTTATGCATGTCAAATTCTGACCTTAGAAAAGGTCTATGTCACTGTCACAAGTTATGCATGTCAAATTCTGACCTTAGAAAAGGTCTATGTCACTGTCACAAGTTATGCATGTCAAATTCTGATCTACTTTATCACTCGGCAAATGAAAAATTAGATTCATCCCCATAGCGAAAATAAATTCTTAAAATTTATAGTTCTGGTAATATGCTTTTAAAAAGATTTATACATAGCTACAGTAAATAAATTTACAGATATAAAGTGTATTCACTGTCTTTTACAGGATAGCCAGGTGTCAGCCTTATTTGGGAAGATCTAGTATCATCTGTAGGTAAGTAGACATAACTCCAGATTCTGTGTCATCAGGGTTCTTTCTCCCAAGAAAAAATGCATAGCGCTGTAACTAATTTGCATACATTTACATAATAATTCTTGCATATTGTTTACATACCTTTCATTCATTAACAGAACTCATTTACAACTATGAATATTAATGAGCTCAGTGAAACATTCACAAAATACAAATGCTGCAGACTAAAAAAAAAAACAATAAATTATTGTTGCAATATTAATGTCAATTGTAAAACGTTAAATGAAACTCATTAGAAATGTTCAGCCAGAAATATGTTCATGAATTTCATGATTTTATTTACTTCAAAATCATTCTCCTTCAAAAAAATTGACCACGTAATTATTTGCCGTATTGTTGTAATTTATTACTCGTACCATCAACTTCTAAAACGTTTACATTTACAGTAATGAACGAACAAATAAAACTTCAAAACGATCATCATAGTTACGACGCGACATAACTTACTTTGCAATGTTATACACCGGTTATACCAATAATTCCTTTTACTCGGTCATGATGCCATGCAAAAAATGTTACATCTTTTTTTTTTATATGAAATGGAAGTAAAATCTGACTGATTTTTATCAGGAGTGATTATTTTTTATCTCTCGACCGCTTTGGTAAAAAACACAGACCCCCACCATGTTTGTGACACATTAGTTGACCGGCATGCGTCATTTGAGCCGATGGGTCAAGAATGCCATTAACCAATCAAAATGCCGTATAGTAATGCCGATAGAACTCAAAGTTTTCTGAATGGTGGTGATCATAAAAATTACATTGCGGAAGTAAAGCGATGTCGTAGTATGGTGTGTTGGCATCGATTTCAGTTAAAAACTGCATGATGGTTTTCGAAAGAGGTGATTAGCAATTTTTAAAAGGTAAAGTAGGTCTTGAACAAAAAGCTTTTACATGATTTGCGATAACAGTTCAAATGTATTTTACCAAATCACGCAATAAACACGTTTTTTTTTCTTGAGTAGCGTAAACTGATCTTGAACTCCACTTTTACTATGTTATATCAAGGTGAAATTGATTTTGAAAGAATTTTAGTTTTCAATCTAAAGACTGTTCTATCCCAGAATGTATTTACTTACGAGGTGCTAATTTTCACGAAATTGACTAGCCGCTACCTATCGTGCGACTAGCTCTAATCCACGACTGACAGGATTTGTGACGGTTGGTATGTAATTATATAATAACAATCGAACAATAGTCCTGGTCGGAAGAGTTTCCATGGTTGTCACTAATTTTGAGTGCCGGTCAGAGCTGGCAGCGCGGCAAACAAACCTATTGCACATCTGCTATTGGCATGTCAAATATGAAACCAAGCGCCAAGGTCAGAACACATATCGCCAAGGTTCCAAGTAAAGCGCAGAGATTCACAAATATAGTGCCAAGCATCTCAGCGCTTAAAAGCCCTTGGGAGCACCCTGGTCGTGAATACAAATATCATTCCTTGGTCATATAGGATATAAAGTATGCCATGTCCAGCACATGATGCACTATTCTCGAAACAACGCCACATTTGGAATAGTTCAGTAGACTTTCATTTACCACATAGATCCTGGCATCTCTCAAATCTCACAACTGGTGGCCTTGTATATGCATTTAGAAAGTAAACAAATTGACAGACAAGGATTTGGTTGACCTACCGGATTCGGCTGATACCCCGCCCTGGGCGATCTTATGGAGGATTCGTTTTTTTTTTAGAAAAATGTGGACCAAAAGTTCGCCCGGCGATGTTATGGCAGATATTACGAAGCCCATCTTGTCCGGAAAAATAACCCTGCACTGATAAAAATGGTCTCGCGTTGACCAAATATAATCATGCAAAGTATAAATTCAAAGCGTTTTAATACATTGGTGAGAGATCGCATTACGTTAACAAGAAGGAAAAGCAAGCCAAAGTCGAAATGCGGTGCATCATGGACATGACACAACACACGCTGCGACAACCGAGTAATCAGCGAAATCATTTTGGGCGCAATTGAACTTCAAGTACTTCTTTACAAACTGTTGCTGCCCGGCGATACTGCTGACATCAAGTGTGTGTTGACCGAAGTTTGACCCCAAGTCACGCACTGAACTGGCGCCTTACCGTAGCAACCTTTTTCTTTCGTGCTCCGCGTGTCCGCCTAGTAAAATTGTTTTTATATCCGACGATACTGTAATCACATAACTTGTCTGCAACTCTGGCTTTGAATATATCAACATCGTTTACTTAGTGCGCTGCTTTTCTAATGACGCAAATTTGTTTACAATATTGTACCGGCTCTGAATATTTCAACTTTGTAATGCTTTCATAATAATTACGCAAACTCAAGTAATTTATATTACTGACTTTATAATGCATTACACTCGTAATAATTACACAAACATAAACATGGGCGCATTTAAATCATAGTAGTCAGGTGTCTTGTGATTCGTCAATGTTCCCAATGGTGAATTATTTTATTCGAAATGAAGTGAATATGTATTATATATATAAACTCTGGGCAGCGCACTTTGATTGCATTATTCGCGTACATTTCGAATGATCTCTACTAACCATGTGTTTGAACACATGGAATGTGGTTTGAATTACGTGCGGCATTGGGCAATGACCTCCAGAATTCACGCGCTGATATTTAAATTTGGGCCACCCAGCTTCACCCAAATTAATAGTTACCTATCATTTGTTCAAAAAACCTGTCAACTCTCACAAATACCACGAACGCGAAGAGTTTACTGAAAGGGAACGTCTTTTTTGGACAAAAAAAAAACATGTCAAATACAAGATTATGTCAAGGTTAGATTTCTAGAATGTACACGACCGCTTAACTCAGTGTTTTTTAATAATCATGTGAAACGCAGGAGACATTTTAGTTCGCCAATTTCCTGTTTACCGATCTTGAACTTTTTGTCAGGAATGCGATACAGACAAAGATTAAACATTAACGATACCTACCGTTGTCAAATCAACCAAGAGGCTGAATCAGGAAGGCTTGTGTATTTCAAAATTCGTAAATAGTATTCATTTCAAGCGCAGACTTTATTTGAGTGTAATAAACTAAGTTGAATGTATTCACGAGCCATAATACTCGTACCTTCTAAAGTTATGACTTTTTTACTCTTGAAATTGGTGATAAATACTTGCATAAAATACAAACATATACCATTTTTCATGCAACAACAATTCGTATACAGCATTGGATTTATTGAATTTTTACGCGTTTCGACTTCACAGTGAATTATTTTTTGCGTCATATTTGAAATAGCGCGCTCGATGCAAGATGTCGGACGGGAAAATTGAGGTCTGTAAAAATGTTTGTTGGTTCAGTCAAGCATTGTGTGGATCAAAACATCGCCCGCTATTTGAAACATTGCCCATGGGGGCGGGGTTTAGGATGGGCGGGGTATCAGCCGAATCTGGTAGTAACTGACATAGATTCAAACTAAGAACACTATAAAATATCTTCTAAATGTTTGGCTTATACTGTGCTCTTGCTGTCGCTCACAAATGTCGTAAATTACGAAATTCAGACAAGATTTACAAACAAAATAAATATCTATTAGTAGGATTTACGAACACATTTTGTACAAAATACCCTCGCAAATCGCCCTCATTTAATTGTCAAGACTCGACTGTGATCATCACGCGTGTTACGGTTTGAGTGATTGCCATTTTAACAATGTCCCATTACTTTTAAGATTGCAACAATTGTTACATGGTGATCGCGATCAACACGGAACTGCCACTGAATATACTTTTCCACTCTAAAGTTATTTTGGTGTCATCGCACATGCGTAGTTTAGTCGACATGTGTTTCAAGATACCCCGCGACTTTACTCTCAGTATGGGACGGTTTCATGTCGCCCTTATCAAACACGTGATTTGTTTATTTATTGAAAATGGAGACTACGTCAAAAAAGAGCAGACAACTGCTCGACGAGTATTTTTCACGACGAGATGGAGAAACTGCTAAATCGTGTTCAGAACCAGAAACCCATGGGTGTCCTAACCCTGACAGCACCAAGAAACCGAAAGTTGATCGTACTGCAGCACGATTTCAGAAATAATGGAAAGTTAGCTGCGGTTCCGTAGCTCTTTGGTGCGACATACAATCTAATTTTGCCCTACCAATTTCATTCGGACGTCTTGTTTTTATTAGCTCCGCTGTCGACTTTGTCGAGCGGAGCTTATCATATGAGTGATTGTCCGTCGTCGTCGTCCGTGTCAATGTTTTACTTTTTCGACTTCTTTTTGAAAACTACAAGCCTGAATGCTTTGATACTTGGTGTATATGTACATTGGGTAGACCTCTCTTAGGTTTGTTCATTTCATGTTGATATCTTCAATTCTCTAATTTTGGTGAATATTTTTGTCATTTTTGGTAGAAAGTGATATTTTCGACTTCTTGTTAAAAACCGCAAGTGCAATTGCTTTGATATTACATATATAGGTACTACATGTGGACCTCTCTCAGATTTGTTCATTTTGTAATGATATCTTTAATTCTCTAATTTTGGTGAATATTTTTGTCATTTTTGGTAAAAAGTGATATTTTCGACTTCTTGTTAAAAATCGCAAGTCCAATTGCTTTGATACTACATATATAGGTACTACATGTGGACCTCTCTCAGATTTGTTCATTTCGTGATGATATCTTCAATTCTCTAATTTTGGTGAATATTTTTGTCATTTTTGGTAAAAAGTGATATTTTCGACTTCTTGTTAAAAATCGCAAGTCCAATTGCTTTGATACTACATATATAGGTACTACATGTGGACCTCTCTCAGATTTGTTCATTTCGTGATGATATCTTCAATTCTCTAATTTTGGTGAATATTTTTGTCATTTTTGGTAAAAGTGATATTTTCGACTTCTTGTTTAAAACCAATAGTCCAATTGCTTTGATATTACATATATAGATACTACATGTGGACCTCTCTCAGATTTGTTCATTTCTTGATATCTTCAATTCTCTAATTTTGGTGAATATTTTTAGCTCCGCTGTCGACTTTGTCGAGCGGAGCTTATCATACGAGTGATTGTCCGTCGTCGTCAGTCCGTCGTCCGTGTGAATGTTTTACTTTTTCGACTTCTTCTTGAAAACTACAAGCCTGAATGCTTTGATACTTGGTGTATATGTACCTTGGGTAGACCTCTCTCAGATTTGTTCATTTCATGATGATATCTTCAATTCTCTAATTTTGGTGAATATTTTTGTCATTTTTAGTAAAAAGTGATATTTTCGACTTCTTGTTGAAAACCGCAAGTGCAATTGCTTTGATATTACATATATAGGTACTACATGTGGACCTCTCTCAGATTTGTTCATTTTGTAATGATATCTTTAATTCTCTAATTTTGGTGAATATTTTTGTCATTTTTGGTAAAAAGTGATATTTTCGACTTCTTGTTGAAAACCGCAAGTCCAATTGCTTTGATATTACATATATAAGTACTACATGTGGACCTCTCTCAGATTTGTTCATTTTGTAATGATATCTTTAATTCTCTAATTTTGGTGAATATTTTTGTAATTTTTGGTAAAAAGTGATATTTTCGACTTCTTGTTGAAAACCGCAAGTCCAATTGCTTTGATATTACATATATAGGTACTACATGTGGACCTCGCTCAGATTTGTTCATTTTGTAATGATATCTTTAATTCTCTAATTTTGGTGAATATTTTTGTAATTTTTGGTAAAAAGTGATATTTTTGACTTCTTGTTGAAAACCGCAAGTCCAATTGCTTTGATATTACATATATAGGTACTACATGTGGACCTCTCTCAGATTTGTTCATTTCATAATGATATCTTTAATTCTCTAATTTTGATGAATATTTTTGTCAATTTTGGTAAAAAGTGATATTTTCGACTTCTTGTTAAAAACTGCAAGTCCGATTGCTTTGATACTATACATATTGTTCATTTTCTAATGATGTCTTCTATTCTTTAATTGAAATGTGCATTGCTAACATCGGAGCTATCTCAGCCGACAGGCTGCTTGTTTTTGTTGTTGTATGTCGAACATGGGCCGGCCAGTGTCTGTCACGTAAATAATGCGGTCGGCAACATAGGGCTATGATTCCACAGCTAATGGAAGGTGAGACAATGTTAGCGAATCGATAGAAAATCGATCTTAGCATTGAGATCAAGTTACAAGACCGAAAGTTACTTTAGTTCGTTTTTCACTTTAATTCAGAAATTTCGATGAAAATAAAGTCATTTTGTGTCGTCATAAACGTCAACATGCGGGTTTGCATGAGCAGCACGGGAGATTACTTCATAATAATATTGATTGGCATAGAGTTTTTTTTCTGAGAAATTTCCCGTGAAAATTTATTCACAGGATGACTTGTGTTCTAGGCAGTGAACTTAAAAAGTGAACTTTTGAATGATGACTATTTTCCCCATTGTTAACAATGTGAGCTTATCATGAATATGTTTAATTAATACTGAGTTATTCAAATAAAGGTTCTGGTGTCTACATTGCATATTTTGTTGTGATGTTTTGTTGTACCATCATAAATGGTACATTTTGTGGAGCAGACTGCCTAATTTGATGTCATGAAATTACACACATAATTAGAGCTCAGGTTGCACCAGCAAGCACCATTTTCAGCATGCTGTTCTTGTTTTCGGCGGACGACAGAGGGGACACCTTCCTCTCCTTCTCTCTTCCCCGTTGTGCTCGGTCGCGGGAAAATGCTCCGTAGTTTCCAGACAAAGTTTACTAATACTTTTTTTTCTTGATTAGTAAATTTACTATTACCTAGCAAATTCCAGAGAGAGCCCAGCTTATATTTGACACTCTTGTAGAAGATGTTGAGCACAAGTCTTTATCAAAACTTAACATTTCTTTGTGTGTTAATGATATGGTGTGAATAAGCACTAACTTAAAATATATATTGAGCAATACAAAAAATATTTTCTTTTAATTATTCTCCAAACAGTGATAACAGATCACAATGCATATTAGCTTGGTACATTTTGTCTAAATAGTAGTCCAACTCGTGTCTGAAAGCCATTAATTTGAATTTGGAGATGAACACATTTAATTGAGTTCATTTTATGTTAATGTATACTGGTTGTTTTTATTGCAGGATTGCTCCTGCTACCACTACATCAGCTCCAAGTAAAGTACCACTATATGCTTTAGAGGATAAAAAAGAAAAAGAAGAGTTTTATGAATTCCAAAATGAAACATTCTGGAACAAGCAGTATGCGCTTGGCCGACCTCGCTCACCTTTCTGGATTTATGATGTAAGTTATTCCTATTTCACTGATCTAGCAGTCTAATGTCAGATGCAGCATGAATTTACCAATTGGCAGTTGTTTTTAATATAACAAGGCCAGGTTCCTTTCCCCGAGATTCTTCTTCTTTTTTAGCCTTTCAACTCCCTGTAGAGCATAGGCCATCGTCAGTCTCCTTCCACTCTCTTCTGCTCTGGGCTAGTCTGGTGATGGTGTGCCCCATCTTCTTCATTTCCTGTTCCCATGTTCTACACCAGGTGTTTCTTGGTCTTCCTCTATTTCTCTTCCCCTGTGGATTCCATTGCAATGCCTTTCTAGTGATGGTTCCTGGCTCTTTCCTTAGTGTATGACCAATCCAAGTCCATTTTCTTTTCTTCAGCTGATTTGTGGGAGATATCTGGTTTGTTTGTTCCCAGAGCTCTTGGTTACTAATCCGGTTTGACCACTATATATTCCCAGTATGTTTCTTGGGCAACAGTTTATAAAAAAGGAAATATTCTCCTGATCCGTAGCAAAAATCCAACTTGTTTAAGATTTTGAGTAATAGGGGGAAAAAACAATATAAGATCACAGTATTTATCAAATGTGTTGCATAAACTTTTTATACAATGTGATCTTTTCTTGATAAATTAACGTTTGCTCTGGGTGAATTTTGTTTATAATTGATATCTTTATTTGTGTCGAAGGTTCCATAATTTGTTGTAACTAAATTGGTGAATGGTTAGCCAAAGACCAGACTGGTGTATGGCCATCTGCCATAGATTCATTTTGTATTGCTATTCTCTCTAGCATATTTTAATACAATTCAACATGCTGTCATTTTATGTCCTTTGCTGTACACTACATGTATACCAATTCTGATTTAGCGCATGTTTTTACAGGCACTTCTAATTTTACCAAGATAAAGTCTTTAAGAAGAATCCAAAATCATGCTTTGTGAGAAATATGGCTATAAAACTTGTATGATGTTCTGTACCACATTCAGAAAAACATGAAAGTTAAATAAACTTGTTATCTCATCCCTTGTTATCTCATAAGTTACATGCTAACATGATTCATTGTATTTTGGTTACAGCCCCAGCTGACAGCAATATTATCTATAACCCACAGAGCAACAGGAGCTATAATGATGTGCTGTAAGTACAAAGAAAACTTACTATTGTTGTTTTCATGGATGTGAACTAACTTGATATGAATGAGTAATACAAGAGAGATGACAAAAAATAAAAATGAAATTATCTCCATTATCTTCAGCATTTGCTTATTCAGTCTGTCTGCAGTCTTCTTTGAACTTGCTTTTGCTTGCAATTTTATTTCTGCAGTCACTTGCTCATCATGTAATCATATCTTATCAGTTACAAGTTTATCATGACTAAGGCAAAGGAATTGGTGCATGTGCATATTAGTAATGTTAATGTTGCCTTCAGCAGCCTTGTATAGCCTTACATAGATTTTACACTAATATGTTTTTATAGACAAATGGTTTTTATATGATGGATGGATTATTGTTTTTATGGATCGCACAATTGTACGATTGATAAAATATTTGTCCAAAAAATAATAAGATGGTACTTTTGCAACAAAACGTTTATCAAAACATAAAAAGTTTGAAAAGAGAAAATTAAAAATTCTTCTGTAAACTAAATGCTCATTATTATTTTGGTCTCTGAATAAGCTGAGTCAGCAAAAATATTGCTGAAAGTGTTGTCGTATATTAAGGTGGTCTTTTATATACAGGTTGTTCATGCATAAAATTGGTCACTATAGCAGGTAGTCTGTTATATAGAGGTGATTACAAACAGGTTAATGTAATAACTGATTCTTTGTTTATTTTGCAGCCATTGCTACATTTGCTGTAGGAATGAATGTTTTACCACATGACTTCATGTTTTATGTTGACTGGGTCAAAGGTCTAGAGTTACCATGGTGGGTGTACTATGCAGGCAAAGCCACTATTGCATGGCCATTGATGTACCATTTGGGCAATGGTGTTAGACATCTGGTAAGTCAAATAAAACAAACTGACAAAGTTGCACAGTCTGCACTGATGATAAAATCTACTTTGCATCAGCAAGTTTCGACATCAACTAACTTACCATCCCCATGTACTTCTATACTGACATGACTAAATACCAAAAAATACCTTTTTTTTACTTTGAATCTATTTTCGCTGAAGGGATGATTCAGTGTAAAGAAAATCTAGTGAAAATTCATTTTATTCCTATATTTTATTTTCAAAAATCAGTGTACATAAACTTCATACAAAGCAGCTAAAATTTTAGCTAAAATGCAATCAAAATAAGGTTATACGAATGTCTTATTTTGACCACTGACACATGTATATAAAGTTCAGTTCTTCTCGGTGAGCCGAAATTATTGCCGCACTTAAATGACTGATTTCACAAATGCTAATTCAGGCAGTTGATCTAAATTGTATTTGAGTTAATGTGAATTAACTTAAAAGGCTGTACCTGATAGGCTACCTGATAGGCTACCTGACAGGCTGTACCTGACAGGCTGTACCTGACAGGCTGTACCTGACAGGCTGTACCTGACAGGCTGTACCTGACAGGCTGTACCTGACAGGCTGTACCTGACCCTGAAAGGCTGTACCTGATAGGCTACCTGACAGGCTACCTGACAGGCTACCTGACAGGCTACCTGACAGGCTACCTGATAGGCTACCTGACAGGCTACCTGACAGGCTACCTGACCCTGAAAGGCTGTACCTGATAGGCTACCTGACAGGCTACCTGACAGGCTACCTGACAGGCTACCTGACAGGCTACCTGACCCTGAAAGGCTGTACCTGATAGGCTACCTGACAGGCTACCTGATAGGCTACCTGACAAGCTGTACCTGACAGGCTACCTGACAGGCTACCTGACCCTGAAAGGCTGTACCTGATAGGCTACCTGACAGGCTGTACCTGATAGGCTACCTGACAAGCTGTACCTGACAGGCTACCTGACAGGCTGTACCTGACAGGCTACCTGACAGGCTACCTGATAGGCTACCTGACAGGCTGTACCTGATAGGCTACCTGATAGGCTACCTGATAGGCTGTACCTGATAGGCTACCTGATAGGCTACCTGATAGGCTACCTGATAGGCTGTACCTGACAGGCTACCTGACCCTGAAAGGCTACCTGACAGGCTACCTGACAGGCTACCTGACAGGCTACCTGACAGGCTACCTGACAGGCTACCTGACCCTGAAAGGCTGTACCTGACAGGCTACCTGACCCTGATAGGCTGTACCTGATAGGCTACCTGATAGGCTACCTGACAGGCTACCTGACATGCTACCTGACATGCTACCTGACAGGCTACCTGACAGGCTACCTGACCCTGATAGGCTGTACCTGATAGGCTGTACCTGATAGGCTGTACCTGATAGGCTGTACCTGATAGGCTGTACCTGACAGGCTACCTGACAGGCTACCTGACAGGCTACCTGACAGGCTACCTGACAGGCTACCTGACCCTGAAAGGCTGTACCTGATAGGCTGTACCTGACAGGCTACCTGACAGGCTACCTGACAGGCTACCTGACAGGCTACCTGACAGGCTACCTGACAGGCTACCTGACAGGCTACCTGACAGGCTACCTGACCCTGAAAGGCTGTACCTGACAGGCTACCTGACAGGCTACCTGACAGGCTACCTGACAGGCTACCTGACAGGCTACCTGACAGGCTACCTGACAGGCTACCTGACAGGCTACCTGACAGGCTACCTGACAGGCTACCTGACAGGCTACCTGACAGGCTACCTGACAGGCTACCTGATAGGCTACCTGATAGGCTACCTGACAGGCTACCTGATAGGCTACCTGATAGGCTACCTGACAGGCTACCTGACAGGCTACCTGACCCTGAAAGGCTGTACCTGACAGGCTACCTGACAGGCTACCTGACAGGCTACCTGACAGGCTACCTGACAGGCTACCTGACAGGCTACCTGACAGGCTACCTGACAGGCTACCTGACAGGCTACCTGACAGGCTACCTGACAGGCTACCTGACAGGCTACCTGACAGGCTACCTGACAGGCTACCTGACAGGCTACCTGACAGGCTACCTGACAGGCTACCTGACAGGCTACCTGACAGGCTGTACCTGATAGGCTACCTGACAGGCTACCTGACAGGCTACCTGACAGGCTACCTGACAGGCTACCTGACAGGCTACCTGACAGGCTACCTGACAGGCTGTACCTGATAGGCTGTACCTGATAGGCTACCTGACAGGCTGTACCTGACAGGCTGTACCTGACAGGCTGTACCTGATAGGCTACCTGACAGGCTGTACCTGATAGGCTACCTGAAAGGCTGTACCTGATAGGCTACCTGATAGGCTGTACCTGACAGGCTGTACCTGACAGGCTGTACCTGACAGGCTGTACCTGACAGGCTGTACCTGACAGGCTGTACCTGACAGGCTGTACCTGACAGGCTGTACCTGACAGGCTGTACCTGACAGGCTGTACCTGACAGGCTGTACCTGACAGGCTGTACCTGATAGGCTGTACCTGATAGGCTGTACCTGATAGGCTGTACCTGACAGGCTGTACCTGACAGGCTACCTGATAGGCTACCTGACAGGCTACCTGACAGGCTACCTGACAGGCTACCTGACAGGCTACCTGACAGGCTGTACCTGATAGGCTGTACCTGATAGGCTGTACCTGACAGGCTGTACCTGACAGGCTGTACCTGACAGGCTGTACCTGACAGGCTGTACCTGACAGGCTGTACCTGACAGGCTGTACCTGACAGGCTGTACCTGACAGGCTGTACCTGACAGGCTGTACCTGACAGGCTGTACCTGACAGGCTGTACCTGACAGGCTGTACCTGACAGGCTGTACCTGACAGGCTGTACCTGACAGGCTGTACCTGACAGGCTGTACCTGATAGGCTGTACCTGATAGGCTACCTGACAGGCTACCTGACAGGCTACCTGACAGGCTACCTGACCCTGAAAGGCTGTACCTGATAGGCTGTACCTGATAGGCTGTACCTGATAGGCTGTACCTGATAGGCTGTACCTGACAGGCTACCTGACAGGCTACCTGATAGGCTACCTGATAGGCTACCTGACAGGCTACCTGACAGGCTACCTGATAGGCTACCTGATAGGCTACCTGACAGGCTACCTGACAGGCTACCTGACAGGCTACCTGACCCTGAAAGGCTGTACCTGATAGGCTGTACCTGATAGGCTACCTGATAGGCTACCTGACAGGCTACCTGACAGGCTACCTGACAGGCTACCTGACAGGCTACCTGACAGGCTACACCTGACAGGCTGTACCTGACAGGCTGTACCTGACAGGCTGTACCTGACAGGCTGTACCTGACAGGCTGTACCTGACAGGCTGTACCTGACAGGCTGTACCTGACAGGCTGTACCTGACAGGCTGTACCTGACAGGCTGTACCTGACAGGCTGTACCTGACAGGCTGTACCTGACAGGCTGTACCTGACAGGCTGTACCTGACAGGCTGTACCTGACAGGCTGTACCTGACAGGCTGTACCTGACAGGCTGTACCTGATAGGCTGTACCTGACAGGCTACCTGACAGGCTACCTGACAGGCTACCTGACCCTGAAAGGCTGTACCTGATAGGCTGTACCTGATAGGCTGTACCTGACAGGCTACCTGACAGGCTACCTGATAGGCTACCTGACAGGCTACCTGACAGGCTACCTGACCCTGAAAGGCTGTACCTGATAGGCTACCTGACAGGCTACCTGACAGGCTACCTGACAGGCTACCTGACAGGCTACCTGACAGGCTACCTGACAGGCTACCTGACAGGCTACCTGACAGGCTACCTGACAGGCTACCTGACAGGCTACCTGACAGGCTACCTGATAGGCTACCTGACAGGCTACCTGATAGGCTACCTGATAGGCTACCTGATAGGCTACCTGATAGGCTACCTGATAGGCTACCTGATAGGCTACCTGATAGGCTACCTGATAGGCTACCTGACAGGCTACCTGACCCTGAAAGGCTGTACCTGATAGGCTACCTGACAGGCTACCTGACAGGCTACCTGACAGGCTACCTGACAGGCTACCTGACAGGCTACCTGACCCTGAAAGGCTATACCTGATAGGCTATACCTGATAGGCTGTACCTGATAGGCTACCTGACAGGCTACCTGACAGGCTACCTGACAGGCTACCTGACAGGCTACCTGACAGGCTACCTGACAGGCTACCTGACAGGCTACCTGACAGGCTGTACCTGATAGGCTACCTGATAGGCTACCTGATAGGCTGTACCTGACCCTAACAGTCAGACCAATCAGAGCAGCTTGTTTGTTTTTTCAACATACCAAATTCTAGTCTGTCTCTGCAACCCAAACCCTCAAAATTAACCAAACTTAATATACCAATGGTAAAAATAGTGTATGTACATCCACTGAGTGGACAGTAATGCACATTTTATAGTAAATCTTTGTTTTTATTTCTTTCAGTTCTGGGACATGGGATATGGTTTTGAGATGCGTAACTTGTACAGGTCTGGCTATGCTGTATGCTTATGGTCTGTGGTTGCTGCATGGGGACTAGCTGCTATCCCAATCAGCTAAATATATTCATGACATTCAGTATTGCAATGAATTAATGCTGACAGCTGTGGATTCCTAGATAACTGCAAACTTTGGTCAGATTTGGTTAGAAAATCAACATAGAAGTTGTCACAAATGAATAATAAATTTGCTGATGTCTGTCAGTTCAGTTTTTTTGGAGCAATTACAAATTGTTATATAGATTCAAGCCTTGAACATTGGTATTCTCAGAGAGCTCAGTTTTAAGGTCAAAGTTTCTAAAAATGCTTTGGACTGATTGAAATTGTGCATAAAGTACTAATAAAGGGAATCAAGACATTTGGGTGGGCATTGAGGCAGTCACCTCCACTGCCTCTGTGAATTTAGAACTCTTTCTACACAAGTTATGGACATCACATAATTGGCATTCTATTTGACACAATCTTTGGTACAGTCATTCATCAAAATATTCAGTTATTGTATTTGCTGATAGTACATTATCATAGCTGTTCCCTACCAATACAGAAGACAAAATTGCTCACTAATTATACCTGAATCACATCTTAATAAAAAAATATCACCAGACGCAAAATAAGATAATTCAATGATGTGTATATTGCAAGTCTTGGTTGGGCATGCTGCCACACAGATAATCACTGGAAACCAGCTGTCAGCATCTGTAATTTGCAATAAATGACCAAGTTTTGTTTTGTATAAAAAGACCAGTGTTAGATGCACAGTACTTTATGATGGTTACTTGCTTGTTAGTATTAAACACTAAGTTAAACATAGTCTTGTACAGTTTTCCAATATTCCTGCAACAAATGTTTTCTCAAGTAAATCAACAACTTTTACAAAAACTGAGATGAAATTTTTACCAATAAAATTCTATTCATGTTAGCTGGGATGCACAGAAATCTTGATAGAAAACATTCATTTTGGAATGGGTTGTGAGCCACACCCGGCAGTGGCTCTAGATAAGAAACCTGTTATGGTGCGTGTGCTCACTATTTTGATTTACTTATTTATGATCGTAGTGATGGTATTCTGGCACAATTCCACAGAGGATTTTTTTTGTAGATACTAGAAATTTGATGTCCTGATTATTTTCGCCAAAATCTATGTACTGTGATTGGGAGTGTGTTCCCAACGTGATTGTCTTGATGTAGATGGCTTAAGCTAAAAGTTAATAAAAGTGGATTGTCTTGTATGTATAGTTTTGTGTGTGTATGATGCAGCACCCATGAAATATTGCAGCCATCTTACTTGCTTCATGTATACAGTATACAATTTGACGTACGAACAAACTGGTTGAATCAATACTTCAATAGTATTTCTCAAGAAATGTGGTTATAAATGTGCATTTTTAGTAAAGATTTTGTATAGAGGTGGCTGACATGAAATCAGTATCCCACCTGATTTTGAATAGCAATGAAATCCTTATCCATCATGTTAAAAATCCAATCTGCTATCCCCTGAAAGGTAAAGTACAGTTCATGGAATATTTTTTTATTTTCACAAGTCTGATGGAGCATTTATGGAAAGTTCTTGCTTAGTTTCTTTGTTCTCAACAATCCCAATTTACTATGATAGGACTGTTTTGACTCAAACCAACAATTTTCAGATCAAAAATCTGTGTGAATGCATAGTCACTGAAGCAGGTGGTAAGGTTAGCTGTGTGAATGCATAGTCACTGAAGCAGGTGGTAAGGTTAGCTGTGTGAATGCATAGTCAATGAAGCAGGTGGTAAGGTTAGCTGTGTGAATGCATAGTCAATGAAGCAGGTGGTAAGGTTAGCTGTGTGAATGCATAGTCAATGAAGCAGGTGGTAAGGTTAGCTGTGTGAATGCATAGTCAATGAAGCAGGTAGTAAGGTTAGCTGTGTGAATGCATAGTCAATGAAGCAGGTGGTAAGGTTAGCTGTGTGAATGCATAGTCAATGAAGCAGGTGGTAAGGTTAGCTGTGTGAATGCATAGTCAATGAAGCAGGTGGTATGGTTAGTGTGTGAATGCATAGTCAATGAAGCAGGTGGTAAGGTTAGCTGTGTGAATGCATAGTCAATGAAGCAGGTGGTAAGGTTAGCTGTGTGAATGCATAGTCAATGAAGCAGGTGGTAAGGTTAGCTGTGTGAATGCATAGTCAATGAAGCAGGTGGTAAGGTTAGCTGTGTGAATGCATAGTCAATGAAGCAGGTGGTAAGGTTAGCTGTGTGAATGCATAGTCAATGAAGCAGGTGGTAAGGTTAGTGTGTGAATGCATAGTCAATGAAGCAGGTGGTAAGGTTAGCTGTGTGAATGCATAGTCAATGAAGCAGGTGGTAAGGTTAGCTGTGTGAATGCATAGTCAATGAAGCAGGTGGTAAGGTTAGCTGTGTGAATGCATAGTCAATGAAGCAGGTGGTAAGGTTAGTGTGTGAATGCATAGTAAATGAAGCAGGTGGTAAGGTTAGCTGTGTGAATGCATAGTCAATGAAGCAGGTGGTAAGGTTAGCTGTGTGAATGCATAGTCAATGAAGCAGGTGGTAAGGTTAGCTGTGTGAATGCATAGTCAATGAAGCAGGTGGTAAGGTTAGCTGTGTGAATGCATAGTCAATGAAGCAGGTGGTAAGGTTAGCTGTGTGAATGCATAGTCAATGAAGAAGGTGGTAAGGTTAGCTGTGTGAATGCATAGTCAATGAAGCAGGTGGTAAGGTTAGCTGTGTGAATGCATAGTCAATGAAGCAGGTGGTAAGGTTAGCTGTGTGAATGCATAGTCAATGAAGCAGGTGGTAAGGTTAGCTGTGTGAATGCATAGTCAATGAAGCAGGTGGTAAGGTTAGCTGTGTGAATGCATAGTCAATGAAGCAGGTGGTAAGGTTAGCTGTGTGAATGCATAGTCAATGAAGCAGGTGGTAAGGTTAGTGTGTGAATGCATAGTCAATGAAGCAGGTGGTAAGGTTAGCTGTGTGAATGCATAGTCAATGAAGCAGGTGGTAAGGTTAGCTGTGTGAATGCATAGTCAATGAAGCAGGTGGTAAGGTTAGCTGTGTGAATGCATAGTCAATGAAGCAGGTGGTAAGGTTAGCTGTGTGAATGCATAGTCAATGAAGCAGGTGGTAAGGTTAGCTGTGTGAATGCATAGTCAATGAAGCAGGTGGTAAGGTTAGCTGTGTGAATGCATAGTCAATGAAGCAGGTGGTAAGGTTAGCTGTGTGAATGCATAGTCAATGAAGAAGGTGGTAAGGTTAGCTGTGTGAATGCATAGTCAATGAAGCAGGTGGTAAGGTTAGCTGTGTGAATGCATAGTCAATGAAGCAGGTGGTAAGGTTAGCTGTGTGAATGCATAGTCAATGAAGCAGGTGGTAAGGTTAGCTGTGTGAATGCATAGTCAATGAAGCAGGTGGTAAGGTTAGCTGTGTGAATGCATAGTCAATGAAGCAGGTGGTAAGGTTAGCTGTGTGAATGCATAGTCAATGAAGCAGGTGGTAAGGTTAGCTGTGTGAATGCATAGTCAATGAAGCAGGTGGTAAGGTTAGCTGTGTGAATGCATAGTCAATGAAGCAGGTGGTAAGGTTAGCTGTGTGAATGCATAGTCAATGAAGCAGGTGGTAAGGTTAGCTGTGTGAATGCATAGTCAATGAAGAAGGTGGTAAGGTTAGCTGTGTGAATGCATAGTCAATGAAGCAGGTGGTAAGGTTAGCTGTGTGAATGCATAGTCAATGAAGCAGGTGGTAAGGTTAGCTGTGTGAATGCATAGTCAATGAAGCAGGTGGTAAGGTTAGTGTGTGAATGCATAGTCAATGAAGCAGGTGGTAAGGTTAGCTGTGTGAATGCATAGTCAATGAAGCAGGTGGTAAGGTTAGCTGTGTGAATGCATAGTCAATGAAGCAGGTGGTAAGGTTAGTGTGTGAATGCATAGTCAATGAAGCAGGTGGTAAGGTTAGCTGTGTGAATGCATAGTCAATGAAGCAGGTGGTAAGGTTAGCTGTGTGAATGCATAGTCAATGAAGCAGGTGGTAAGGTTAGCTGTGTGAATGCATAGTCAATGAAGCAGGTGGTAAGGTTAGCTGTGTGAATGCATAGTCAATGAAGCAGGTGGTAAGGTTAGCTGTGTGAATGCATAGTCAATGAAGCAGGTGGTAAGGTTAGTGTGTGAATGCATAGTCAATGAAGCAGGTGGTAAGGTTAGCTGTGTGAATGCATAGTCAATGAAGCAGGTGGTAAGGTTAGCTGTGTGAATGCATAATCAATGAAGCAGGTGGTAAGGTTAGCTGTGTGAATGCATAGTCAATGAAGCAGGTGGTAAGGTTAGCTGTGTGAATGCATAGTCAATGAAGCAGGTGGTAAGGTTAGTGTGTGAATGCATAGTCAATGAAGCAGGTGGTAAGGTTAGCTGTGTGAATGCATAGTCAATGAAGAAGGTGGTAAGGTTAGCTGTGTGAATGCATAGTCAATGAAGCAGGTGGTAAGGTTAGCTGTGTGAATGCATAGTCAATGAAGCAGGTGGTAAGGTTAGCTGTGTGAATGCATAGTCAATGAAGCAGGTGGTAAGGTTAGCTGTGTGAATGCATAGTCAATGAAGCAGGTGGTAAGGTTAGCTGTGTGAATGCATAGTCAATGAAGCAGGTGGTAAGGTTAGCTGTGTGAATGCATAGTCAATGAAGCAGGTGGTAAGGTTAGCTGTGTGAATGCATAGTCAATGAAGCAGGTGGTAAGGTTAGCTGTGTGAATGCATAGTCAATGAAGCAGGTGGTAAGGTTAGCTGTGTGAATGCATAGTCAATGAAGCAGGTGGTAAGGTTAGCTGTGTGAATGCATAGTCAATGAAGCAGGTGGTAAGGTTAGCTGTGTGAATGCATAGTCAATGAAGCAGGTGGTAAGGTTAGTGTGTGAATGCATAGTCAATGAAGCAGGTGGTAAGGTTAGCTGTGTGAATGCATAGTCAATGAAGCAGGTGGTAAGGTTAGCTGTGTGAATGCATAGTCAATGAAGCAGGTGGTAAGGTTAGCTGTGTGAATGCATAGTCAATGAAGCAGGTGGTAAGGTTAGCTGTGTGAATGCATAGTCAATGAAGCAGGTGGTAAGGTTAGCTGTGTGAATGCATAGTCAATGAAGCAGGTGGTAAGGTTAGCTGTGTGAATGCATAGTCAATGAAGCAGGTGGTAAGGTTAGCTGTGTGAATGCATAGTCAATGAAGCAGGTGGTAAGGTTAGCTGTGTGAATGCATAGTCAATGAAGAAGGTGGTAAGGTTAGCTGTGTGAATGCATAGTCAATGAAGCAGGTGGTAAGGTTAGCTGTGTGAATGCATAGTCAATGAAGCAGGTGGTAAGGTTAGCTGTGTGAATGCATAGTCAATGAAGCAGGTGGTAAGGTTAGCTGTGTGAATGCATAGTCAATGAAGCAGGTGGTAAGGTTAGCTGTGTGAATGCATAGTCAATGAAGCAGGTGGTAAGGTTAGTGTGTGAATGCATAGTCAATGAAGCAGGTGGTAAGGTTAGCTGTGTGAATGCATAGTCAATGAAGCAGGTGGTAAGGTTAGCTGTGTGAATGCATAGTCAATGAAGCAGGTGGTAAGGTTAGCTGTGTGAATGCATAGTCAATGAAGCAGGTGGTAAGGTTAGCTGTGTGAATGCATAGTCAATGAAGCAGGTGGTAAGGTTAGTGTGTGAATGCATAGTCAATGAAGCAGGTGGTAAGGTTAGCTGTGTGAATGCATAGTCAATGAAGCAGGTGGTAAGGTTAGCTGTGTGAATGCATAGTCAATGAAGCAGGTGGTAAGGTTAGTGTGTGAATGCATAGTCAATGAAGCAGGTGGTAAGGTTAGCTGTGTGAATGCATAGTCAATGAAGCAGGTGGTAAGGTTAGCTGTGTGAATGCATAGTCAATGAAGCAGGTGGTAAGGTTAGCTGTGTGAATGCATAGTCAATGAAGCAGGTGGTAAGGTTAGCTGTGTGAATGCATAGTCAATGAAGCAGGTGGTAAGGTTAGCTGTGTGAATGCATAGTCAATGAAGCAGGTGGTAAGGTTAGTGTGTGAATGCATAGTCAATGAAGCAGGTGGTAAGGTTAGCTGTGTGAATGCATAGTCAATGAAGAAGGTGGTAAGGTTAGCTGTGTGAATGCATAGTCAATGAAGAAGGTGGTAAGGTTAGCTGTGTGAATGCATAGTCAATGAAGCAGGTGGTAAGGTTAGCTGTGTGAATGCATAGTCAATGAAGCAGGTGGTAAGGTTAGCTGTGTGAATGCATAGTCAATGAAGCAGGTGGTAAGGTTAGCTGTGTGAATGCATAGTCAATGAAGAAGGTGGTAAGGTTAGCTGTGTGAATGCATAGTCAATGAAGCAGGTGGTAAGGTTAGCTGTGTGAATGCATAGTCAATGAAGCAGGTGGTAAGGTTAGCTGTGTGAATGCATAGTCAATGAAGCAGGTGGTAAGGTTAGCTGTGTGAATGCATAGTCAATGAAGCAGGTGGTAAGGTTAGCTGTGTGAATGCATAGTCAATGAAGCAGGTGGTAAGGTTAGTGTGTGAATGCATAGTCAATGAAGCAGGTGGTAAGGTTAGCTGTGTGAATGCATAGTCAATGAAGCAGGTGGTAAGGTTAGCTGTGTGAATGCATAGTCAATGAAGCAGGTGGTAAGGTTAGCTGTGTGAATGCATAGTCAATGAAGCAGGTGGTAAGGTTAGTGTGTGAATGCATAGTCAATGAAGCAGGTGGTAAGGTTAGCTGTGTGAATGCATAGTCAATGAAGCAGGTGGCAAGGTTAGCTGTGTGAATGCATAGTCAATGAAGCAGGTGGTAAGGTTAGCTGTGTGAATGCATAGTCAATGAAGCAGGTGGTAAGGTTAGCTGTGTGAATGCATAGTCAATGAAGCAGGTGGTAAGGTTAGTGTGTGAATGCATAGTCAATGAAGCAGGTGGTAAGGTTAGCTGTGTGAATGCATAGTCAATGAAGCAGGTGGTAAGGTTAGCTGTGTGAATGCATAGTCAATGAAGCAGGTGGTAAGGTTAGCTGTGTGAATGCATAGTCAATGAAGCAGGTGGTAAGGTTAGCTGTGTGAATGCATAGTCAATGAAGCAGGTGGTAAGGTTAGCTGTGTGAATGCATAGTCAATGAAGCAGGTGGTAAGGTTAGCTGTGTGAATGCATAGTCAATGAAGCAGGTGGTAAGGTTAGCTGTGTGAATGCATAGTCGATGAAGCAGGTGGTAAGGTTAGCTGTGTGAATGCATAGTCGATGAAGCAGGTGGTAAGGTTAGCTGTGTGAATGCATAGTCGATGAAGCAGGTGGTAAGGTTAGCTGTGTGAATGCATAGTCGATGAAGCAGGTGGTAAGGTTAGTGTGTGAATGCATAGTCAATGAAGCAGGTGGTAAGGTTAGTGTGTGAATGCATAGTCAATGAAGCAGGTGGTAAGGTTAGCTGTGTGAATGCATATTCAATGAAGCAGGTGGTAAGGTTAGCTGTGTGAATGCATAGTCAATGAAGCAGGTGGTAAGGTTAGCTGTGTGAATGCATAGTCAATGAAGCAGGTGGTAAGGTTAGCTGTGTGAATGCATAGTCAATGAAGCAGGTGGTAAGGTTAGCTGTGTGAATGCATAGTCAATGAAGCAGGTGGTAAGGTTAGCTGTGTGAATGCATAGTCGATGAAGCAGGTGGTAAGGTTAGTGTGTGAATGCATAGTCGATGAAGCAGGTGGTAAGGTTAGCTGTGTGAATGCATAGTCGATGAAGCAGGTGGTAAGGTTAGCTGTGTGAATGCATAGTCAATGAAGCAGGTGGTAAGGTTAGCTGTGTGAATGCATAGTCGATGAAGCAGATGGTAAGGTTAGTGTGTGAATGCATAGTCGATGAAGCAGGTGGTAAGGTTAGCTGTGTGAATGCATAGTCAATGAAGCAGGTGGTAAGGTTAGTGTGTGAATGCATAGTCCATGAAGAAGGTGGTAAGGTTAGCTGTGTGAATGCATAGTCAATGAAGCAGGTGGTAAGGTTAGCTGTGTGAATGCAGTCAATGAAGCAGGTGGTAAGGTTAGCGGTGTGAATGCAGTCAATGAAGCAGGTGGTAAGGTTAGCGGTGTGAATGCATAGTCAATGAAGCAGGTGGTAAGGTTAGCTGTGTGAATGCATAGTCAATGAAGCAGGTGGTAAGGTTAGCTGTGTGAATGCATATTCAATGAAGCAGGTGGTAAGGTTAGTGTGTGAATGCATAGTCAATGAAGCAGGTGGTAAGGTTAGCTGTGTGAATGCATAGTCAATGAAGCAGGTGGTAAGGTTAGCTGTGTGAATGCATAGTCAATGAAGCAGGTGGTAAGGTTAGCTGTGTGAATGCATAGTCAATGAAGCAGGTGGTAAGGTTAGCTGTGTGAATGCATAGTCAATGAAGCAGGTGGTAAGGTTAGCTGTGTGAATGCATAGTCAATGAAGCAGGTGGTAAGGTTAGCTGTGTGAATGCATAGTCAATGAAGCAGGTGGTAAGGTTAGCTGTGTGAATGCATAGTCAATGAAGCAGGTGGTAAGGTTAGCTGTGTGAATGCATAGTCAATGAAGCAGGTGGTAAGGTTAGCTGTGTGAATGCATAGTCAATGAAGCAGGTGGTAAGGTTAGCTGTGTGAATGCATAGTCAATGAAGCAGGTGGTAAGGTTAGCTGTGTGAATGCATAGTCAATGAAGCAGGTGGTAAGGTTAGCTGTGTGAATGCATAGTCAATGAAGCAGGTGGTAAGGTTAGCTGTGTGAATGCATAGTCAATGAAGCAGGTGGTAAGGTTAGCTGTGTGAATGCATAGTCAATGAAGCAGGTGGTAAGGTTAGCTGTGTGAATGCATAGTCAATGAAGCAGGTGGTAAGGTTAGTGTGTGAATGCATAGTCAATGAAGCAGGTGGTAAGGTTAGCTGTGTGAATGCATAGTCAATGAAGCAGGTGGTAAGGTTAGCTGTGTGAATGCATAGTCAATGAAGCAGGTGGTAAGGTTAGTGTGTGAATGCATAGTCAATGAAGCAGGTGGTAAGGTTAGCTGTGTGAATGCATAGTCAATGAAGCAGGTGGTAAGGTTAGCTGTGTGAATGCATAGTCAATGAAGCAGGTGGTAAGGTTAGCTGTGTGAATGCATAGTCAATGAAGCAGGTGGTAAGGTTAGCTGTGTGAATGCATAGTCAATGAAGCAGGTGGTAAGGTTAGCTGTGTGAATGCATAGTCAATGAAGCAGGTGGTAAGGTTAGCTGTGTGAATGCATAGTCAATGAAGCAGGTGGTAAGGTTAGCTGTGTGAATGCATAGTCAATGAAGCAGGTGGTAAGGTTAGCTGTGTGAATGCATAGTCAATGAAGCAGGTGGTAAGGTTAGCTGTGTGAATGCATAGTCAATGAAGCAGGTGGTAAGGTTAGCTGTGTGAATGCATAGTCAATGAAGCAGGTGGTAAGGTTAGCTGTGTGAATGCATAGTCAATGAAGCAGGTGGTAAGGTTAGCTGTGTGAATGCATAGTCAATGAAGCAGGTGGTAAGGTTAGCTGTGTGAATGCATAGTCAATGAAGCAGGTGGTAAGGTTAGCTGTGTGAATGCATAGTCAATGAAGCAGGTGGTAAGGTTAGCTGTGTGAATGCATAGTCAATGAAGCAGGTGGTAAGGTTAGCTGTGTGAATGCATAGTCAATGAAGCAGGTGGTAAGGTTAGCTGTGTGAATGCATAGTCAATGAAGCAGGTGGTAAGGTTAGCTGTGTGAATGCATAGTCAATGAAGCAGGTGGTAAGGTTAGTGTGTGAATGCATAGTCAATGAAGCAGGTGGTAAGGTTAGCTGTGTGAATGCATAGTCAATGAAGCAGGTGGTAAGGTTAGCTGTGTGAATGCATAGTAAATGAAGCAGGTGGTAAGGTTAGCTGTGTGAATGCATAGTCAATGAAGCAGGTGGTAAGGTTAGCTGTGTGAATGCATAGTCAATGAAGCAGGTGGTAAGGTTAGCTGTGTGAATGCATAGTCAATGAAGCAGGTGGTAAGGTTAGCTGTGTGAATGCATAGTCAATGAAGCAGGTGGTAAGGTTAGTGTGTGAATGCATAGTCAATGAAGCAGGTGGTAAGGTTAGCTGTGTGAATGCATAGTCAATGAAGCAGGTGGTAAGGTTAGCTGTGTGAATGCATAGTCAATGAAGCAGGTGGTAAGGTTAGTGTGTGAATGCATAGTCAATGAAGCAGGTGGTAAGGTTAGCTGTGTGAATGCATAGTCAATGAAGCAGGTGGTAAGGTTAGCTGTGTGAATGCATAGTCAATGAAGCAGGTGGTAAGGTTAGCTGTGTGAATGCATAGTCAATGAAGCAGGTGGTAAGGTTAGCTGTGTGAATGCATAGTCAATGAAGCAGGTGGTAAGGTTAGCTGTGTGAATGCATAGTCAATGAAGCAGGTGGTAAGGTTAGTGTGTGAATGCATAGTCAATGAAGCAGGTGGTAAGGTTAGCTGTGTGAATGCATAGTCAATGAAGAAGGTGGTAAGGTTAGCTGTGTGAATGCATAGTCAATGAAGCAGGTGGTAAGGTTAGCTGTGTGAATGCATAGTCAATGAAGCAGGTGGTAAGGTTAGCTGTGTGAATGCATAGTCAATGAAGCAGGTGGTAAGGTTAGCTGTGTGAATGCATAGTCAATGAAGCAGGTGGTAAGGTTAGCTGTGTGAATGCATAGTCAATGAAGAAGGTGGTAAGGTTAGCTGTGTGAATGCATAGTCAATGAAGCAGGTGGTAAGGTTAGCTGTGTGAATGCATAGTCAATGAAGCAGGTGGTAAGGTTAGCTGTGTGAATGCATAGTCAATGAAGCAGGTGGTAAGGTTAGCTGTGTGAATGCATAGTCAATGAAGCAGGTGGTAAGGTTAGTGTGTGAATGCATAGTCAATGAAGCAGGTGGTAAGGTTAGCTGTGTGAATGCATAGTCAATGAAGCAGGTGGTAAGGTTAGCTGTGTGAATGCATAGTCAATGAAGCAGGTGGTAAGGTTAGCTGTGTGAATGCATAGTCAATGAAGCAGGTGGTAAGGTTAGCTGTGTGAATGCATAGTCAATGAAGCAGGTGGTAAGGTTAGTGTGTGAATGCATAGTCAATGAAGCAGGTGGTAAGGTTAGTGTGTGAATGCATAGTCAATGAAGCAGGTGGTAAGGTTAGCTGTGTGAATGCATAGTCAATGAAGCAGGTGGCAAGGTTAGCTGTGTGAATGCATAGTCAATGAAGCAGGTGGTAAGGTTAGCTGTGTGAATGCATAGTCAATGAAGCAGGTGGTAAGGTTAGTGTGTGAATGCATAGTCAATGAAGCAGGTGGTAAGGTTAGCTGTGTGAATGCATAGTCAATGAAGCAGGTGGTAAGGTTAGCTGTGTGAATGCATAGTCAATGAAGCAGGTGGTAAGGTTAGCTGTGTGAATGCATAGTCAATGAAGCAGGTGGTAAGGTTAGCTGTGTGAATGCATAGTCAATGAAGCAGGTGGTAAGGTTAGCTGTGTGAATGCATAGTCAATGAAGCAGGTGGTAAGGTTAGCTGTGTGAATGCATAGTCGATGAAGCAGGTGGTAAGGTTAGCTGTGTGAATGCATAGTCGATGAAGCAGGTGGTAAGGTTAGCTGTGTGAATGCATAGTCGATGAAGCAGGTGGTAAGGTTAGCTGTGTGAATGCATAGTCGATGAAGCAGGTGGTAAGGTTAGCTGTGTGAATGCATAGTCAATGAAGCAGGTGGTAAGGTTAGTGTGTGAATGCATAGTCAATGAAGCAGGTGGTAAGGTTAGTGTGTGAATGCATAGTCAATGAAGCAGGTGGTAAGGTTAGCTGTGTGAATGCATAGTCAATGAAGCAGGTGGTAAGGTTAGCTGTGTGAATGCATAGTCAATGAAGCAGGTGGTAAGGTTAGCTGTGTGAATGCATAGTCAATGAAGCAGGTGGTAAGGTTAGCTGTGTGAATGCATAGTCAATGAAGCAGGTGGTAAGGTTAGCTGTGTGAATGCATAGTCGATGAAGCAGGTGGTAAGGTTAGCTGTGTGAATGCATAGTCGATGAAGCAGGTGGTAAGGTTAGCTGTGTGAATGCATAGTCGATGAAGCAGGTGGTAAGGTTAGCTGTGTGAATGCATAGTCGATGAAGCAGGTGGTAAGGTTAGCTGTGTGAATGCATAGTCGATGAAGCAGGTGGTAAGGTTAGCTGTGTGAATGCATAGTCGATGAAGCAGGTGGTAAGGTTAGTGTGTGAATGCATAGTCGATGAAGCAGGTGGTAAGGTTAGCTGTGTGAATGCATAGTCAATGAAGCAGGTGGTAAGGTTAGCTGTGTGAATGCATAGTCAATGAAGCAGGTGGTAAGGTTAGTGTGTGAATGCATAGTCCATGAAGAAGGTGGTAAGGTTAGCTGTGTGAATGCATAGTCAATGAAGCAGGTGGTAAGGTTAGCTGTGTGAATGCAGTCAATGAAGCAGGTGGTAAGGTTAGCGGTGTGAATGCAGTCAATGAAGCAGGTGGTAAGGTTAGCGGTGTGAATGCATAGTCAATGAAGCAGGTGGTAAGGTTAGCTGTGTGAATGCATAGTCAATGAAGCAGGTGGTAAGGTTAGCTGTGTGAATGCATATTCAATGAAGCAGGTGGTAAGGTTAGTGTGTGAATGCATAGTCAATGAAGCAGGTGGTAAGGTTAGCTGTGTGAATGCATAGTCAATGAAGCAGGTGGTAAGGTTAGCTGTGTGAATGCATAGTCAATGAAGCAGGTGGTAAGGTTAGCTGTGTGAATGCATAGTCAATGAAGCAGGTGGTAAGGTTAGCTGTGTGAATGCATAGTCAATGAAGCAGGTGGTAAGGTTAGCTGTGTGAATGCATAGTCAATGAAGCAGGTGGTAAGGTTAGCTGTGTGAATGCATAGTCAATGAAGCAGGTGGTAAGGTTAGCTGTGTGAATGCATAGTCAATGAAGCAGGTGGTAAGGTTAGCTGTGTGAATGCATAGTCAATGAAGCAGGTGGTAAGGTTAGCTGTGTGAATGCATAGTCAATGAAGCAGGTGGTAAGGTTAGCTGTGTGAATGCATAGTCAATGAAGCAGGTGGTAAGGTTAGCTGTGTGAATGCATAGTCAATGAAGCAGGTGGTAAGGTTAGCTGTGTGAATGCATAGTCAATGAAGCAGGTGGTAAGGTTAGCTGTGTGAATGCATAGTCAATGAAGCAGGTGGTAAGGTTAGCTGTGTGAATGCATAGTCAATGAAGCAGGTGGTAAGGTTAGCTGTGTGAATGCATAGTCAATGAAGCAGGTGGTAAGGTTAGCTGTGTGAATGCATAGTCAATGAAGCAGGTGGTAAGGTTAGTGTGTGAATGCATAGTCAATGAAGCAGGTGGTAAGGTTAGCTGTGTGAATGCATAGTCAATGAAGCAGGTGGTAAGGTTAGCTGTGTGAATGCATAGTCAATGAAGCAGGTGGTAAGGTTAGCTGTGTGAATGCATAGTCAATGAAGCAGGTGGTAAGGTTAGCTGTGTGAATGCATAGTCAATGAAGCAGGTGGTAAGGTTAGCTGTGTGAATGCATAGTCAATGAAGCAGGTGGTAAGGTTAGCTGTGTGAATGCATAGTCAATGAAGCAGGTGGTAAGGTTAGCTGTGTGAATGCATAGTCAATGAAGCAGGTGGTAAGGTTAGCTGTGTGAATGCATAGTCAATGAAGCAGGTGGTAAGGTTAGCTGTGTGAATGCATAGTCAATGAAGCAGGTGGTAAGGTTAGCTGTGTGAATGCATAGTCAATGAAGCAGGTGGTAAGGTTAGCTGTGTGAATGCATAGTCAATGAAGCAGGTGGTAAGGTTAGCTGTGTGAATGCATAGTCAATGAAGCAGGTGGTAAGGTTAGCTGTGTGAATGCATAGTCAATGAAGCAGGTGGTAAGGTTAGCTGTGTGAATGCATAGTCAATGAAGCAGGTGGTAAGGTTAGCTGTGTGAATGCATAGTCAATGAAGCAGGTGGTAAGGTTAGCTGTGTGAATGCATAGTCAATGAAGCAGGTGGTAAGGTTAGCTGTGTGAATGCATAGTCAATGAAGCAGGTGGTAAGGTTAGTGTGTGAATGCATAGTCAATGAAGCAGGTGGTAAGGTTAGCTGTGTGAATGCATAGTCAATGAAGCAGGTGGTAAGGTTAGCTGTGTGAATGCATAGTCAATGAAGCAGGTGGTAAGGTTAGTGTGTGAATGCATAGTAAATGAAGCAGGTGGTAAGGTTAGCTGTGTGAATGCATAGTCAATGAAGCAGGTGGTAAGGTTAGCTGTGTGAATGCATAGTCAATGAAGCAGGTGGTAAGGTTAGCTGTGTGAATGCATAGTCAATGAAGCAGGTGGTAAGGTTAGCTGTGTGAATGCATAATCAATGAAGCAGGTGGTAAGGTTAGCTGTGTGAATGCATAGTCAATGAAGCAGGTGGTAAGGTTAGCTGTGTGAATGCATAGTCAATGAAGCAGGTGGTAAGGTTAGTGTGTGAATGCATAGTCAATGAAGCAGGTGGTAAGGTTAGCTGTGTGAATGCATAGTCAATGAAGAAGGTGGTAAGGTTAGCTGTGTGAATGCATAGTCAATGAAGCAGGTGGTAAGGTTAGCTGTGTGAATGCATAGTCAATGAAGCAGGTGGTAAGGTTAGCTGTGTGAATGCATAGTCAATGAAGCAGGTGGTAAGGTTAGCTGTGTGAATGCATAGTCAATGAAGAAGGTGGTAAGGTTAGCTGTGTGAATGCATAGTCAATGAAGCAGGTGGTAAGGTTAGCTGTGTGAATGCATAGTCAATGAAGCAGGTGGTAAGGTTAGCTGTGTGAATGCATAGTCAATGAAGCAGGTGGTAAGGTTAGCTGTGTGAATGCATAGTCAATGAAGCAGGTGGTAAGGTTAGCTGTGTGAATGCATAGTCAATGAAGCAGGTGGTAAGGTTAGTGTGTGAATGCATAGTCAATGAAGCAGGTGGTAAGGTTAGCTGTGTGAATGCATAGTCAATGAAGCAGGTGGTAAGGTTAGCTGTGTGAATGCATAGTCAATGAAGCAGGTGGTAAGGTTAGCTGTGTGAATGCATAGTCAATGAAGCAGGTGGTAAGGTTAGCTGTGTGAATGCATAGTCAATGAAGCAGGTGGTAAGGTTAGCTGTGTGAATGCATAGTCAATGAAGCAGGTGGTAAGGTTAGCTGTGTGAATGCATAGTCAATGAAGCAGGTGGTAAGGTTAGCTGTGTGAATGCATAGTCAATGAAGCAGGTGGTAAGGTTAGCTGTGTGAATGCATAGTCAATGAAGCAGGTGGTAAGGTTAGTGTGTGAATGCATAGTCAATGAAGCAGGTGGTAAGGTTAGCTGTGTGAATGCATAGTCAATGAAGCAGGTGGCAAGGTTAGCTGTGTGAATGCATAGTCAATGAAGCAGGTGGTAAGGTTAGCTGTGTGAATGCATAGTCAATGAAGCAGGTGGTAAGGTTAGCTGTGTGAATGCATAGTCAATGAAGCAGGTGGTAAGGTTAGCTGTGTGAATGCATAGTCAATGAAGCAGGTGGTAAGGTTAGCTGTGTGAATGCATAGTCAATGAAGCAGGTGGTAAGGTTAGCTGTGTGAATGCATAGTCAATGAAGCAGGTGGTAAGGTTAGCTGTGTGAATGCATAGTCAATGAAGCAGGTGGTAAGGTTAGCTGTGTGAATGCATAGTCAATGAAGCAGGTGGTAAGGTTAGCTGTATGAATGCATAGTCAATGAAGCAGGTGGTAAGGTTAGCTGTGTGAATGCATAGTCAATGAAGCAGGTGGTAAGGTTAGCTGTGTGAATGCATAGTCGATGAAGCAGGTGGTAAGGTTAGCTGTGTGAATGCATAGTCGATGAAGCAGGTGGTAAGGTTAGCTGTGTGAATGCATAGTCAATGAAGCAGGTGGTAAGGTTAGTGTGTGAATGCATAGTCAATGAAGCAGGTGGTAAGGTTAGCTGTGTGAATGCATAGTCAATGAAGCAGGTGGTAAGGTTAGCTGTGTGAATGCATAGTCAATGAAGCAGGTGGTAAGGTTAGCTGTGTGAATGCATAGTCAATGAAGCAGGTGGTAAGGTTAGCTGTGTGAATGCATAGTCAATGAAGCAGGTGGTAAGGTTAGCTGTGTGAATGCATAGTCGATGAAGCAGGTGGTAAGGTTAGTGTGTGAATGCATAGTCGATGAAGCAGGTGGTAAGGTTAGCTGTGTGAATGCATAGTCGATGAAGCAGGTGGTAAGGTTAGCTGTGTGAATGCATAGTCGATGAAGCAGGTGGTAAGGTTAGCTGTGTGAATGCATAGTCGATGAAGCAGGTGGTAAGGTTAGCTGTGTGAATGCATAGTCGATGAAGCAGGTGGTAAGGTTAGCTGTGTGAATGCATAGTCGATGAAGCAGGTGGTAAGGTTAGCTGTGTGAATGCATAGTCGATGAAGCAGGTGGTAAGGTTAGCTGTGTGAATGCATAGTCGATGAAGCAGGTGGTAAGGTTAGCTGTGTGAATGCATAGTCGATGAAGCAGGTGGTAAGGTTAGTGTGTGAATGCATAGTCGATGAAGCAGGTGGTAAGGTTAGCTGTGTGAATGCATAGTCGATGAAGCAGGTGGTAAGGTTAGTGTGTGAATGCATAGTCAATGAAGCAGGTGGTAAGGTTAGCTGTGTGAATGCAGTCAATGAAGCAGGTGGTAAGGTTAGCGGTGTGAATGCAGTCAATGAAGCAGGTGGTAAGGTTAGCGGTGTGAATGCATAGTCAATGAAGCAGGTGGTAAGGTTAGCTGTGTGAATGCATAGTCAATGAAGCAGGTGGTAAGGTTAGCTGTGTGAATGCATAGTCAATGAAGCAGGTGGTAAGGTTAGTGTGTGAATGCATAGTCAATGAAGCAGGTGGTAAGGTTAGCTGTGTGAATGCATATTCAATGAAGCAGGTGGTAAGGTTAGTGTGTGAATGCATAGTCAATGAAGCAGGTGGTAAGGTTAGCTGTGTGAATGCATAGTCAATGAAGCAGGTGGTAAGGTTAGCTGTGTGAATGCATAGTCAATGAAGCAGGTGGTAAGGTTAGCTGTGTGAATGCATAGTGAATGAAGCAGGTGGTAAGGTTAGCTGTGTGAATGCATAGTGAATGAAGCAGGTGGTAAGGTTAGCTGTGTGAATGCATAGTCAATGAAGCAGGTGGTAAGGTTAGCTGTGTGAATGCATAGTCAATGAAGCAGGTGGTAAGGTTAGCTGTGTGAATGCATAGTCAATGAAGCAGGTGGTAAGGTTAGCTGTGTGAATGCATAGTCAATGAAGCAGGTGGTAAGGTTAGCTGTGTGAATGCATAGTCAATGAAGCAGGTGGTAAGGTTAGCTGTGTGAATGCATAGTCAATGAAGCAGGTGGTAAGGTTAGCTGTGTGAATGCATAGTCAATGAAGCAGGTGGTAAGGTTAGCTGTGTGAATGCATAGTCAATGAAGCAGGTGGTAAGTTTAGTGTGTGAATGCATAGTCAATGAAGCAGGTGGTAAGGTTAGCTGTGTGAATGCATAGTCAAGGAAGCAGGTGGTAAGGTTAGCTGTGTGAATGCATAGTCAAGGAAGCAGGTGGTAAGGTTAGCTGTGTGAATGCATAGTCAATGAAGCAGGTGGTAAGGTTAGCTGTGTGAATGCATAGTCAATGAAGCAGGTGGTAAGGTTAGCTGTGTGAATGCACAGTCAATGAAGCAGGTGGTAAGGTTAGCTGTGTGAATGCATAGTCAATGAAGCAGGTGGTAAGGTTAGTGTGTGAATGCATAGTCAATGAAGCAGGTGGTAAGGTTAGCTGTGTGAATGCATAGTCAATGAAGCAGGTGGTAAGGTTAGCTGTGTGAATGCATAGTCAATGAAGCAGGTGGTAAGGTTAGTGTGTGAATGCATAGTCAATGAAGCAGGTGGTAAGGTTAGCTGTGTGAATGCATAGTCAATGAAGCAGGTGGCAAGGTTAGCTGTGTGAATGCAGTCAATGAAGCAGGTGGTAAGGTTAGCTGTGTGAATGCATAGTCAATGAAGCAGGTGGTAAGGTTAGCTGTGTGAATGCATAGTCAATGAAGCAGTTGGTAAGGTTAGCTGTGTGAATGCATAGTCAATGAAGCAGGTGGTAAGGTTAGTGTGTGAATGCATAGTCAATGAAGCAGGTGGTAAGGTTAGCTGTGTGAATGCATAGTCAATGAAGCAGGTGGTAAGGTTAGTGTGTGAATGCATAGTCAATGAAGCAGGTGGTCAGGTTAGCTGGGTGAATGCATAGTCAATGAAGCAGGTGGTAAGGTTAGTGTGTGAATGCATAGTCAATGAAGCAGGTGGTAAGGTTAGCTGTGTGAATGCATAGTCAATGAAGCAGGTGGTAAGGTTAGCTGTGTGAATGCATAGTCAATGAAGCAGGTGGTAAGGTTAGCTGTGTGAATGCATAGTCAATGAAGCAGGTGGTAAGGTTAGCTGTGTGAATGCATAGTCAATGAAGCAGGTGGTAAGGTTAGCTGTGTGAATGCATAGTCAATGAAGCAGGTGGTAAGGTTAGCTGTGTGAATGCATAGTCAATGAAGCAGGTGGTAAGGTTAGCTGTGTGAATGCATAGTCAATGAAGCAGGTGGTAAGGTTAGCTGTGTGAATGCATAGTCAATGAAGCAGGTGGTAAGGTTAGCTGTGTGAATGCATAGTCAATGAAGCAGGTGGTAAGGTTAGCTGTGTGAATGCATAGTCAATGAAGCAGGTGGTAAGGTTAGCTGTGTGAATGCATAGTCAATGAAGCAGGTGGTAATGTTAGCTGTGTGAATGCATAGTCAATGAAGCAGGTGGTAAGGTTAGCTGTGTGAATGCATAGTCAATGAAGCAGGTGGTAAGGTTAGTGTGTGAATGCATAGTCAATGAAGCAGGTGGTAAGGTTAGTGTGTGAATGCATAGTCAATGAAGCAGGTGGTCAGGTTAGCTGGGTGAATGCATAGTCAATGAAGCAGGTGGTAAGGTTAGTGTGTGAATGCATAGTCAATGAAGCAGGTGGTAAGGTTAGCTGTGTGAATGCATAGTCAATGAAGCAGGTGGTAAGGTTAGCTGTGTGAATGCATAGTCAATGAAGCAGGTGGTAAGGTTAGCTGTGTGAATGCATAGTCAATGAAGCAGGTGGTAAGGTTAGCTGTGTGAATGCATAGTCAATGAAGCAGGTGGTAAGGTTAGCTGTGTGAATGCATAGTCAATGAAGCAGGTGGTAAGGTTAGCTGTGTGAATGCATAGTCAATGAAGCAGGTGGTAAGGTTAGCTGTGTGAATGCATAGTCAATGAAGCAGGTGGTAAGGTTAGCTGTGTGAATGCATAGTCAATGAAGCAGGTGGTAAGGTTAGCTGTGTGAATGCATAGTCAATGAAGCAGGTGGTAAGGTTAGCTGTGTGAATGCATAGTCAATGAAGCAGGTGGTAAGGTTAGCTGTGTGAATGCATAGTCAATGAAGCAGGTGGTAATGTTAGCTGTGTGAATGCATAGTCAATGAAGCAGGTGGTAAGGTTAGCTGTGTGAATGCATAGTCAATGAAGCAGGTGGTAAGGTTAGTGTGTGAATGCATAGTCAATGAAGCAGGTGGTAAGGTTAGCTGTGTGAATGCATAGTCAATGAAGCAGGTGGTAAGATTAGCTGTGTGAATGCATAGTCAATGAAGCAGGTGGTAAGGTTAGCTGTGTGAATGCATAGTCAATGAAGCAGGTGGTAAGGTTAGCTGTGTGAATGCATAGTCAATGAAGCAGGTGGTAAGGTTAGCTGTGTGAATGCATAGTCAATGAAGCAGGTGGTAAGGTTGGCTGTGTGAATGCATAGTCAATGAAGCAGGTGGTAAGGTTGGCTGTGTGAATGCATAGTCAATGAAGCAGGTGGTAAGGTTAGCTGTGTGAATGCATAGTCAATGAAGCAGGTGGTAAGGTTAGCTGTGTGAATGCATAGTCAATGAAGCAGGTGGTAAGGTTAGTGTGTGAATGCATAGTCAATGAAGCAGGTGGTAAGGTTAGTGTGTTTTCTATACATGTAAATTAATCTGTTGCAATAACTACAAGTAATTCGTCCATTTATTTGCCATATTCCTTCTGTACAAAAGGGGTTGTGACACGCAACAGGTTGCAAAAAAACTCCAAAACTTGCTAAATATCATTTGTTGAAGTATGGCAACTCAGATGACAACTGTAGTTAACTTCCTGTTTAAGTTCTATTGAACGCCTGGGGTCTTAAACATTCACAAAATCATCAGTGTCCTTGTAGTTGTACTTTAAGGGGCAGCAGTCATGCTGCGTCCTATTTGATATGGGAATTATAGTGACGTATACAACGCATGTAAAATACATTGTTTATTTACATGAAATTCGAACACTCGCTGCACGACGACCACCGCGCTTTATCTTTTAGGGAATTGTACAAGTACTTGTAGGTTTACAATTCTAAACTTGTGGGAAGAATCAAAGCTGAAACTAATGCTGCATAGTTTTGGTTATTGTTTCATTTCCGATTTACAAAATACAATTACATTCTGAGTATGAATACATGTATAACCAGCTTATAATTAGCATAAATACAATGAGTGTTACAGTAATAAATGAATGTTAAAAACAATGGTATACAAGAGTAGTAGACAAAATTATAATGTATATATATATATAATATGTCCTGTATGAAAATATGCAAAAACTGATAAAATATTTTGACTGTTTCTACTTGAATGATCACTGGTAATACACATTCAAAGGTTACTGATCTCAGTGTGAATATGCATTGTTGTATATGTTCAATGAAGCAAATCATTTATCTTGTAATAATATCTTTGGTAATGTATCTCCCAAATCCCATGGGAATAAGGACTGGGTTTCAAAACCAACTCATGGATAGTTTTGATACACATTTGCAAACCTTTACAGAAAACAAGATGTCAGATAATCAATATAAGCACTCCTATAAATTGGGTGCCAAACTTTTGATCAAGATCTGAAGCTAATAGAAAATCTGTTTAGTCCAAAGTTATCAAATCAAAAACAATACATAAAAAAGCAAAACGTTGCATCCACATTTTGAAAAGAAAATTGTATTCAAAAATGTTTTCTGTATTTGACAAACAGTTCATTCAACAAATAAAAATTGACAGGAATTTGTTCCAGCTATTAGAACAGAATAATAGAGCTTTTATAATATTAATTTAAAAACGTACTTCAAAAATAGAGATTGCAGTGTTTGAAGATGTAGATTCTCAGGAGGCAACAGTACTGTTGACTTCTCTTTCCACTGGACACCAACTAACTATTTAAGTTGATTTGCATACAAAGCAGAGCTTGCAGCACAATAGCTATTCATAGAGGCTTTTTATTTTACACAATGAATATAATAGGCATTTTTTATTTTTCTTAGTGACACCTGTACAAAATACTTGGACAAAAGCCAGCTAAGATTTTCTGTTATCTTATTCACGTCTAAATGCAACACTTTTTTTCTGAGATGAAGCATTTGTTTTTATACTGAACTATCTGAAATGCTTTGAATAAAGCTGAAAATTATGTCCCTTAAAATAACAAGTCATTGAAAATGACACGTTCCCTGTTTAATTTTTGAAAGTTCTCTTTGTGCTTGTCATTATAAAGCGAAGAGGTTGTCGCGAGCATGTTCTTGAAACTAAGTGGCGTATACAACAGATTGTTTACATCAAATTCGAACACGGGTTGTATGACGACCCCTCTGGTTCAAGATATAACAAAGAAAAACATAGATCACAAGTGAAAGTAAAACAAATTGAGGTGCATGTCTATGTTGCACTTGCTAAAATTGTTTAAAATATGTTTGAGAAAATGAAAGTCGGAGGATGGGAATGAGGCACTAAAATTACTAACATAACAATAAATCTCATGAATATGAATGCTTGTTGCCATGGTGCCCTACAATAAATCTTCATATGGGGCTTACAATGTTAACATATGTGTAATGACCGAATTTCAGATTCTGGAATACAGCAATTGCAACTCTTTGTAATTGTATTGTTAGTTCTGGACTAAAGTGGCTATTAGACCCTTTGTACAAGTCAAGCACCCTCTTGGTGTTGAATAATATGGTGAAGGCAATGTCCTCAAATTTGCAGTTTTAATAAATATCAGTTCAAAATAATGCGTTGAATAAGAGTAAGCTAGGCATAGGGTTGATTCAAAAATGTCTAAGCATGTCCACGTTATCACATTTTAAACAAACAAGATGGCTACCAGTAAGCCATATTTGATCAAATTGCAAATTGAATTGACATGTACATGTATCTATTTATGACATGCTAAATATCAATGTAAATGATACATGGGTGAAAGAGACATAGTAATATGGCCAAAAGTAAAAACAGCCGTTATTCGGCCATCTTTGATCTGATTATAAAACAAACTGACATGTATGATGTATATGCCAAATACGAATGAAAATGGTACATAAATCTTGGAAATATAGTAGTAAGGCCAAAAAGTCAGATGGCTGTCAATCAGCCATCCTTGATACAATTGCGAAAGAAATTGTTATGAACATGTATCCCAACATGCATAATCTATGTACCAAATTTGAATGAAAACTGACAAAGAATGTCAAAAAAAAAGACATTTAAAAAAACAAGATGGCTGCCAGTCGGCCATTTTGAATCGCTAAACCACTGCATGTGCATATGTCCCACATAATGTACGATGTACATGCAAAGAATGAACAAAATCAGTCCAAAGGATTTTGAAATACGACTCTGAATGGACAAATGGAGACCGAATTATACAAGTGTAAGTCTCCGTTTTCGAACTTCGTTTAAACAGGGACTAATTAAACAAATTAGGCACCAATGTTTTTGTAAGACATTTACAACAATCAAGGACATTCGGTAGACTGCTTTCCCACTGTTATTTCAACCCCAAAACTTGTTTGTATTCAAAATTAATTATGACAATGCATGTTCATATTTAAACAAACTATGATAAAGGGAATAATATTATATAACAAAGGGCAAGGACACCAGAGTTTAACTATGTTTTGGCTTTAATGTTTTCACCGACCCTTCAACAGAGCCTATGGTGGACGTCTTAGCAACGTAGAATGTTCTGTGACATAGCTCTGCCCACAGAGTATTGTCAAAGAATAGCTAGGAACGACTAAATTACAAGTAAACTAATCTGAATAATTCTATTCCATTTCCCTCTCGTAAAGTTTCTTGAAGTTTATAAATTGATAGTTTGTGTAGATAAACGTTACATGTAAGCGGCTGCTCAAAAGGGATAGACCGATTTTCTTGTGATACATGCTCACTTTGTAAAGTGCAATTTTGCTCCGTAATTATAACCATCTGTTCCCCTTCGATTGGATCATGTATGTATGCAATATTTTCTTCTACACTGAATGGACTAGGTCCAATAACTTGTGTATTTTGGTGACAAATTGCAGTGGTTACTGATTCACACTCAAACATTAGGTGTCTTATCAGGCTTTGTTTGAACATGAATTGCTTTGCACACCTTTGACACTGATAAAGCATTTCTGAATTGTTTGTATGCATGTCTCTGTTCACTTGCTCTGTTTCCTGGCATGCCCTTGAGGAAATTTGGCTTCCGGTTATACAGTGGTCTTGATTTGTAAAACTTGATATTAGTACTTCTGGTATACCCAGATAGCTTGAACTCGTTGAACAAGGTTCTTGTTCATGTTGTTGCATCACACATGTTTCCATGCGTTTTCTGAAATCAATCTTTGTAGCAATTTGACAGTGATCACTCCTGCCTACATGCACCTCAGTGTGTATTTGAAGTTCTGATTTCTCCAAAAATTCCTTTCCACACAGATTACATTGGTAATCACCAATATGTGTTTTCATATGCATTTTCATCACAGGCAAGATACTCGAAGACACTTCACAATAATTGCAATGATATAGATCCTTATTGTTAAATTTGAAAGTTGGCTCTGAATTCTGTGATTTTGTGTGGGTTGTTGTATGCAAATCAAGTTGACTTTCTTGGTGAAAACTCTTCTCACAGTACAAGCACTGATATAGCTCAAGTGGTTGTGATATACTGTGGTCTATTTGCATATCACTATTTGATATTGGAGTAATCTCATTTGATACATCCAGGTCATGTGACCTCAGGTGGATGTCCTTTACTGACCCATTGTTGAAACTCTCTGCACATTGTTGACGCTCAAATTGTTTCTTTCTATCATGTGTCAGTATGTGAGCATACAAATCCATTTGCTGACTAAAACTCTCCTCGCATAAAGTGCAGCGAAATGGTTTCTCTGCAGTATGTTTTATTATGGGTAAGTTTTGATATATTGTATGTAACATTGTGTGAAATTCCATCTCTTTTTTCTGTTCCAATCTACTGCCACACTCATTACAGTGATAACGTTTATTTGAATGATGATCTTGAAGCTGTTGATTGTCTTTAAAGTTTTGACCACATTGTTTGCACTGGTAAGATTGCTTAGCGATATGTACTGTCATAAGATGTTCCTGTAGCTGCCAATCTTGATTGAAGTTCATGGCACACTGTTCACATTGATGTGCTTTTTTCAAGCAATGTGTAAGTAAATGAGTTTCCAGATTTCTCTGTCCTCTACAGCTTTTATTACAGTGCATACAATAATAACGTTTGTAGTCAGGACGCCTTTTGTGTGTTTGTTTCATAGCAACCGTTTCCTTGTCTCCATCTTTATTTGATTGTTTATGTATTGTCATATGGTTCTCCATGGAACCCTTATACATGTAAGTCTTCATACAAATATTACAGCGATATGGTTTTTTTCTTCTCTGTGTTCTTATGCGACTTTGAATAAAACTCTGTTGATTGTTTTTACAGTCATATTGTGTACTCTCAGACATGCTATCATCACTCTGAGGCTGCCATACTGAATTGTCAACTTCACTAAAACTCTCATGCAAATATACAATATCTGTATCCATAGCAGCAGCAGTTGAGGTGAGAAAAATATTCTGGAAAAATAACAAATAAAAATAAGTTTAGAAAGAACTTCTGTGTGGTCAGATTATTGAGGGTATATAAAGTAGAAATAAACAGTACTTTTTAAACAAGAAGCTCATTGGCTATGACGCATAATATGGAAACAAACAAATCTGATCTACAGTACTGAAGTTTATCACACAAACAAAAAACAAGAAATATTAGAAACATAGTTAATCTAATGAACACTTTGCCCATGATTGCTAGTGAACTGTGTTGATAGGTTATTCCTCAGCTCCTGAGAGCGAGGTTATTTGTAGATATGTTGGTGATCGTCGCTGTGTCTGCGGAAGTACTATGGGAGATTGCATGATGGGAGTGAAAATTCTTTTGATCTGTAAAATAATTTTAGAAAAGTGAAAACTAAAGTGACTGTGAAATAAAGGTTGGTTTTAAATATTAAATATCATGACATTTGGATGTAATAATGAAAGGAAACTGAGCTGGTATGAAAGGGCAGTAAGCGTCCTCTAATAATACCGGTATAAACAAACATTGCTGCCCCCAGGGTTTGACTGGACCCCATACAAAGAAGTTTGCTGATTCTGTTCTAAACGTTTTGGATTTTGGCATTCCCATGATGTATTCCTGGGAGGAAAAGATGTATAATAATAAGGTTGTTACGAGGATACTGCAAAGTATGCACGCAGACAGTACAAGGTTGATACTCCTGCAGTATTTTTGTAATAACTTCATAGTATGATGAATATATACCTATCTATATATCTATCAGAATATACCACTATGACCAAGAATACAGTGAAAAGCCTTCAATAAACTTTTACAATCCAAGAGCATCACACCAGAGATACTCAAATCCTGAAAGTATTAATGTACTATGCAATACTTTCAAAGAGTCTGTTGTAACACCTTTATCCACAAAGCAGAATGTAATGTCATCGGAAATTGTTGAAGAAACAGGATTTGCAAATGAGTCTGATGACAGCTGCATGTATTCAAAATACCATAGAAGTGGATAACATAGACGATGAAGTTGCAACATAAACTTGTCATTGTTGACTTTGTCGCTGCCCAAAATGCAAAGTCAAATTCAGAAGAATTTAGAAAGGCAATTGAATGTCAGACACATGGTCAGTCTAACAATGTTGCATGGAAAAAAATTACAAAACTCTCTACTATGGTATGACTCAACCTCTGCAGTTAGATTTGCTATTTTAAAATTACTCAGTTCCACAGTCTGTTTCTCAACCTTTTCCATAAGAGTGTCACAGTATATTTTCAATGACTCCATGTTGTCATACACTGAAGACTGGTTCAATAAAAAACAGTGGCCATACTTAATATGTAAAGTAGTACAGATGATTATATCATTGATGTCGTATTGGGTTGCACTGTCTATGGTCTTTGTAGTAGGTATCTAAAAAATGTAGAGAAAAATTAACAAGCGAACTAACGGCCGAAAGAGCTCCGCTTTAATAGTTAACTGTGAGTTGGAAACATCAGGTACAAAAATAATAATAATATTACAATTTCATTATTGATTGACAAACATCAATTATAAACAAATTAGAATATTAAAATTAAAAGTCCTAAAATATATCACGAATGAATCAATAAAATTTATTTTTTCAAAAATATATAAAGTACTGACCTCATCTGAAATTTCACTTCCTTCTTCTGATTGAAAGGAGTTAAGGTCCGGTTCTGTGGCTAGCATTGCTAACAATAATTTATTTTGTTTTTCCTGAAATGAAGGATAAACATAAGTTTAGTAATTCAGTGATTATTCACCATAGCTGAAGATTGCTGAAGATTTCTGAAGAGACCACAAATACACAACATCAGTCATTTTTATCCCTTGTCTCCCAAAAGCTGTTCAATCATGTTTTACATTATCTTTGTTTTGAAAACTTTGGACTGAACAGGCACAATTTTCTTTTGGCTTCAGATCTTGATTTGATTTGGCACCAAAAGGATTGTTCATAGGAGTGCTTATATCGATTATCTGAAAGTTTGTTTTCTATTAAGATGTTACTGGTATGTTTGCAAACGTCTAGTATTCCCTTGGGATTTAGGAGATACATTACCAACAATATATTATTACAAGATAAATGATTTACTTCATTGAACACATACAGCAATGCACATTCCCTGTGGACCTATGACCTTTGAATGTCTCGCCAGTAATCAGTCAGGTAGAAATAGTAAATTTCTTATCCGATTTTCACTCCTACTTTCTCAATTTTTGCATATTATGTTTACACAGGATATCTATCATTGGCACTATAAGCAGATTTTATACTGATGAAGTAGGCGACCAAGTTTGATAGTGAAATATAGAATAGTTGACTTTCTCTTTCTGTACTCTGTTAATAAGATTCAAGGATATTGTGTTACTGAATGTAAGTTATCTAGTTTCACAAAACCAATCATGCTAAATAACCTCGGTGTGGCCTCATCATGGAATTGGGTAAGGCATGGCCTCAGTATGGCCTTGGTTTTGCCCGTTTTTTTCCCATGTTTAAAAACATAAATTTATTTGTACCCCAATTGATTACATAGATTGACTTTAGAAAGTATGTTTTTTTCTGTTAAAATAACAAGTTAACCATAAATCAAATTAAGATATTATTCACAATATTTATAACTTTCATTAGCGTCAAAACAAACATACATTCAAAGAACAACTTATTGCTATGTACTTTAACAGAAAACAATCTTTCACTATTTTTGACACTTTTCTTGGTTTTTCAAATATAAACAACAATATGTAACACTACAAGTATAATGATAACATATCCTTAAACTTGACAGTGGACATTGTTGGTATCGAATGTTAGCTATCATGGTATACCCAAACGACGTAAAAGAACTGAAACTTACCTGTAAATTGTCACTGGTTCTCCTAGTAAGTTAACTGTTAACGACGACATAGGCTGACTGACAGACAGACGAAGCTGACAGTCTCACATAACTAACAAATGTACAACTGGCAGTCCGAGTAATATGGTTAATATATTAAACGAGGTGAGACTGTGAGTTGCAACCGTAAAGATGTCACCAATTTGAGTATACGTGTAAAAGGTTACCCGTATAATTAGGAGTAATCCATTTGAAATCGCGGGGGGTGGGGGACTGGGGGTTGAATTGTCATCAAGCAAGTAATCCATAGGCTCAACAGCATATAATTTCAACAGACATTTAAACGAAAACGCAGTAGTGAGAAAACAGGTACAGAAAAATCCATTGTTATAAATTTAAAAGTAAAATGTTATAATCAGTTCCGCGGTAGAAGAGTTGAACTACTGAATACACATCAGGGCTAATATGCTAATCAAAATTACATATTTTCAATCATATTTGCTAAATTTAGTGGGTTTATTTTAAAACACCATTTTCTACGTACTTTGGCGTAAAAGTGGCCGTTTTATAAAACGCAAACTCATACAAAACAGTATTTTCGTCGCGGCGAAGTCTTCAGTTGTGAAATATCTTACAAAGTTGTCCCATTAAAAAGTGCGTCAACAACATTTAGCTAACTTATCAACAAAATGTCTTAACCAAAAATCAATAACAAGTGTAAGTATAGACTATAATAACTCATTGATGTACTGGTTATCATCATCCCAGCTTGAGCCGCTACAACGTATCCATAGAATTTTGTCACCAGACTTGTTACACGTCATCGAGCCCCCTGCTCAGGGACTAAATACTCGTACTACGGCGAGATGGCTTTCCCAGTTGCACTTCCTAAACTAGCACAAAACATACATCGATTGCTTCACTGCTATTTTCGAGGCACACCTCAAAACTCAATCATTTTGTAGAGACATTTTTCGTGAAGCACTTAAAAACTATTGTTATATGCGCTATATAAGAATTAATATCACAATAAGCGTTTTATAAATTTTACAATTTGTAGTTTCGGGCATTTGAATCAAACCAGCAAATCAACGAGCACTATGCAGAACGACGTCATCAGCCAATAGAAACCTCTCGTTTCAATTTGAAATGTATATACATGATGTATATTTATAAAGATGAAGTGAATGCTTTTCTTGATTTTAGAGCATTCAATCGGCCAATAGAAATATTTCGTTTCACTTTGAATTGAGAAATTTATAAATATTTATAAAGATAAAAAGAATGTCGTTGTTGCGCTGAGAGAATTTGTTGTGTTCAATGATTATTTTAATATGTTCGAATGTACAATGATAATTTATTCATGTTTTGACTAGAGAATATATTTTGAAATTATGTGTTAATGCCGTTCAAGTCTCATGTCACAGCGTTACTGTGACTCGGTTTGGTTTAGAGACTATGACGAGGATACGACGATTGTTTGAATAAAACAACCGTGATTCAGTACACAACAAATTCCGTTCATTGCCAATTACCAGACCAGATTATGGACTGGTACAATCCATCGCTGCCAGTACGGTTTGAGGGCAGTATGACAGGAACGGCAACTAAACACGAAAGGGACGAAGACTTGAAATCGACGATAGGGACATCTAATATAACTACCGACTCCGCTTTTAAAACTAGGAATACACCCTAAATTACGTACTTATTACGTAGCTCTCGATCAACAAACTGAAAATCGTTAACATAAAGTCTTAATTAGTGTATTTCTGTCCGTTTTTCTCCTGCTTTGGAATAATTATGTCAATTTTCACAGTACCACTGGCTTTTGTATGAAATTGACGATGATCATAGTGACCCGGACGTTGCCAAATGTTATACACGGAGTGAACGAATGTGGGATAATGTGTTATGACGTCATATATTTACAAGCATTTTTTGATATATATTTTAGAGGTGTTCCCTGAAACTATGAAATTGATTTCCGTGGCCATCGTAACAATCGATAACCAGTATCAAACAACAATATTAAAATGTAAATGTTTCATATCGTTATGTAACCCAGTTTAAATGTACACCCTGTTATTACCCTGGTATGATACGTCAATAGATTTTACTGTTCAACACAATATTATGTTGTCGAAAAATTACAAAGCATACAATCGTATAGAAAAAAACGCCATGCACCTGAACAAAACAATAATATACATTACAAACTTTGTGAGAAATAAATTATTAATTGCATAAATAATGTTAATTAAAAGTGATAACAATTCTTTTCTCATTTCATTAACTATTACACCAGGTTTTAATTTGTTTTATGAACATTTATAAATATTTATGAAACATTTATGCTGAAAGATCCCCGCACTTCACTCAAATCCCCCAAAATGCTGTTAAATAGAACTCCGATACAAACTTGTGTTGTCAACCCACTGAGGTACTTCTACCTTATTTTTTACCGTTTCAAATATGAAATTTGAGACGGAGCGACAACACGACCCCCCCCCCCCCCCGAAAAAAAACATTGCCAGCACTGACCAATCACAAATGTACGGCAACCGAGGTGGCTCACAACATGGCATTTTATGAAATCATTTTTACTATTCATTTTAATTTTATAATTCCTTTTTAAACACCATTTTCGGTTCTGAAATCGATTTTAAAAACCCACTTTCGTTTCTGATATCTGTTTTCATTTTAAAAAACAATTGTTTAAATTCATTTTCATTTTCAAAATCCATTTTAATTTCAAAATCCATTTTCGTTTTTAAAATCCATTTTCGTTTTCAAAATTCATTTTCATTTTTAAAATCTGTTTTTATTTTTAAAATTCATTTTCTGTTTTTAAATCCATTTTCATTTTTAAAATCCGTTTTTGGATTTACCTGACTAATCCGTTTTTATTTGAAAAATCCATTTTCACTCTTTTGTTGACATTTGAAGTATAGGTATATCCGTATTTTTCACGTTGAAGCAAATTTTCCACCAGAATTTACATAAAAATCGCTGTTGTTTCCCGCCTATCGCCTATTGTTTTTTCACTAAAGATTCTCATGTGTTTTGTATATCATTTCAACTTGACCTTATAGTGTTTTTTATTTTTTTTTATTTCCACCAGTGATGTTTTCTTGGTAAGGCTTCTTTACGTAAGTTATTCTTCAGACTATAACTTTATCCGTGGTTCCGCGGCGATTTTGGTCCATAAAGTGTTCTTGGCTTCATCGGTCGGCTTACACTTTGGCGTTGAATGCATTTGTGGTCAGGCTTGTCCACCGACGACGCTGTCTTGTTTACCGACAATACCCTACCCGGTACCAAAACGCAGCAAAACCACGGCTATAACTTATTCTAATTAACCTTGGAGCTCTCATTTTATCAGATGTAACGTTGATACTCAGATTAGAAGAAGTTATAGCTGTGGGTCTGTCAGTATACAAGGCAGCGCCATCTGTGTATGTACAGGCATTCCACGCCACAGCGTAAGCCGACAGATGAAGCTAAGAACCCTCTATGGATCCAAAAACGCCGTGGAACCACGGCCAAATAGGTTATAGTCAATATCATGGAAACGTCACTGGTGGAAATAACAAAAATGCCAGAATCCGAGTTATAATTCCTAGTCACACAGTATGAGGTCAGAGGGCGAGGTCACAGGTCAAAAATTGAAAATGAAAATGGATTTTGAAAACGAAAATGGATTTTAAAAATGAAAATGGAATTTGAAAACGAGATTTTAAAAATGAAAACAGATTTTAAAAACGAAAATGGATTTTGAAAATGAAAATGGATTTTAAAAATGAAAACGGATTCCAAAAATGAAAATGGATTTAAACAATTGGTTTTTAAAATAAAAACAGAAACCAGAAACGAAAGTGGGTTTTAAAAATCGATTCCATAACCGAAAATGGTGTTTAAAAAAGGATTATAATAAAATAAAAATGAGTTTTCAAAATGTAAATGAATTGTAAAAATGGTTTTATAAAATGCCATGTTGTGAGCCACCTCGGTTGCCGTCGGTACAAAGATCAGACGGTGATTATCCCTGAGCGAACTACACTCACACAAACACAGTCGACCAGCTGTCCCCTCCAAATCCTTTGTTTTTTTCTGAATCCCTAGTTTTTTTAGACATGTGCACCTATGGTCAATCACAAAAAATAACGTCGGGGTATCACAACGTTTCTTGAAAACTCAGACCACCAGAAAACGATTATCCATGGAACTATACAAAACATCTTTTTACAGCTCTATAAGTAGTCTGTGGTAGCTGTAAACAATGCAGTATGGTGGACATTATTATTGATTAGTATTTATTGATTAGTATTTATTTTGTAATTTAGTATGCAACCATACAGCTGTACCATTACAGATGATGATTATAATATGATTTAAAACAATAAGATCCTACTATTTTTTGTTTCGTTTTTTTTTAAAACATGTATTTAATTACTTATGTATTTTTCATATATTCTAATTTTCAAGTTTTACAAAAGCCCACAACGTATTATAAACAACAACGTATTATGATACAAATTAAATACAATCTTAAATTAATACACGCCGTACAATAAATCAGATTGGAAAAAATATTTAACTTTATAAACCCTCTAGGTCCTGTATGTCGACACTGAATGATTATGCAAATGAAATGAATTTGTCCAATGAGAAAGCGAGGCTAAATACAAGTCGCATCGTTTTTCAGTCAACGAACACTCGTAATTCCGTTTGTGTACAAGGTACGTTTTGTTCTCGTCTGACATTATTATGGCTCGTACCAAGCAAACCGCTCGCAAATCAACCGGTGGTAAGGGTAGCAAAAGTTTACGGAAGAAGTTGGCTGCAAAGGTTGGACGAAAATCGCCTCGTGACAAGTCTGGTGACGTGAAGACTAAACCACATCGCTACAGACCAGGCACAGTCGCTCTTCGTGAAATCCGCCGTTACCAGAAGAGTACAGAGCTGCTGCTTCTAAAAATGCCATTCCAGCGCCTTGTTCGTGAAATCACCGCACAGTTCACCAGTTCTGTCAGGTACCAGTCTGCTGCCATCGGTGCATTACAGGAAGCGGCTGAAGCATATATGGTTGGTTTATTCGAAGACACCAATCTGTGTGCAATCCACGCTAAACGCGTCACCATTATGCCCAAGGATGTTCACCTCGCTCGCCGAATCCGTGGCGGTCCTTAGATACTCGTCATGTACACAGAACAGACTACATTTTCAGGGCCACTAACAATCCACCAACAAGAATATTATTTTGAAGCCGGGACTTATAATGGGGAGCATTTTTCACTACCATTATTTTATTTAAAGGATTTTTTTTTGTAATGCAAATGTCCATTGGTCAGTTTGGCAGTCTTTGTTCAGACATAGCAGACTTGGTTCTATGGATCTCAGTGGACCGCCGGTCATGTAGTTTTTTAAACTCCTAGAATTCGTTTATAGACCAATTTTAAATTAGTCCTTTTCTCTTGAAGCATTTTCCCAGAAGCCCTTGCGAGGGCAAATGGAATATGGAGACAGGCACTCGCGGGTTTATAAAGTTATGTTTTAATCCTAACCACTTCGGTTTGATTTTTTTATGAATCTTAGATGTTAGATAATTATTTTAGTCTGGAGAATGTACAAGCAAGATTCTATTGCGGCTTTCAATCCAATTGTGACTGACCAGATTACCTGCTGTAAAGCTAAGGAGACTTCAAAACTTAAACAATCTATCATCCACATATCATAGATGCACTTGTGTGATGAGCATCCATCAATGTAGCTATGTGATGCAGCATCCATCGATGCATTTGTTATGCAACATCCAGATACAGATATGTGATTCATCATCCACAGAAAGAGAACGTTGTCAATTTGCAACAGTTTTAATTGTTGTCCAGAAACAGAATAATGTAGTTATTGTCATTAATTGGAAGAGTTATCTGAGTATACATTAAATAGAAAATTATCACATTTTACTTGCGCTATTCAGTGTCTTGTATCTCTAATGATCCCTATTCTTGTCTCCGTAAAGGTTGCACATCTAGTATTTAACTTATCATTGTACCATAATTAAATTGTTGCTGTGTTTTTGAACTATGACTGTAGAAGGGGTCTTTATATTGATAGTGATTATGTACTCCAAAATGACCTACTACTGTAGAATACTTTATTTTAGGAATTAATTTTCGCTGAAAAGACTTTTTGGGGCATTTTGTATGGAATTTATTTTTATTGATTTTTGACGAGTTGAATGTGAAATATAGGAGAAAAGGTAAGATCGCTAGATTTTATTTTCACTGAATCATTTCTTCAGTGAAAATAGCCAATATAAAGTATTTTACAGTATTTGCAGGTTGCCATGTGATAAGCCATGCCTGCTACTACCCTATGGATGTACTGGCTGGTTAGTTGAGTCTCTGTTGAGCTGATACTACTTTGTGAGTTTTTCAGTAATTATGACCATGCCAGAGTTTCATATTAGCAAGTGAGCACAGCATCATGTAAGCAATCCTTACACATACAGTAATCAGAGTGAGGGATGCCATGGCAACCTTGTTTTGTGCTTTCATAGTGTCTGGTGTAGGAAACTTTTGGGTGCTCTTGTTAGTTTCTTAGTGTAATATTTTTTCACTAAATTTCATCTACATGAACTTGTATAATCACTAAACTAATTTCGCTGGCAAATAGTAAACTATTTAATTGAATATGAATATATTTAAAATACATAGAAAAAAATTGTGAAATTCAATGGCAGTAAAAATAAATGGTTTTACAGTCAGTACATTGTCCACCAATAGGATTCCTGATCTTATTCAAAATTCAGAACAAAATAAAATGGCGTCTCTAATTTGCATATATTATAATAAACTACCATATTTTCTCTATTAAAAGTGCATCTCCAATATAAGTGTATGTAAATAAAAAATTGCCTGTATATTGAATTGTTAAAATATAGAAATATACCTGTAATGTAAACGAATGCACTTCTAAATATTTTGTTAAACTGGGCTACTTCATTGTGAATCTTGTGAAAAGAATTGTATTACTACAAAATCATTCCTGACAAGAAGTGGAACAAAAAGTTTATAATATTGCATTATGCTGATACATAGGACAGAGTTGCATTCTAAAATAGTTTACTTTACGTGTCAAATTTTGAGGCAGTTTAGGGTGTTATATTGACAGTTATTGTCTTGACTAATATGCTGCTTGGTTCCAGCTACCTTGGTAGTTTGTGTGTTTTTAGCTCCGCAGTTGTCACAGCAGAGCTGTTCATATTACTGATTGTCAGTCGTCGTCAACTTTACAATTTCAACTTCTTCTTCAAAACTGCAAGTCAGAATGTTTTCAAATTTGATATGCAAGTACCTTGGATGGTTCTTTCTCAGATTTGTTCATTTCATGTCAAAATCTCAAATTCTCTAATTTTGATGAATATTTTTGTCATTTTTGGTAAAAACTGAAATTTTCAACTTCTTGTTAAAAACCACAAGTCTGATTGCTTTAATACTACACATATTGCTCATTTCCTATTGTGCATTGCTAACAGCAGAGCTATCTCAGTCGACAGGCTGCTTGTTACATTACATGGCCAAAAATTTTCAATCAACTATTATTGCTAAATTAAAAGTGGTTGCCATATTTACAACTTTTGTGAAAACACTTGTCTAAATGAAAGTTTTTGAGGTTCTTAATTTCAGATTGCTAACACCATAAACATGTACTATATTTTACTCAACAAATTGTCGCTCTACAAATAGAAAATAGAATAAATCGTAATGTTGCTGTGTTCACTTTTACCTGAGACTTTCACTATGTGAAGCTAAGAAAATGTCATGAAGAAATAAAAAACTCCTGTCAAGTACTGCAACACTCCATCCAGAATTCAAAAGATTGTAACAGAAAAGTCTTACTTTCCCACATCCAATAAACAATTGTTGATATGATATACATTACAGAAATCATACAATCACTGAATGTATATAGCTAAAATTAATATATCTGTATAACAATAGTAACCCCCCCCCCCATGTTAATATTTGGTGTATATATTTTGCGTATGATGTGCAATAGCATTTGTCATAAACAGCAACTCGGCACCTTGATTATAGCGCCCTCTTGTCGTTCATATATGGAAAACTTCAAAATCGGCGTAAAGTGTGTATTAATAAAAACAGAAACTTGCCTATAAACATACAACAGAAAATGTTGACCAATTTTCAAGTAAGCATTATGAATCTGAAAAAATCTCTTTTCTACCTCCATGGTCCCACTGATAATCTGTATCGCATCATCCCATATTAGTCCCACTGATATTTTATGACAGCCTCTTTACGTTAAAATCGCTATATCAGTCCCACTGATAATCTGTTTCGCATCGTCTTATATCAGTCCCACTGATATATTGTATAACAAAGCGACACCGATATTACGATAGCAATGCATCGTGCAATCATTCCGGGTGATATGGATCTTCGTGCCTGGCACCAGCAAATACGATTAGTGATGAGACTTCAAACTCTTTGTATCTGACGGTTCACCAACTGTAGAACAAATACAGCAAGAACAACGAAAGATTGAATTTCACACAACATTCGCACAAAGTCGGTGATGTTTCTAGCACGGTTACGAGAGTCGTGTTTCTACGTGGATCTTTCGGTTTAATGAGCTCTATTTCTTCAATTTAGTGGGCACACACGAAAAGCGAACGAAGATAGCAATACGGACGCAATACTTAGGGACTGGTCATTTTCGCACGGAGGGGGGGGCTGTTTTAAAATTGGATAAAGGGAGGCTATCAATTTTGTTATTTGCAGAAAAAATACAGAATCTACAGATCATTGTAAATTTTTAACTTGAAGTTCATGAACTTTCAAAATTCAAATTTCTACTTTTGTAATATAAAGTTTATTGTATTTTGTAATAGTTAATAAACAACCAATGCATGCACTCAAATAGTTTTTTTTTCTTTGAATAACTCATCAGAATACCAAAGAAGGTAGCAACAAATTAGTATGATATATTTGAAATACAATTTATCATCAATAAAAAATATTAAAACATAACCTGGTATATGAACTATTTGTAACTCTTAAATGTCAATATCACCACCACTATTTCAAAATCACAAGTGTTTTTTAAAAGCATCACTGCTGCCATGACCAACAACACTTTTCATGGATGCCATCATCACATTATCATGGACAACATGGATGCCATCATCACATTATCATGGACAACAATGATGCCATCATCACATTATCATGGACAACATGGATGCCATCATCACATTATCATGGACAACATGGATGCCATCATCACATTATCATGGACAACATGGATGTCATCATCACATTATCATGGACAACATGGATGCCATCATCACATTATCATGGACAACAATGATGCCATCATCACATTATCATGGACAACATGGATGCCATCATCACATTATCATGGACAACATGGATGCCATCATCACATTATCATGGACAACATGGATGCCATCATCACATTATCATGGACAACATGGATGCCATCATCACATTATCATGGACAACATGGATGCCATCATCACATTATCATGGACAACATGGATGCCATCATCACATTATCATGGACAACATGGATGCCATCATCACATTATCATGGACAACATGGATGCCATCATCACATTATCATGGACAACATGGATGCCATCATCACCTCATACAAAAATATATTTGGATATTTAGAGTAGTAAACAAATTTCACTTCCGGTCTAGTTATACTATAGTACTATGAATATTTAATATGTGTTGGTTCTTGAATATTTCAGTTTTCTTGTCCTGTACTTCGTTTAGTAATTCCCAGATAATTGCATAAAAACGGATAGTTCGTGATTTTGACACAGAAAATGCCTGGGCTAAATCATTTGCTGAGGGATGGTCGCTTAGATAGACCTATAGACCTAAATGCGCTGAGCAATCAAACAAATTACTGTATGTTTGCGGTCTTCAATTTCTGATAACATAAACACGGTTTTCATCATTCGTTTATTATAACACCATTTATAGCGAATGATTATTGTTTCCCTCAAGGTTAAATCGTGTTTTGTACGATGATTTGAAACAGTTTCGCGTGCTTCATGTGTTAATTTGCTTTAAATGGCGTTTTGGGGTTCATCAATGCCGTCGCTGAAATCTTACCGATATCGATTTATACGCTCGTGGTAAGATAGTAATTAGCATAAAAATGTTTTTCACCTTTGTCGTCATTTTTAATTATCCTTGTTATTTCCAACTTCATAGTGAATAAAATTGACCGCAAAATACGCCCATCGAGAAGTGTCTTTGATGGAATGTTTTATATTGCAATTGAGGTATTGCACAGAAAATTAGTAATAATTAATATATATATATATAAGATAAGATAAGATAATTCTTTATTACAACCTTATAGAATGAATTACATATCTATTTTGGTTTATGAAATGCAATAAAGGTGTTAAAATAAACATAACAAGTTAGATATCTAAAATCTACTACAATACAGTTACATGAAATAATGTAAAAAAAAAAAAAATATTAATGACCCATTAGGTGGTTTTCTCTAATGGTATTTGCTGTTTTTATAAATTTGATAAGCTCTGTTAGTAAATATTTGTTGTTTGTATTCAATATATGAATGAATTTTTCTTTGTTTGTACAGTGTTGAAAATTGTTAATTTTCTTTGAAAAATGTGAATATAACAACTCTCTTTCATCTGTGTAAAGTTCACATTTTGTGATGTAATGAATTTCATCCTCAAGTAGGTTGCATTTAGTACATTTTCTGTCTTCTGTTTTTATTTTTGGTCTTTTGTGCCTTCCCATCTTGATGTTTAGTTTATGAGCACTTAGTCTCAATTTTGCTAATAGACCAATGTTTTCTTTATTATCAAGGGTTTTAATGTATGGTTCAGTATTTATATTTTTCTTCAGCAATGTATAAGTTCTTAGTTTTGAATCTGGTCTTTGATTATCTTGGTTCCATTTATAATTGTAATATTCATTCACTTTTTGTTTAAACTGGTCTTTTTTAATTGTTTCTAAATTCTTAATATCATACAGCTGTTTAATTTTATGCAGATTCATTAACCATGTGTCATTATATTTGTTTTGTTGTTGATCTTTTATTGCATCATATACTAGACTGATTGGGCCATTTTTAATAATATTTTGGTAGTATATGATTGCATTCAGTTGTATTTTTGCTAGTAATGGTAGTCGTCCAATTTCCATTCTACTACCAATGTTACTTGTTCTGTTATTAACATTTAATAATCGTCTACAGAACATTAAATGGTGTTTTTCTGTACACGTTTTGTCCCAGTACTCTGGTCTGCTATTGATTCCCCAAATTTCTGCAGCATAAGTTAAAATTGGTGTCTGGATGCCCTCAAATAATTTCAATTGTAAAAGCATGTTTAACTTGTTTGATGTTAATACTGGTTTGATTGCTGCATCAGCTTTTTTTGCTTTATCTACCAATCTTTCCATGGTCATGTTCATTGCTCCATTTGTATTAAATGTTAACCCTAGATATGTGAATCGGTTTGTTTTTTCAATCGTGTTTAGCGCATATGAGAATTCTGTATTTTTTGATTTATGACCATTTTTTGTGAAAATCATAATTTTTGTTTTTCTCATATTCAACTGTAGACCCCATTGTTTTGTATATTCATAAAGTGTGTCTAATGACCTTTGTAAGTCTTCTTTGTTAATAGCTGTTAGAACAATATCATCAGCGAATAGAAGTGAAGAGATGTTTTGACTACTTAGGTTTGGACTATTCATTGTACAGTTATCAATGTTGGCTACCAAGTCGTTTATAAAAATGTTAAATAATGTTGGGCTTAATGGACACCCTTGTTTGACACCTTCTTGCATTTTAAAGCTCTCGGTCACTTTGTCATCTAATTTAATTTTGAATTGCATATTCATATACATATGTTTTAGGACTCGATATGCACCACCACATATGTTGTTTTGTAATAATTTTATGAATAGTCCCTCTCTCCAAACTTTATCAAAACATTTTTTTAAGTCTATAAAGCAAGTGTAAAGCTTTTTGTTTTTTAATTGGTATTATTTGTTCAGTGTATGTAATGTCAGTATATGATCAGTTGTTCTGTGATTGCGTCTAAAGCCGGCTTGGTTTTTATGGATTATGTTGCTGGTTTCAAGATGTTGTGTTATAAGTTTATTTAAAATTATTGCAAATAATTTTCAAATTGTGTTACTTGTTGATATGCCTCTGTAATTGGCCGGATCATATTTGTCTTCCTTTTTATGTACTGGTGTGATTATATTTGTGTTCCAACAATCTGGATATTCTCCCCTTTGTAAAATGATATTAAAAATCTTTTGTAATGCTTCTGCTATTAATGGATGATTATGCTTTAGCATTTCAGATGGGATGCCATCAATTCCAACTGATTTTCTTGTTTTTATCTTTTTCAAAGCTTCATTGATTTCTTTAAGTGATATTTCAGTGTTCAACATATTATTTAGGAAATTCATATTTTCTAATTGCCTTAATAGTTTCTGTATTTCTGATTGTCTCTTTTCTGAAGTACTAGTATTTTGACTGATATTCTGAAAATGGTTTATCCAATCATTGTATGGTTGGATAAACCATTTTCAGAATATCAGTCAATATATATATATATATATATATATATATATATATATATATATATATATGTACATTTATTTTATTCCATTGCTGAGAATGAGTTATACATTTGTTTTTCACTATAATATCTTATCTGTATTGAAACAAATTTCTGTGGATTATTAATTCCTATCCTTCTGGAACATCAATATAGATGTAAGCAGTACGTCATTAAAGCAGTATAACAAGAATACATGATGCAAAGCCCATTCTATAATTTTTTAAATGTTCCCTGGTCGAAGCAAGAAACTAGATGATAATATCACAGCATGGGTTTTATTTAGGAACTCCTATCAGAGCAACCGCACAAAACCTAAGGACCAGTTACTGTGACCAAGTCCTACTCACTGTGAAAACTACTCACTTCGAGGCTACACAAAATATAAATCAGTGATTAGGGAGTCACTGTATTTTCAGATGATGTGAAAGGGGTCATCCTGTTACCCTGTTGTTTTTTTTTTTGTTTTTTTTTTTGGGGGGGGGGCAAAGTCTTCTCATACTTTTGCGAAATCAGATTCCCCGGCACCTCCGGCCAAAGAAAACAAGTCATTGTCAATGACACGTCCCCGTTCCGTTCATATTTGAGTGACATATACATTCAAAGCAGATCATGACCGAAATGCACCTGCATATGTACAACACATTGTACTAAATCTGAACAAAATCCATCCATGCATGACTGAGATCTGGTTCCGGAATTTTAGGTCTTAAAATGGCCATCATTCAGCTATTGTTAAGCGGATCATGAAACAAATGCACATATCTATTTGTGACATGATGCACCATGTGTGTGTGAAGTTTGAACTTGATCAATCCAGACATGTCTTGGATACGGATCCAGAACTGAATTCTTTAAGAAAATGGCCGCCAGTCGGCCATTTCGAACTTGATCCGAAAAAAAAAATGACGTGCATCAAGGTCCTATTATGTTTAATGTAAGTACCAAATTTGAACGAAATCCGTCCATGCATAACTGAGATCCGGGTTCGGAATGGTGAAAATGTGCGATTTCAATGCATTTTCGGCCTTAAAGCGGCCGCCATTTGGCTATCGTTAATGGGATCATGAAACAAATGCACATATCTATTTGTGACATGATGTACCTTGTGTGTGTGAAGTTTGAACTTGATCAATCCAGACATGTCTCGGATACGGATCCAGAACTGAACTCTTTAAGAAAATGGCCGCCAGTCGGCCATTTCGAACTTGATCTGAAAAAAAAAATGACGTGCATCAAGGTCCTATTATGTTTAATGTATGTACCAAATTTGAATGAAATCCGTCCATGCATAACTGAGATCTGGGTCCGGAATGGTGAAAATGTGCGATTTCAATGCATTTTCGGCCTTAAAGCGGCCGCCATTTGGCTATCGTTAATGGGATCATGAAACAAATGCACATACATATTTGTGACATGATGTACCTTGTGTGTGTGAAGTTTGAACTTGATCAATCCAGACATGTCTCGGATACGGATCCAGAACTGAATTCTTTAAAACAAAATGGCCGCCAGTCGGCCATTTCGAACTTGATCCGAAAAAAAAAAGACGTGCATCAAGGTCCTATTATGTTTAATGTATGTACCAAATTTGAACGAAATCCGTCCATGCATAACTGAGATCCGGGTCCGGAATGGTGAAAATGTGCGATTTTGATGCATTTTCGGCCTTAAAATGGCCGCTATTCGGCTATCGTTAATCGGATCATGAAAAAAATGCATGTGCATATGTCCCATATAATGTGTGATGTATGAGTGAAGTTTGAACATAATCGGTCCATGCATGTTCGAGATACAGGTGATCACGGACGGACGCACACAGGGCAAAACATAAGTCCCCGTTTTCGGACTCCGTCCGAACGGGGACTAATGACCAGTCCCTTAAAACCCGAGCCCAAGCGAATACGTCATAGCAGTAACACGCTAACGATAGAATTTCCTAACCGTTGTCAGAATAAGGTATTTTTTTAAAAGACATTCTCCTACCTAGGCACGTATCTAAAAAATGAACGAATATACACAAAATTCAGAGTTAGTGTTCTTTAAATGGCGAGGTCCTATTTCGTACTATATTCACCCATTCTTGTTCTGTCCAACCATGGAGATAGAAAAGATACCTCCATGGGCCAACATGGTCTAGGTCATTGTTATGTAATCTTTTTGTCTTCTTTCAAAACAGCGAGCTACTATTGTTCAAATACGAGGTTATATACGCGGGAACATGGTGGGAGTATTCAAAGAGACTGTGGTCAAATGTTCTTTCTCTGGGTTCAGAGTCCATTCAGCATCCAGGCCTTTTAGATTAAACAAGTTTATCAGTTATTAACCGGAATATATTCCGAGTTATCTGCCCATCCTACCATTGACGGTCGAGAAAGAGGCTATTTTTACCGGGATTTCACAGATAAAATGCATCCTATTTATTTTTAAGCTATCACACAGTCCTGCAACGGTTAGGACAAGAAGCAAAACAAACATTGGGTTACGTGTCACAAACACAAATATCTGACATTCTGAGCAAAGAATACAAAATCAACTCACGTTGGTAAATTTATTGATTCGCGCATTTTTGCTTTATGTATTTCTTTTCCCGAAATTATATTTTTATAACAGTTTTTCATTGTTACTACTTTGTATACTTTTTTAAACCTACCAGAGCTTGGCTGTCTGTGTTGGCGCTGAATAATTATGCAAAATAATCCCTAGCCGTCCAATGAGAGCACAAAGATTGACGGGTATAAAAGCGTTCCGTTGTGAAATCGGGTCATACAAAATTGCTTCTTCTACTGCAGAGTGGTAATTTGTCTCGTCTGATACTAAAATGGCTCGTACCAAGCAAACTGCTCGTAAATCGACTGGTGGTAAGGGTAGCAAAAGTTTACGGAAGAAGTTGGCTGCAAAAGTTGCACGAAAATCGCACCGTGACAAGTCTGGTGAAGTGAAGAGTAAACCACATCGCTTCAGACCAGGCACAGTCGCTCTTCGTGAAATCCGCCGTTACCAGAAGAGTACAGAGCTGCTGATTCTAAAAATGCCATTCCAGCGCCTTGTTCGTGAAATCACCGCACAGTTCACCAGTTCTGTCAGGTACCAGTCTGCTGCCATCGGTGCATTACAGGAAGCGGCTGAAGCATATATGGTTGGTTTATTCGAAGACACTAATCTGTGTGCAATCCACGCTAAACGCGTCACCATTATGCCCAAGGATGTTCACCTCGCCCGCCGAATCCGTGGCGGTCATTAGATACTCAATCGTATGCCCAGCATACACAAACCAAACGGTCCTTTTCAGGACCACCCACATCCTCCAAAAAGGGAAAAGCCGTACTAATTTGTACAAGTGTAATTTTTTTTTACTAAGTGTCCGACATGCACATATACCGAAATTGCTAAAACTCTTCCCACAAATTCCTTTGTTTCCAAACTCTCTGGCACGGATCCCACCCCTTCCAAGGTCACAAAGAAAAGGCGCGAAATAGGTCCTGGCTAGTTAACAAAGTTTTTATCTCAGGAATGTCTAGGTTATGTGCACACAAGTTGAAATTCAATTAATATTTTCAGATATCCAGAAATTATACAATTTTTAGGTCTAACTGAATTTTTTGTTTGGTTAGCCATTCGAATTATGGGGCTGTTATTTTGTGCATCTTTGTCACCCTGTCCATCCCTGTTGAAATAATGGCGCACTCCAAACTAGCAGGCCTTTATCCATTGAGGGCGGAGTTGCATAAAAAAAGATAAACTCAGTTGGGTTGGTAACAAACCTGAAATATCTTGCCTGTATTTTGGTGAACCATTAAATAAAAAAAATCAAACTTTTCATTGTAATCATTCAATTCCTCTTTTTTGAGTATTGTAGAAGGAACTTCTAAATTTGATTCAGGAGTCTGTTGGATAAGATTTCTAATTAAATTATTGTACATAATCTAAATATTCATTACCGGGGGAGGGGGGGTATGTTTTGCATCTCTAGAAAGACCACAGAAGTCCTACTTTACTGGCTTAACTCCTTCAAGTTTTCACAAGCCTGATGAGGTTATGTGAGTTGCTCCAAACCCAACAGGTGTTCTGCCAGAGTGGGCCCTTTTTGCGCTTGCGTGTCAGGCAAAGTTTTCACCAGTTTCAGGTATTTAAAGAATGTTTTGCTTTGAAAAAATGGGTGCCTCAACATTTTAAAGTTTGAGCCATGGAATATAATTCCCTACAAAAATGGTAATCTAATTCTAGTGCTGCATTTATTTTTTATTCACAGAACATGATACGCATACAAAAGATCCGACACTTGTCTTTTAAACTGATGCAGACCCACAAAGAATAATGGGGGGGGGGGTGGAAGGGCATATTGTGTAGGGTATTCTAAACCTCTATTCAGGCTTTATAAACATATTTGAGGGTGCCATGGAGGAAGAGCAATCATAAATTTACTTAATCTTTGGCAATCTGCTCAGAATTTCTATCAGCACCTAAAGATGCCATGGCATGAAATAAACACTATCGTAGTATCGATAAACATAACATGATAGAGCATAAAAGCCATTGAATCGCCAGTTACAGGAAAGTCCAGAGCTAGCTGTAACCTTGTACCAAAAATATTAAAACGATTTGAAACAATGTCATTTTGTGGCAAACAAAAGTTCATGACTGCAATATTTCGTCTCTAGTTTGAAAGCTTTAAAGAAATTTATTCACATATCATTTTTGTAGAAATGTGCTAAAAATATTCATTGAATAACAAAGACATATTGCAGGCTTTGTTTTTATTGTTCATAAATTTACATATTAGAGTTATTGCATTACATTGCATAATCAACTTATGAATATTTATATATACTTTGTACAAGACAAGGTCTGACTGCTCACTATATACATTAAATTCTGAATATATCAAATGACAAGTTGTTGACCTCAAAAATGAGAAGTAGAACCCAACCAGGATGTTTTTATAACCAAAACTTTAATTTGGTGTTTTCTATAAATATATAAGTCATAATACTGTGATGAGTGGGCAATATCAAGATAATGCCCTTCTTACATTATTCATAACACATTGGTACAATCTGAAAATAATTCCCCCATGCACAATATTGTAATCAAATCAGAAGGTATTTTTTGTTATTACAAGTGGCTGTGGTTACACAACAGTCTATAAAACCATTGACATTCTTTATTAGAAATATTTAAATCAATATTTATATTAAATATACAGAATTATAAAAACATAACCTTATCCACTACTACTTGGTATAAAAGATTCACCAATTTTTTAAACATTTGTTTTATACATGCTTGTTCAAATAAAAACGTGTGCATCATGATGCAAATATTTCTCTAATTTCTAAACAATTTTGGACCAATTTTTGATGTTTAGTTAATCACAGTTATAATTGGTCAAGAGTGGTGTCTTGTAAAAGACGTATCAACTGGGCTTATTTTGACAAAAGCATACACTCAGGTCTGTGAATCACTCAACAGTTCTTCAGTCATTTTTCAGGGTCACCTATAGCCTCTCGGTTGTTTTTCCCTTTGAACAGGTGTTAAATGAGTAATGACTGTAAGCCCATACAAGATAAAAGATAAATATAATTATGTCTTCTAACGATATAAAAGCTGTGTTGTATAAACAATTTATGAACAAATATTTACAATTTTACAAAGATATTTCAGCCTGAATTCCTATTGCTAATTACAGATTTTACATCACTGTTTTACAAAGATGTTTCAGCCTGAATTCCTATTGCTAATTACAGATTTTACATCACTGTTTTACAAAGATATTTCAGCCTGAATTCCTATTGCTAATTACAGATTTTACATCACTGTTTTACAAAGATATTTCAGCCTGAATTCCTATTGCTAATTACAGATTTTACATCACTGTTTTTGCTGAATGGTTCAGTGAAAATAAAATAACCCTTTTTCCTATATTTTACATTCAACTTGTCAGAAATCAGTGAAAATAAATTCTATACAAAACACCCAATAAGTCTTTTCAGCAAAAATTACAGTATGCATAATTACAAGACAATTTACAACCAAACCCAACTGATATTCTCAGTCAATGTAATCCCAACTAAAATACAGCATAGGTTTCCTGTATTAGCATTATACTAAGAGGTGGGCTTAGCTTGACTTGCCAACGTGATTAATAACCACATATAATAGTTATTTTAACAGAACAATTGCAACTTTGGGTCAAAATTATTATTATTATTGACCTAACCAAATACTAATGACAGACCTGAATCAAGATGCCATTAAAAGTCTAATCCTACACAAGGTGAGCGATGGGAACTGTAGTTAAAATATCTTCTTCAGTGGTTTGACTTGAATGGGTGACATTCCTGGGAAAAGTAAGTCTATTCCTACACAAGCTAAGCAGTGGTAGCTGTAGTTAAAATATCTTCTTGAGTGGTTTGGCTTGAATGGGGTCCATCCAATGAAATATGAAGACAAATACTCCACCAATAATGACAAATAAGCCCATAAATGCAACCAGCAAAGATCGACCAATAATAGTATTATCATAGATCTGAAATGCAATAAATAATTGTTACATTAACACGGTTAGTCTGAATCTAGCAATTTGATTGGCTGAAGCATGGTTGGGCATTAGAGCCTGTGATCCTGCCCCGAAACTAAATAAATTGCCTTGAATATCTAACTGAATCATTAGACATCTCTGGGTAAAATTCATAATGGAAACATTCCATGTCAGTTCAGTGTAGTACTGGTCCATAATGAGGACAATGTCAGTCCAGACATTATTCTATGAGTGTTTGTCAGCCTCAAACCCTGCCTCAACATTTGCACTACTGTATTTGTTTTTATCTAAGCTTTCAAATAATGTATAGGTTATTGTAGCAGGCTTTACATTAACTTACAACGAATGTATGAATCACAGAATTTTTAACTTGATTTTCCTCTGTTGCAAACTCAATAAATCATACAAATCTAGTTATCTGAATTTTCATTCTTCAAATCACTGTACAAATTTTTTCAAAATTATATTTAAATAAACTTTAGCCATTTATTTGCTTCATATATTTGTTATTGAGTAAAAACTATAATGATTGGTGTTAATAATTATTTGACACATCACAAAATATGAGGTAAGAGGCTTGGCTATAAATCTGTCATACTCACGGTGTAGTCAACTGTTTCTGAAGCCGTTGGATCTTCTATTGGGAAGAACACAAGTACAAGCGTTATAATTAAGGCACCAAGAAACACACCAACTACCGCATTCCTAAATATAGAGATAATAAAGGTGGTTTGCAGTTATGTATGGAAAGACTGAAGTTATGTATGGAGGGACTGAGATGGGGACTGGAGTTATGGATGCAATTGATGGAGAATGAGATGGGGAATGGAGTTATGGATGGAATGGATGGAGAGAATGAGATAAGGACTGGAGTTATTAATGGAGAGACTGAGATGAGGACTGGAGTTATGGATGAAATAGATGGAGAGACTGAGATGGGGAATGAAGTTATGGATGGAATGGATGGAGAGAATGAGAAGGACTGGAGTTATGAATGGAGAGACTGAGATGGGGACTGGAGTTATGGATGAAATAGATGGAGAATGAGATGGGGAATGGAGTTATGGATGGAATGGATGGAGAGAATGAGATAAGGACTGGAGTTATTAATGGAGAGACTGAGATGAGGACGGGAGTTATGAATGAAATAGATGGAGAATGAGATGGGGAATGGAGTTATGGATGGAATGGATGGAGAATGAGATGAGGACTGGAGTTATGGATGGAATGGATGGAAAGAATGAGATAAGGACTGGAGTTATGAATGGAGAGACTGAGATGAGGACTGGAGTTATGGATGGAATAGATGGAGAATGAGATGGGGAATGGAGTTATGGATGGAATGGATGGAGAATGAGATAAGGACTGGAGTTATGAATGGAGAGACTGAGATGAGGACTGGAGTTATGGATGAAATAGATGGAGAATGAGATGGGGAATGGAGTTATGGATGGAATAGATGGGGAATGAAGTTATGGATGGAATGGATGGAGAGAATGAGATAAGGACTGGAGTTATGAATGGAGAGACTGAGATGAGGACTGGAGTTATGGATGAAATAGATGGAGAATGAGATGGGGAATGGAGTTATGGATGGAATGGATGGAGAGAATGAGATAAGGACTGGAGTTATGGATGGAATAGATGGAGATGAGAACTGGAGTTATGGATGGAATAGATGGAGAATGAGATGGGGAATGAAGTTATGGATGGAATGGATGGAGAGAATGAGAAGGACTGGAGTTATGAATGGAGAGACTGAGATGGGGACTGGAGTTATGGATGAAATAGATGGAGAATGAGATGGGGAATGGAGTTATGGATGGAATGGATGGAGAGAATGAGATAAGGACTGGAGTTATTAATGGAGAGACTGAGATGAGGACGGGAGTTATGAATGAAATAGATGGAGAATGAGATGGGGAATGGAGTTATGGATGGAATGGATGGAGAATGAGATGAGGACTGGAGTTATGGATGGAATGGATGGAAAGAATGAGATAAGGACTGGAGTTATGAATGGAGAGACTGAGATGAGGACTGGAGTTATGGATGGAATAGATGGAGAATGAGATGGGGAATGGAGTTATGGATGGAATGGATGGAGAGAATGAGATAAGGACTGGAGTTATGAATGAATAGTCTGAGATGGGGACTGGAGTTATGGATGAAATAGATGGAGAATGAGATGGGGAATGGAGTTATGGATGGAATGGATGGAGAATGAGATAAGGACTGGAGTTATGAATGGAGAGACTGAGATGAGGACTGGAGTTATGGATGAAATAGATGGAGAATGAGATGGGGAATGGAGTTATGGATGGAATAGATGGGGAATGAAGTTATGGATGGAATGGATGGAGAGAATGAGATAAGGACTGGAGTTATGAATGGAGAGACTGAGATGAGGACTGGAGTTATGGATGAAATAGATGGAGAATGAGATGGGGAATGGAGTTATGGATGGAATGGATGGAGAGAATGAGATAAGGACTGGAGTTATGAATGAATAGTCTGAGATGGGGACTGGAGTTATGGATGAAATAGATGGAGAATGAGATGGGGAATGGAGTTATGGATGGAATGGATGGAGAATGAGATAAGGACTGGAGTTATGAATGGAGAGACTGAGATGAGGACTGGAGTTATGGATGAAATAGATGGAGAATGAGATGGGCAATAGAGTTATGGATGGAATGGATGGAGAGAATGAGATAAGAACTGGAGTTATGAATGGAGAGACTGAGATGGGGACTGGAGTTATGGATGAAATAGATGGAGAGAATGAGATAAGGACTGGAGTTATGAATGGAGAGACTGAGATGGGGACTGGAGTTATGGATGGAATGGATGGAGAATGAGATGGGGAATGGAGTTATGGATGGAATAGATGGAGAGAATGATATGAGAACTGGAGTTATGAATGGAGAGACTGAGATGGGGACTGGAGTTATGGATGAAATAGATGGAGAATGAGATGAGCAATAGAGTTATGGATGGAATGGATGGAGAGAATGAGATAAGGACTGGAGTTATGAATGGAGAGACTGAGATGGGGACTGGAGTTATGGATGAAATAGATGGAGAATGAGATGGGGAATGGAGTTATGGATGGAATGGATGGAGAATGAGATAAGGACTGGAGTTATGAATGGAGAGACTGAGATGAGGACTGGAGTTATGGATGAAATAGATGGAGAATGAGATGGGGAATGGAGTTATGGATGGAATAGATGGGGAATGAAGTTATGGATGGAATGGATGGAGAGAATGAGATAAGGACTGGAGTTATGAATGGAGAGACTGAGATGAGGACTGGAGTTATGGATGAAATAGATGGAGAATGAGATGGGGAATGGAGTTATGGATGGAATGGATGGAGAATGAGATGAGGACTGGAGTTATGGATGGAATAGATGGAGAATGAGATGGGGAATGAAGTTATGGATGGAATGGATGGAAAGAATGAGATAAGGACTGGAGTTATGAATGGAGAGACTGAGATGAGGTCTGGAGTTATGGATGGAATAGATGGAGAATGAGATGGGGACTGGAGTTATGGATGAAATAGATGGAGAATGAGATGAAGAATGAAGTTATGGATGGAATGGATGGAGAGAATGAGATGAGAACTGGCGTTATGAATGGAGAGACTGAGATGAGAACTGGAGTTATGAATGGAATGGATGGAGAATGAGATGGGGAATGGAGTTATGGATGGAATGGATGGAGAATGAGATGAGGGCTGGAGTTATGGATGGAATAGATGGAGAATGAGATGGGGAATGAAGTTATGGATGGAGAGAATGAGATACGGACTGGAGTTATGAATGGAGAGACTGAGATGAGGACTGGAGTTATGAATGGAATGGATGGAGAATGAGATAAGGACTGGAGTTATGGATGGAATAGATGGAGAATGAGATGAGGACTGGAGTTATGGATGGAGTAGATGGAGAATGAGATGGGCAATAGAGTTATGGATGGAATGGATGGAGAATGAAATGGGCAATAGAGTTATGGATGGAATGGATGGAGAGAATGAGATAAGGACTGGAGTTATGGATGGAGAGACTGAGATGGGAACTGGAGTTATGGATGGAATGGATGGAGAATGAGCTGGGCAATAGAGTTATGGATGGAATGGATGGAGAGAATGATGAGGACTGGAGTTATGGATGGAGAGACTGAGATGGGAACTGGAGTTATGGATGAAATAGATGGAGAATGAGATGGGGAATGGAGTTATGAATGGAGAGACTGAGACGGGGACTGGAGCTATGGATGGAATGGATGGAGAATGAGATGGGCAATAGAGTTATGGATGGAATGGATGGAGAGAATGAGATAAGGACTGGAGTTATGAATGGAATGGATGGAGAATGAGATGGGCAATAGAGTTATGGATGGAATGGATGGAGAGAATGAGATAAGGACTGGAGTTATGAATGGAGAGACTGAGATGAGAACTGGAGTTATGGATGAAATAGATGGAGAATGAGATGGGGAATGGAGTTATGGATGGAATGGATGGAGAGAATGAGATAAGGACTGGAGTTATGAATGGAGAGACTGAGATGGGGACTGGAGTTATGGATGAAATAGATGGAGACTGAGATGGGGAATGGAGTTATGGATGGAATGGACAGAGAGAATGAGATAAGGACTGGAGTTATGAATGGAGAGACTGAGATGGGGACTGGAGTTATGGATGGAATAGATGGAGAATGAGATGGGGAACGGAGTTATGGGTGGAATGGATGGAGAGAATGAGATAAGGACTGGAGTTATGGATGGAATGGATGGAGATGGAGATGGGAACTGGAGTTATGGATGGAATAGATGGGGAATGAAGTTATGGATGGAATGGATGGAGAGAATGAGATAAGGACTGGAGTTATGAATGGAGAGACTGATGGGGACTGGAGTTATGGATGAAATAGATGGAGAATGAGATGGGGAATGGAGTTATGGATGGAATGGATGGAGAGAATGAGATAAGGACTGGAGTTATGAATGGAAAGACTGAGATGAGGACTGGAGTTATGGATGGAATAGATGGAGACTGAGATGGGAATGGAGTTATGAATGGAGAGACTGAGATGAGGACTGGAGTTGTGGATGGAATAGATGGAGAATGAGATGGGCAATAGAGTTATGGGTGGAGATGGATGGAGAGAATGAGATAAGGACTGGAGTTATGAATGGAGAGAATGAGATGGGGACTGGAGTTATGGATGGAATGGATGGAGAATGAGATGGGGACTGGAGTTATGGATGAAATAGATGGAGAGAATGAGATGGGGAATGGAGTTATGGATGGAATGGATGGAGAGAATGAGATAAGGACTGGAGTTATGAATGGAGAGACTGAGATGAGGACTGGAGTTATGAATGGAGAGACTGAGATGGGGACTGGAGTTATGGATGGAATGGATGGAGAGAATGAGATGGGGAATGGAGTTATGGATGGAATGGATGGAGAGAATGAGATAAGGACTGGAGTTATGAATGGAGAGACTGAGATGAGGACTGGAGTTATGAATGGAGAGACTGAGATGGGGACTGGAGTTATGGGTGGAATGGATGGAGAGAATGAGATGGGGAATGGAGTTATGGATGGAATGGATGGAGAGAATGAGATAAGGACTGGAGTTATGAATGGAGAGACTGAGATGGGGACTGGAGTTATGGATGGAATGGATGGAGAATGAGATGGGGAATGGAGTTATGGATGGAATGGATGGAGAGAATGAGATAAGGACTGGAGTTATGAATGGAGAGTCTGAGATGGGGAATGGAGTTATGGATGGAATGGATAGAGAGAATGAGATAAGGACTGGAGTTATGAATGGAGAGACTGAGATGGGGACTGGAGTTACGGATGGAATGGATGGAGAGAATGAGATGGGGACTGGAGTTATGAATGGAGAGACTGAGATGGAAACTGGAGTTATGGATGGAATGGATGGAGAGAATGAGATGGGGAATGGAGTTATGGATGGAATGGATGGAGAGAATGAGATAAGGACTGGAGTTATGAATGGAGAGACTGAGATGGGGACTGGAGTTATGGATGGAATGGATGGAGAGAATGAGATAAGGACTGGAGTTATGAATGGAGAGACTGAGATGAGGACTGGAGTTATGAATGGAGAGACTGAGATGAGGACTGGAGTTATGGATGAAATAGATGGAGAATGAGATGGGCAATAGAGTTATGGATGGAATGGATGGAGAGAATGAGATAAGAACTGGAGTTATGAATGGAGAGACTGAGATGGGGACTGGAGTTATGGATGAAATAGATGGAGAATGAGATGGGCAATAGAGTTATGAGTGGAATGGATGGAGAGAATGAGATAAGGACTGGAGTTATGAATGGAGAGACTGAGATGGGGACTGGAGTTATGGATGGAATGGATGGAGAATGAGATGGGGAATGGAGTTATGGATGGAATAGATGGAGAGAATGAGATGAGAACTGGAGTTATGAATGGAGAGACTGAGATGGGGACTGGAGTTATGGATGAAATAGATGGAGAATGAGATGAGCAATAGAGTTATGGATGGAATGGATGGAGAGAATGAGATAAGGACTGGAGTTATGAATGGAGAGACTGAGATGGGGACTGGAGTTATGGATGGAATGGATGGAGAGAATGAGATAAGGACTGGAGTTATGAATGGAGAGACTGAGATGAGGACTGGAGTTATGGATGAAATAGATGGAGAATGAGATGGGGAATGGAGTTATGGATGGAATGGATGGAGAGAATGAGATAAGGACTGGAGTTATGAATGAATAGTCTGAGATGGGGACTGGAGTTATGGATGAAATAGATGGAGAATGAGATGGGGAATGGAGTTATGGATGGAATGGATGGAGAATGAGATAAGGACTGGAGTTATGAATGGAGAGACTGAGATGAGGACTGGAGTTATGGATGAAATAGATGGAGAATGAGATGGGGAATGGAGTTATGGATGGAATAGATGGGGAATGAAGTTATGGATGGAATGGATGGAGAGAATGAGATAAGGACTGGAGTTATGAATGGAGAGACTGAGATGAGGACTGGAGTTATGGATGAAATAGATGGAGAATGAGATGGGGAATGGAGTTATGGATGGAATGGATGGAGAATGAGATGAGGACTGGAGTTATGGATGGAATAGATGGAGAATGAGATGGGGAATGAAGTTATGGATGGAATGGATGGAAAGAATGAGATAAGGACTGGAGTTATGAATGGAGAGACTGAGATGAGGACTGGAGTTATGGATGGAATAGATGGAGAATGAGATGGGGAATGGAGTTATGGATGGAATGGATGGAGAGAATGAGATAAGGACTGGAGTTATGAATGAAGAGTCTGAGATGGGGACTGGAGTTATGGATGAAATAGATGGAGAATGAGATGAAGAATGAAGTTATGGATGGAATGGATGGAGAGAATGAGATGAGAACTGGCGTTATGAATGGAGAGACTGAGATGAGAACTGGAGTTATGAATGGAATGGATGGAGAATGAGATGGGGAATGGAGTTATGGATGGAATGGATGGAGAATGAGATGAGGACTGGAGTTATGGATGGAATAGATGGAGAATGAGATGGGGAATGAAGTTATGGATGGAGAGAATGAGATACGGACTGGAGTTATGAATGGAGAGACTGAGATGAGGACTGGAGTTATGGATGGAATGGATGGAGAATGAGAAGGACTGGAGTTATGGATGGAATAGATGGAGAATGAGATGAGGACTGGAGTTATGGATGGAATAGATGGAGAATGAGATGGGCAATAGAGTTATGGATGGAATGGATGGAGAGAATGAGATAAGGACTGGAGTTATGAATGGAATGGATGGAGAATGAGATGGGCAATAGAGTTATGGATGGAATGGATGGAGAGAATGAGATAAGGACTGGAGTTATGGATGGAGAGACTGAGATGGGAACTGGAGTTATGGATGGAATGGATGGAGAATGAGCTGGGCAATAGAGTTATGGATGGAATGGATGGAGAGAATGAGATGAGGACTGGAGTTATGGATGGAGAGACTGAGATGGGAACTGGAGTTATGGATGAAATAGATGGAGAATGAGATGGGGAATGGAGTTATGAATGGAGAGACTGAGACGGGGACTGGAGCTATGGATGGAATGGATGGAGAATGAGATGGGCAATAGAGTTATGGATGGAATGGATGGAGAGAATGAGATAAGGACTGGAGTTATGAATGGAATGGATGGAGAATGAGATGGGCAATAGAGTTATGGATGGAATGGATGGAGAGAATGAGATAAGGACTGGAGTTATGAATGGAGAGACTGAGATGAGAACTGGAGTTATGGATGAAATAGATGGAGAATGAGATGGGGAATGGAGTTATGGATGGAATGGATGGAGAGAATGAGATAAGGACTGGAGTTATGAATGGAGAGACTGAGATGGGGACTGGAGTTATGGATGAAATAGATGGAGACTGAGATGGGGAATGGAGTTATGGATGGAATGGACGGAGAGAATGAGATAAGGACTGGAGTTATGAATGGAGAGACTGAGATGGGGACTGGAGTTATGGATGGAATAGATGGAGAATGAGATGGGGAATGGAGTTATGGGTGGAATGGATGGAGAGAATGAGATAAGGACTGGAGTTATGGATGGAATGGATGGAGATGGAGATGGGAACTGGAGTTATGGATGGAATAGATGGGGAATGAAGTTATGGATGGAATGGATGGAGAGAATGAGATAAGGACTGGAGTTATGAATGGAATAGATGGAGAATGAGATGAGGACTGGAGTTATGGATGGAGTAGATGGAGAATGAGATGGGCAATAGAGTTATGGATGAAATAGATGGAGAATGAGATGGGGAATGGAGTTATGGATGGAATGGATGGAGAGAATGAGATAATGACTGGAGTTATGAATGGAGAGACTGAGATGAGGACTGGAGTTATGGATGGAATAGATGGAGACTGAGATGGGGAATGGAGTTATGAATGGAGAGACTGAGATGAGGACTGGAGTTGTGGATGGAATAGATGGAGAATGAGATGGGCAATAGAGTTATGGGTGGAGATGGATGGAGAGAATGAGATAAGGACTGGAGTTATGAATGGAGAGAATGAGATGGGGACTGGAGTTATGGATGGAATGGATGGAGAATGAGATGGGGACTGGAGTTATGGATGAAATAGATGGAGAGAATGAGATGGGGAATGGAGTTATGGATGGAATGGATGGAGAGAATGAGATAAGGACTGGAGTTATGAATGGAGAGACTGAGATGAGGACTGGAGTTATGAATGGAGAGACTGAGATGGGACTGGAGTTATGGATGGAATGGATGGAGAGAATGAGATGGGGAATGGAGTTATGGATGGAATGGATGGAGAGAATGAGATAAGGACTGGAGTTATGAATGGAGAGACTGAGATGAGGACTGGAGTTATGAATGGAGAGACTGAGATGGGGACTGGAGTTATGGGTGGAATGGATGGAGAGAATGAGATGGGGAATGGAGTTATGGATGGAATGGATGGAGAGAATGAGATAAGGACTGGAGTTATGAATGGAGAGACTGAGATGGGGACTGGAGTTATGGATGGAATGGATGGAGAATGAGATGGGGAATGGAGTTATGGATGGAATGGATGGAGAGAATGAGATAAGGACTGGAGTTATGAATGGAGAGTCTGAGATGGGGAATGGAGTTATGGATGGAATGGATAGAGAGAATGAGATAAGGACTGGAGTTATGAATGGAGAGACTGAGATGGGGACTGGAGTTATGGATGGAATGGATGGAGAGAATGAGATGGGGACTGGAGTTATGAATGGAGAGACTGAGATGGAAACTGGAGTTATGGATGGAATGGATGGAGAGAATGAGATGGGGAATGGAGTTATGGATGGAATGGATGGAGAGAATGAGATAAGGACTGGAGTTATGAATGGAGAGACTGAGATGGGGACTGGAGTTATGGATGGAATGGATGGAGAGAATGAGATAAGGACTGGAGTTATGAATGGAGAGACTGAGATGTTGACTGGAGTTATGAATGGAGAGACTGAGATGAGGACTGGAGTTATGGATGAAATAGATGGAGAATGAGATGGGCAATAGAGTTATGGATGGAATGGATGGAGAGAATGAGATAAGAACTGGAGTTATGAATGGAGAGACTGAGATGGGGACTGGAGTTATGGATGAAATAGATGGAGACTGAGATGGGGAATGGAGTTATGGGTGGAATGGATGGAGAGAATGAGATGAGAACTGGAGTTATGAATGGAATGGATGGAGAATGAGATGGGGAATGGAGTTATGGGTGGAATGGATGGAGAGAATGAGATAAGGACTGGAGTTATGGAGAGACTGAGATGAGGACTGGAGTTATGGATGGAATAGATGGGGAATGAAATTATGGATGGAATGGATGGAGAGAATGAGATGAGAACTGGAGTTATGAATGGAGAGACTGAGATGAGAACTGGAGTTATGGATGGAATGGATGGAGAATGAGATGGGGAATGGAGTTATGGATGGAATGGATGGAGAATGAGATGAGGACTGGAGTTATGGATGGAATAGATGGAGAATGAGATGGGGAATGAAGTTATGGATGGAATGGATGGAGAGAATGAGATACGGACTGGAGTTATGAATGGAGAGACTGAGATGAGGACTGGAGTTATGGATGAAATAGATGGAGAATGAGATGGGCAATAGAGTTATGGATGGAATGGATGGAGAGAATGAGATAAGGACTGGAGTTATGAATGGAGAGACTGAGATGAGGACTGGAGTTATGGATGAAATAGATGGAGAATGAGATGGGCAATAGAGTTATGGATGGAATGGATGGAGAGAATGAGATAAGGACTGGAGTTATGAATGGAGAGACTGAGATGGGAACTGGAGTTATGGATGAAATAGATGGAGAATGAGATGGGCAATAGTTATGGATGGAATGGATGGAGAGAATGAGATAAGGACTGGAGTTATGAATGGAGAGACTGAGATGGGAACTGGAGTTATGGATGAAATAGATGGAGAATGAGATGGGCAATAGAGTTATGGATGGAATGGATGGAGAGAATGAGATGAGAACTGGAGTTATGAATGGAGAGACTGAGATGGGGACTGGAATTATGGATGGAATGGATGGAGAGAATGAGATAAGGACTGGAGTTATGAATGGAGAGACTGAGATGGGGACTGGAGTTATGGATGAAATAGATGGAGAGACTGAGATGGGGACTGGAGTTATGGATGGAATAGATGGAGAATGAGATGGGGAATGGAGTTATGGAAGAAGATATATGGGGTGCTAGAAATGCTAATAATACTAAATAAAATCTATGAAAATGTTGTTCATTAAATTTGAAAGATTAGTTGACAATGGCACAGGCAGATCTTTCAAATATGGGACCAAGTTTTACCAGCGTCAACTTTAATATTATCTCATATTCTACACAAACATGACGTTGTTACAATAAACTGACAATACAAGACTGTTATATACATGCCCTCTTATTATTGGATGAAATCTTTGCCATTTGACAACAGACTGGTAGTGACAACTAAAGCCACATAACTCTACTATTACTTAAGCAAGCAATGTTTATTGTTTGAGGCTAGGTCACTAAAATATTTAGCTCACCAGATGTGCAGTTATTACATTTCGTTTGAGATCTCATTTCTCAACCTGACTATAGAAATCAGTAATGTGTGGAACATGCTTGTTATTAGTTTACGTATGCAATGGCTAACTCACTAATTATACATCCATGATACACCCCCAGTATCTAACACCATGTTACTATCATCTAGTTTGGCACTGCTTCATTTAGGTTAGGTTTGTAAAGACGGAAATAGTACTACTGATATTATCAGCTGAATGGTATCTACAGGTTATTTTCCATTGGTCGATGACATTGACATATGAAAGGAATGTGCAGTTGAAATTAAACATAATCTTACATGCTTGAAACGAGGAATTATCATGCTACAAGTCTCGTGCAATCAAGTAACTTACCACATAAACTCAACAGTCAAAAATATGAATTCATTCAATCTTAAACAATGAATATGCAAAATGAAATAAGTGAAAATTAAAATGTTAATAACATGAATAAATAGAAAAAAGAAATGGAACAAGCAAAAGTAATGAAAATGAACTGAAACTACTGTTTAGAACAATGTATGAGAAAAAAGATCATAGTGGCAGCAAAGTGTATGAGCTGCCGTAATAACTTGTAAGCTGCTATTTTTACAATTTATTTTTACTTTGAATTTATTGTCACAGACAGCTACTGATTGATTGTTTATTCAGTATACTAGTAACTTCCACCAGTATCAAGAATCGCCACGCCCACCCCCAAGAACCGTCATACATCAGCTAGTAGGTACACTTAATTGGCAATATTAATATTAGCCACACAAACACATAACATGCCCTTGTCTTTCACTGCTGTGTGCAATATTGTACATTGTCCCTACTGTACATGGAGGTCTTTGGGAGGTGTGGATACTTGAAAGTTGAATGTAGGAAATAAGTACTTTCCATTGTACCCCACTCCTAATTCCAAATCTAGGACACCTCAAGTTATCCAGTGGCCGCACACACAATTATGTTATGGTGATGGATGTAGGTGAGGTTTTACAATGGAAAGTCTTTTCAGGAGATGTTGCGATGGTGTATTTTTAGCCCCCCCCCCCCCCAGGCCTTGTCCTTACCAAAATGGCTACCCTGAACAAGGTAACGCAAGTGATTAAGGGAAAAATAATACTATATAAAATATATCAAAAATGGTATAGATTGGGAGTAATAATTAGTTCTTCAGGGTCTTGATTTGGGTGTCACCCTCTTTAGAAGGTAAGGTCTGTCCTTCAAGAGTATCCCATCCCACTTTTTTTATTTTAATAAACTCACCTTAACCCTCCTTGTGTCCTTGAAAAAATAAGACATAATAAAAATGTCAGCGCCCATAGAAAAGCAAGCACAAATATGCCAACCCCAACGCCCAATACTGTTGCCATGGTGTTCGATAACTCGAAGTCGACACGTTTAAACCAGTCCTGGTTGGAAGAATTCAGCAAAGTAAACTGTACAACTTCTGTTGATGCGTTTAACAACACACAAGGGTCACATCAGAGATGAATATTTTGGTAAAATAAGTCGCATACAGATTCCACGAAAAATAAACAAAATGAAAGGCTGTCACTGTCGGCGTTCAATCGATCATTCCTCCATTTTGAACTGGTTGACACTGGTGTAAGTTCACATCGGTATTTTTTTCCTCAGTTGTAGTGAAGGAAAAAAATTGTTTTGATTCTTTGTGATCTTCTGCCGTCCAAAGTGGTTTGATTAGTGTTTCACAATGATTACTAGTATCATCAACACACGACACGTACAATTTGTTTGGAGTCTGCTGCTTCTGGAATTTGACCTCAGACATGCGCATATCTAAGTGACCTTTCCTAGTTTCGTTCTCCTAAACGGCGTACTGATTGGATGCGTTCGATTGCTGACCTTATCAGCAACCAATCATAAAACCTTTTATAGAAATTCTTTTCAATTGAAACAATCAGCTGCGAGTGAAGTTACAAACGATGCTTTTTGTTGTGTGATTATTCTACAGTGCAGCAGTAAGAATTCAACGGTAAATTAATATTTTAAACGTTTACTGGGTTATTAGAGGCTGGTATCAGGGGATATTACATGGAATATTGTTCAATATCGGTGAATTTATGGAGTAAACTCGTCACTAGACCGCAATCTAGCGTGTGTTCCTATTTAGTACTTTAAATTTGTCCAAAGTTCCATTCCTGTCAGTGTTTGTTTCGAACACTACTGATTTTGTAGGGATTCTGAGTTAAACGGAGTCCCTAAAATCAAGTGTAATTTCAATTTATGTTAATTTCATTTTACAGAATTACAAGATCTTTATATCAATCTCTGTATTGCGTCAATGACTGAATTATCGAAACTTGTTGAGTCGCTGCTCGTCACAGCAAATCTTTGTGCGCCAGTAGCGCGTCATTTCAACTTAGAGGGCACGCTGATTCTTGGACCAAAAATCAGCCTAAAAATGATAGTGTAAGACCACAGGGGCTTGACGATCTATTCGTCTCAATGTGTGGACTTCTATCGGGCCGTGCGACTATGTCCCGGTACAGGACCTTGCCCTTGCTCAAAATAATAGAAATTATGAAATTAAAACAGTTTAGTAATGTAAAGCAAGCATATGTTATTAAATTTAATCATCACGCTCCGAAACCACAAAAATCACTAATACTTGTTTCCGGCCGATCAGCTTGCACTATATATAAGACAAAGGAGGAAACAAAATATGCACACATTTTTCTAGCTGCCAAAAATCATACCTCAAAATACAAAATACCTTGTCCAAACCAGTTACGAGTGCTTATAAGACATTGAACTATCGCAAAATGTTGTCCGATTACCTATAAATCATATATTTTTCCAGATTTTACGCATTTATGACGAAATTTGACAATTTCTATTCTCTGTGATACCATCCTTCAAGTTATGTCAATCTGCGCATGTGTTCGCGCCCTCAAACGCCATGACTGCATTTCCTTTCTTTGCTGCCAGAGTTTGAAATTCTCAACTATGCATAACCATTTATACACAATTCTATATTGTCTTACCTGTCTTTCTCGATTTAGTTGAAATATCAAACAATATGCTTCAGATTTATCTCGAATGATTATGCATAGTTGAGAGCGCGTTTCATTATGCATAGTTGTCTTATCAGCTGCAAATTAATAAATATTGTATTCACTGACATTTATTTTGTATTTACATTTGCAATGAGTTCCACAGTATCTTTTTTCAGCAGGACTCCAGAAGGAGTACCTACACTTTATGCAATTTTTTTTAAATTATGCTAATTTATTCATGACATAGCAGTTTCTGTGCTCATGAATATTCATTAACTTGTGGATCAATACATTCTAAAAGGGGCGATATATTATTTTTGGGGGAAGAGTTAGAAAGGGGGACTAGCAATCCTTAGGGGGTCAATACAAAAGAAGGAACCCATTTGGATAGCAGCAATGATCCTCGTCTCTGTTGTTGCACGTGACCTGCAGCTGTCAACTGTGTTCGTACTTCGACTGGCTTCCATGTGAGGTAGTTTCTTGTGTTCTGTTTTTCTGACTTGAGTTCTTGATATACAGAAGTTGCTGTTAATGTTTGTTTTCTCTTTCATATCTTGTCTTGTAGGAGTGTCCTGTCCGCGATTCAAACTTGCAATCTTTGAGTTCCCAGCGCACTGTCTTGTCCACTGTACCACGAGTGTCTTCACACAAATGATAGGATTTAAGTCCTACTCATAGGATCAATGTTTTCACTAGCATTCAAAAATCGTACTTGATTCGGACCAGCAATCTCTCACATTGCCTACATTGTACATATCCACTGAATCATATGGGTAGTCATGCAAATGAATGATTTGTTTTCATATTTAGCTTTATTGCAAATTAGTGTTTGCGAAAAAAGACTAGCAGGCATGGGAATTGAACCCGGGTCCTCCTGATCACTGTGTAGACAACTGAACCACAAGACCACAATTGATTGACTGGATGAGTTTGCATTTGATAAGACTATATAGTGTGTATATATATATATAAAAATACAACATATTTCTATTATTGAGTTACTATTGTCCAAAAAATTGCCAATTTTGTGTTTTTACTTGTGTAAACTATATGCATGCCATAACCCGTTAGTGTACATCTTGCCAATTGGGTGTTTGCCATTTGCGTTGCCCATACCTGACCCGACCCTAACCCTAATGCCAAGACACGTTACTGTTAATAATTCCGTTGCCCATACCTGACCCGACCCTAAACCTAATGCCAAGACACGTTCCTGTTTATATTTGCTCAATAATGATACTCTGTTGTGCACTGTCTGCGGGTAAGTTGCATTGATGTCAACTGATTAAACAAGTCGCGTTTAAGTAATATCCACTATTAACAAGTGGTTAAATTGTGACAATAAATGTGTGGACAAATATTTGTGATTAATTTTGGTGTAGACAACTCGTTTAATTATTTTACACCATTACAAGTTGTTAAATTGAGAGAATAAATTTCTCAACAAATATTTAATACTTATTTTGGTGTAGACAGCTCTCGTTTGATTAATTCCCACAATTACAAGTTGTTAAATTGAGAGAATAAGTGTGCGGACAAATATTTTAGACTTATTTTGGTGTAGACAGCTCTCGTTTGATTAATTCCCACAATTACAAGTTGTTAAATTGAGAGAATGAATGTGCAGACAAATATTTAATACTTAGTTAGGTGTAAACAACTCACGTTTGATTAATTCCCACAATTACAAGTTGTTAAATTGAGAGAATGAATGTGCAGACAAATATTTAATACTTAGTTAGGTGTAAACAACTCACGTTTGATTATTTTACACCATTACAAGTTGTTAAATTGAGAGAATAAATGTATGGACTAATATTTGAGTCTTATTTTGGTGTAGACAACTCTCATTTAATAATTTTACACCATTACAAGTTGTTAAATTGAGAGAATAAATGTATGGACAAGCATTTGAAACTTATTTTGGTGTAGACAACTCTCATTTGATTAATTCCAACAATTACAAGTTCTTAAATTGACAGAATGAATGTATGGACAAATATTGACCATAATATTTGTGAGTAAATACCTGTTGTTTAATTAATTTCCACCTCTACAAGGTTGTTAAATTGAGAGAGTAAATGTGTCGACAAATATTTGATACTTATTTAGGTGTAAGAACTTGTGTTTGACCAACTTCCACCATTGCAAGTTGTTAAAATAATGAAATAAATATACTGGTATCATTGGATATTTGATTTAATTGTGAAACTTTCTAACAAAATGTTAACTGCTGGCTTCGAACCCTCAATCAACAATTCCGCAGACACAGTATAAATTTCACAACACCACAGAAGATATTCGTCTGTTGCCTGAATTGTTTTCGTAATATAGGGAACGCCATCGACACGTTAACAAAACTTGACTTGGGTCTTGTTTATCTCTTGTGACTGGAATCTGTTGAACAAATTGCTCGTCGTCCAGTTTAAGTTATTTTATTATTTATTCATTCAGTTTTGTATGGTGGAGTTTTGTGAGGTTTATTATTTTTTCGCGTTTACAGTTTGAGAGATTTCAGTTTATTTGATTTACGTTTTTACGGTAGCTCTGAGCGGGACTCGAACCAACTGTCTTTTCAAGCTAATTTTGTTTTATTTTGATGGCACGCTTGTGTACCACGCCACGACGTTGGTCGTTAAGTGGTGTTCATTTTTCTAACTACTCCAGTGTTCTGATGAGTTGAACGGAAAAGCCAAAACGATTGCTCGTTTCTGATTGCTTCAGTTCTGGTGAGTGTGTATCTAGTGTGATTCGAACTCACGTCGTTTGTATTGGGCGTTTTTTTTATTTCCCATGTTGGCTACGCCGTGATATGCAACCACTTCCCCGTTTTATTGTGATTTTGAGAGTGTTTAATGATGTCTTCCTTGCCCGTCACGCCATGACCCAGTTTCAACCACACGGCCATTTTGCAACAAGTGCGTGACCCTCGGCGTCACACGACTGACTATATGATCGTTCTGTTCAACTGTTAAGCTAGGATTTATTACCGTTATTATCATTATATTGTCACATGATTTGTTTTACCTTATGTGCAATGTCTTAAGTATCTTTATTGTAATTTGTATATACCAATTCGTATATACCAAGGAAACGACCCCGTGCCCTTTTTACCTTGCCCGTACCATCAAAGATGGAAGGGAAAGGTATATTAAGGGAAAAATTTTGTTCGGCGTTGTCGTTGTTGTTGTTGTCGTCGTCGTCATCGTCGTCGTCGTCGTTAATAATTGTTATTGTGTGCATAATAACTTTACTATTTCACCTTACTCATCAGTATAAAGTCTTCCCTGAGTTTGAACAACAGATGTCCTGTATGAAAATATCATGCAAAAATTGAGAAAATCTGATAAAATATTTTGACTGTTTCTACTTGACTGGATCACTGGTGATACACATCAAAGGTCACTGATGTCAGTGGAAATATGCATTGTTGTATGTGTTCAATGAAGCAAATGATTTATCTTGTAATTTATCTCAGAATCCCATACTGGGTGTCAAAACCAACTCATGGAGAGATTGCACAGTCTGATACACATTTGCAAACCTACCAATAAAATCTTTACAGAAAACAAGATGTCAAAAAATCAATATAAGCAATCCTATGAACTGGGTGCCAAACTTTGATCATGATCTGAAGCTAATAGAAAATCTGTTTAGTTCAAAGTTATCAAATCAAAAACAATACATAAAAAATACATAAAAAGCAAAACATTTCATCCAAATTTTAAAAAGAAAATTGTTCTAAAATATATGTATTCTGTATTTGACAAACAGTTCATTCGACAAATGAAAACTCACAGGAATATGTTTCAGCTATTAGAACAGAATGATAGAGTTTTTATAATATAGGTTTAAAAACGCACTTCAAAGATTGCAGTGTTTGAAGATGTAGATTCTCAGGAGGCAACAGTACTGTTGACTTCTCCCTCCACTGGACACCAACTAACTATTTAAGTTGATTTGCTTACAAAGCAGAGCTTGCAACATGATAGCTATTCATAAAGGGTGATTTTTTTTTACTTTTCATATAATATACAGTAGTCACACAATGAGGCAGTTCATATTTGTCTCAGTGAATCATTCATTTTTGACAGACACCTGTACAAAATACTTGGACAAAAGCCAGCTAAGATTTTCTGTTATCTTGCATGTTTTATGAATCTATTCACGTCTAAATGCAGCCCTTTGTGCAGTAAAACATTACCCCCTATTGTGGACGCACTGTAAATTTAGTACCCCCTATTGCAGACATATATTGAGAACATCCTACTCCTATTGCGAGCATTCTCTGCCGTTTTTTTTTTCACTCAAGTGGGGTGTGATCAACTCAAACAAGCTATGGCTACAGTAGGGTGATGTATGGGAGTGGTTGTTGCAAGAGAGGGCCTACAGCGGGTGCAGCAGCCCTGTGAGTTCATTCCTGGGGGCCTATTGCAGATACTAGCATTTTAAAGGGGGCCTATTTTCCTCCCGCGCGGGCCCGCTTTAGAAGGTGAAAAACACCCCCTTTCCTCGCTAAATTTGGAACGCACATGGGGTAGTAACGGCATATAGAGTGATCCCCCTGGGCGATATGATTTTACACATCGCAGATGTAGACATATTGCATAGAAATGAACACCAAATACATCTATCCCACCCAGCAATTGAATCATCAATCTTCATGAGTGACTTAAATGTTATTTCCATCTATTTGCTTCTATTCCCACTATCCTAAAACACTCAAGTGAATGTTGTAAAATTCGCGAGTGTGCGTATTTTTGTACAGTGGCGTAAACATTGCTACAATCAAAGATGGCTGAACAGAAAGTCAATTCTGGGCTAGTACCATTGTCAAATTCTGGGGAGTACAGGACTATTTATGTGGGAGACGTTAGAATGAGAAACTATTAAAATTGTTCAATTTGCATATTAAAATGTTTTATTGGAACAGAGCATGTTCTATATTCACCAAAAAACAAAGTTGTTACGTTTCTAGACACACAACAGACTCGAAACAATAGAAACCGTCCGATCCTAGTGACCTGCAATCTTGAAAATCGAGTCTTAGCGCTGTTGAGGCCAAAAACGGCCAATTTTCGCCCAATCTTCTATGAATTTTTCATAATATAGCTAATTCAGTCCAGCGGTTAGATAAAGCATTTATTAGAGACTCCAAGGGAACCAAAATTTAGGATGTGAATCGCTCTGGTGACGAAAAATCTGCAAAAATAGCCAAGGGGGTGAGGGACTGCATTTCAAAAACATATTTTATATATAGGATATATAACAATAGTCTGTTATTTACATCTCTGTTACATTTCAGAACAACAAAATGGCTGAATGTCAAGAAGTTGAAGACGAATGTAAAATACCGGAAGTTATGGAATATGAAGCACTGTTCCCGTTGGAGACGCGCTATGATGAAAACATTAATGAAGAATATAGAGAAACAATCGCTATCGCAGAGGTCAGAAACACTCCTCCAATTGTGTTTCCATGGAAAACCAAAAAAGCAAAGAAAAGGGGAAATAAACGACAAGGAGGCAATAATCCAAGTGAGCAGCAACCCAAACAAGCTAAGATAGAATCAAATAGCGATGAGAAAGTAAGCGAAGCTAAGACTGTGCCTAAACAAAAGGGTGCTGAAGACAGGAAATTAATGGCTCAGAAAATGCGAGAGAAAAGACTGTTACAGAGTCAGGCAAAGAAAAAAGAACAAGAAGACGAGAAATTAAGACTTGCTGCAGCAATTGCAAATCGGAAAAAACAAATGACTTCATGATTGATTGTGAACGATTATTTGAATGTGGAAGACTGTCTGAAAGGGAATAGTTCTGTGGTATGTTCAAGAATTTCACGAATAAACAATTGAAATGCAATTGTTCTCTCATTTTTCGTAATTTGCACTTTTTATTATTTGTTTTGTTTTTCCAACAGTAAGCTGAACTATTTTGTGGTTAGTGATAAAATTTGACAATTTACTGTAAACTGTTAATTTTCATGAATTTGTGAAAATCATAACATTTTGTGGTGTGAACATTTCACCAGTGTTTTAAGAATGGGGGGAGGGGGAGGGGGGGGACAAGTGACTGTCACAAAATTGTATTCTCATAAATTTTAGCAATAATAATTAATCTACTTGTGTAAGCAAACAAATTTTTATCTTTGTCTTCCCTGCTGTTTGTATAATGTTTCTCAATTTGTTTCACTGCCAATTATGTCATCTTCATAGTCATTGTTGTAGTTTTTATATTTTCTCCCAATCTATCAGTTATATCACATGCTATATTAAGTCAGGTGACAAATTAGTATTACATAATTACTGTCAATATTTGAATGTGAATTTTGGTGTAAACAATTATATTAAAATTATTGTCAAGTTTGTGTAACTGAACATATTATAGAAGAGAAAATGTAAATATAATACAGTTTATAGATGAAGATCTGCATTTCTTTTTTAGTAAAGAAGCCCTGCTTTCATCATGTATAACTTTATTACTCCCATGATGCATCTCTCAATATAGAGTGCGCTTGCCTCGCATCCTTGGGTGCCACAGAGTGTCTCAAGCTTGCCCTGTTTTAGTTTGATCGCTACGTGACATCATCACGGGGCCGTTTTTACCACCCCCGCAGTGCTAAAAGATTGGAGAAAAGATTGGAGAAAAGATAGCAAACAACAAAATTTAAAGGTAAAAGGATGTTAAAGCAACAGATCAATACAATTACTTGACAGTACTTCCATGGATTACGTTTACATACAGGACATCCTCAGGAAACCCTTTTGTTGCTATAGTTTCCTACAGACATGTAACTTGAGGCATCCTGAGTCAGTGAAGCCGACGCACTCCAGGTGAATGTAACTTGAGGCATCCTGAGTCAGTGAAACCGACGCACTCCAGGTGAATGTAACTTGAGGCATCCTGAGTCAGTGAAACCGACGCACTCCAGGTGAATGTAACTTGAGGCATCCTGAGTCAGTGAAGCCGACGCACTCCAGGTGAATGTAACTTGAGGCATCCTGAGTCAGTGAAGCCGACACACTCCAGGTGAATGTAACTTGAGGCATCCTGAGTCAGTGAAGCTGACGCACTCCAGGTGAATCACATGGTGACATTCATAACTAGTAATGAGCAGTTGCACCATGGGATATCAGCCAGTCTCTTGTCTTATTTATCAGTTGCCAGAATAAAGAGATGAATTTGCAGAATAAGTGTGGAATGTGTTATATTTAACAGTTTATTGACTAACAAAACTTTCAAAATCTACTGGTACCAACAAATGAATAAAAATAAATAAAAAAGTATTTGAATTTATTTTTAGCTAAAGATTTTTTTTGTAAATATTTTTTTCCAGACATTAGTGTCATTGTTGTCGTTTTTATATGTGCAAATTGCAAGTGCTAACATATAGTGCATTTCGCCCCACGGAACCCTTATTTAACTTTTATTTAGATCAGTTAAATAGCAGTGAATATTGGTGGGGCAATGTCAGTGACTTTTGCATAATTTTGTCTTTATGAATGCCATAAAATCCTGAAAATTTCTCGCAGTGAAAAATATACTGATCTAACTAGATATAACTAGATATAACTAGATATATACCTAGATATAACTAGATACACCCTGGTATAAAAAAATATACTGATATAACTAGATATATACCTAGATATAACTAGATATATACCTAGATATAACTAGATACACCCTGGTATAAAAAAATATACTGATATAACTAGATACACCCTGGTATAAAAAAATATACTCTGGTGTATCATGCAAGAAACCAATCACGGGAGATGTATCATGCATAAGTCTAATCAATATTGCTTAAAAATACTTCTGTAAACCCTACATTCATTTCACATTTCTATAATTATGAACACTGACATTGCGTGAATATTTTTCATTTTTAGATTTACACTGTTCAAGGTACAAAGAGTGATCTAGATATTAGAAACTCTGGTGATTGGATAAAAAGTTGGATTGAAAGGCAACATTATTTTACAAAAACAATCTACCTCCAAATAAATGAAGGATAGTTTACTCATTACAGTTCTACCTCTCAGATTCTAATTGTCAACCACTCGTTTGTTTATCTCCATAAAAATCTGATTTCCTACATAAGTATAAATCTGGTTCCTGTGAAAATAAAATATGAAAAATACTCAAATATTTGTACAGCATTATCTACAATAATGTCTGAATCGTTTTATTTGCCGTTAATCAGTTTTTCATGTATCGTATCTCCATTGCTTTCTGGTAGATTATTATGTTGCATCTTGTTATTATTCAAATTTGCAAGAACCTGACCCAACAACTCTGGTAAATACAAATGTCAAACCTGTAATAGTGACTACCTCTATATAAAATAAAAACAGCACCAATCTTTCAGCAATATTTTTTGCAGATTCACCTTTGTTTAGAGAAAAAAATAAAAATAGCATTCTGTTTACAAAACAATTTTCCTGAAGTCAAACTTCTATGATTTTGATCAACACAAATCAACCTATTTTTGTCTGATAGTCCCAATTTTCATAAATACGTATTTAATTTGTATTTGTTCTTTTTATATTAATCATGTTCATTTTTTTAATGTGTTAGTAATTGCGAAAATGGTGATAGTTAATAAAATATACACAATAAAGAAAAAAGTAACTGGACCATAAGGGCATAATATTTTTCAGTTTAACTTACTGCTTGTACACCCAAAATATGGCAAATAATTAGAAATGTTCCATGATGCTGGTTGCCATGTCAATCAAGCCTATATTGTGACGTCCTCTATTGTTTTAATTCTGGACACTGTCACACGCTGAAATTGTCTTCTAAACCTGATTTAAATTCAATCAAAACTTTTTAGTAGACATGAAAGACGATTGTTTTTCAACTGTAAAACGGAAAATATTAAAACAAAATAAAAATGTATGAATGAGTAGAAATCAGATACACTTACCTAACACTATGGTTCCTTCAGTAAGACAGCTTGCAGCCAAACAGTAACAAATCTTCTCAGTAAAATTAATGGAAAGTCCAACAATATATTCATATTTTTTTCAAAAAAAATAACGCGTTGCTTGAAAACAGGAGAGGTCAAAAGTTGATTTTAACATAGGCTCTAATGGATAAGATGTGAGTTTCCCTCAAACGCCCTCTAGAGTTAGATTTTCTATCCCACAATTATTTGCAGAATCCAATATTTCTTTCCTATAGATTTGGAATTTTAAAGGAATGTACTGCAATCAAGACTTTGTTTTACAAAAAGAAATAATTTAAGTTGTTTTAGCTTGATCGCGAAAACTAACGTGACCGCGTAAAACAAAAAAGAAGTCTTAGTCCCGACTTTGCCAGTCTAGCATTTTGTGTGTGATACAAGTACATTGTATTATTATACAAGTATTACCATGCACAGCGCCCCCTGGCCACAGTGACTGATATTGACATAGAGGAAATGTTAATTTTCTGTTTACACTCGAGAAGTCAATATTAATTATACTTACAATTTTATCATTAGAGACCCTGGGTAGATTTTTATTATTGTTATTATTAAATGTATGTGGATTTTTACATAAATATGTTTTGTGTTTTTGTAATTTTTCATATAGGATTTCCATTTTTCAAAATATTATCTTTGTAGATTCGTTTTTTTTTTTTAAATCTACTGGTGAACCCCTCCGACAATATCCACCATGCATCATCATACAAATTGTAAAAACATATTTGTTTTGATTTTTATTCACATTGACACTTTACAATATAACACGGTTGTGATTTCAATTTTGGACTAAAACATCTTTTTATTCTGAGCAATAGATCAGCGTAAATTCAAGCATAGAATCCTGTCGTAAACGTGAGCAAAACATTTTCTAAACCGGTAAATATTTCGTCTATCCGCCTCAAGTCTATTTCAAAATGTGGATACATTTTGCTAACCGTCTAACGACCAGGATTTCCGAAAAACTGGCTTACAATTATGTTCACCGTGCACGCCACCCCAATCATGACATTGCTCTTTTCAACATTAGTCACAAAAAGCACAGTGGAATTGTGATAATCTCTTATAACATATGGCACTCCCATGTTTTGTTCACCGACAATGGTAACGTAATTCTCACTGAATCGTTGACCTTGAAAAAGCTACTTGAATTCATTTTCAAACGATATGGCAGTGCAGTTAAAAAAATAGTTGTCCGAGAGCTCATCAAGGTACTCATACCACAGTTACTTTTTCGAAGTGGTCAGTCTCAACTCAGCCCCTCCACAGGCTGTGGTCCAAGGACAAACAGTTACATTACACTTTGACCAGTATATCACCATAGAGCTAAAAATGAAGAAAGACTGATTCAGCTCGGTTGCTATGCACACGCATATAATTTACATTTATGTTTCCAATATTGTGAAGGAAATTTATATATTTTAACTTAAATTTAAGCGTGATTTTCATTGTTTTACATGTGTCATCGTAGTGTCAATGAGTTCAGCTTACAATTTGTATCACCTGAAATAATCACGTAGTGTTTTTGATGGGAGAACAATCAGGTTGCCATACCCCTCCCACATGCCAATTATAACCACAATTGATGGCCTTTGTTTTACTATTAGATTGTCGATTTTAAGAGTGTGCGCTAATTTATGATGGGCCCACCCATCGTTGAAAAATTACTTCGGTGGACGATGTATCTCGTAAATTCATACGGATCGTCGCCGGATGCGGGAAATGCAGCTCCCTGTACCATTGAACATTTAAATTTACGTTCCACATACATCATTACGGACGTTTGGATGTTAAGAAAAAAAAAAGCTTGTAGAATTGCGTGACTAAATCATCGTGTTTCCAATTTATATTTTTGCACGCTGACCGTTTCCTATTATTCCAATTATTTTTATCGCTGTTTAGTCCGGCCTACAATTTTTGCTTGCCATTTGTTCTTCTTTTCTCTATGATGAGACAATAAACTGATGACGTAAGCGACACATTGTTGACCTCTGAGGTCATTCCATTTTCAAAAGTCACAGGTAAAGTTGGTTTTGCGCCGAGGGACAGATTGCGTGGCGTGGGGGTATAAGGTTACTCATTTTGAAAATGTGTGTTTTTTCTCTGGGTCATTTGATGTGTTGGAGGCGTGAGAAGAAAGCAAAGACGTTACTTGTTAACGACAATGGTGATTGATTGTCCCTGGTTTGATGTTGCTTCCACACTTCATCAATCGAGTGGTCCAGAATCCCACCCACTTATGAATAATTCATGATATTATGGTACATTATTCAAAGTAATCACGTGATGGGTGTCAATCACTTGGGGGCCGTTGTTGTAAATTGACGGCCGCCAAAAAGCGGCAGCGTCCGTTGACGAAGAGTGACAGATAAGGTAGGTTGTCAGTCAAAGTCGCCCAAACCCCACAACTTCGAATTATTTAGGGAGTTCAACCTGCCATTCCAAGCTTGTCTAGCCTTTGGATTTGTAGTTTCAGCCGATGTTCGCACAAAAATTATAGCGAAGAAAAACTTGACAATTTAGTGCAGAGTTGAGAAAAACTGAATTTGTCTATCACGCTGTGAGGCGATATTGATCGCTGGCAAGCAGTCGGACATAACTCAAAACAGAATAGATCTTTCACCGAGTTCAGCCCTCGTTGTGTGCATTGATGACATTTAGAGGGTGTCAGACGATGTCAGATTTATAGTTCTGCTTTCCATATGGCTCGATCGTCTATCTTTTGACGGGGAGTCGTTAAAAAGGGCATTTCTTGTGTATGATCGCCGGGTGAATTGACGCTCAACAACTCTACCGTTCTTTTGTTGCCTTTGGCTTTGTTGTGTCACTATTCGGAGAGTCTGCCCAGTTTTCACCCTTTCGTCTTGTCAGTTACGCGGAAATACTGCCCATTAATGATCGATTAATCACTCTCTCGACATTTGGGTATCTCATGGGGTCGCCCAATCCAGCGATCGTGATGTTTTCTCCCCGTTTGAACGCATGGTGACTTGTAATTTTCCCGTTTTTTCTTGTTACTTTGTGTGTTTTCTGTATCCAAAATGGCGATCGTCACAAACGCTTTACTGTGTCGTTTTGCGTCTGGGTGACCGTACTCTACATAATATTACATATATTTACTCATAGTTCACTGAATTTTTAGTCGATCATAGACAGTTTTTGTTTTAATTTCCGAGTTTCACGTTTGGCGCATGTATACGGAACCAGTATATATTTTTACTAATTGGCTATACTGTCTGTCTAAGGGCTTCGTCGAACGCGTAGGCATTGAGACCATTGTTTGTTTAGCAGTAATGCTGACTTGTGTTGTGCACATAAGCTAACACAAAGTTCGATCCAGGCTTCGTTGATGATTGAACTGAGACAATAATTTTAAGAAATAATATATTTCATTATGAGTAAATAAACTACCAATGTCATTCACTTTTCAACAAAGCGTTTCCAGGGTTGAGGGGAAATAATACTGGAAACGTCTCTACAATCAAAATATTTTGTGTGAGGCATGATACTGTTACAATATGAATTTGAGTGCCAAATAATTTTTAATGGATATTATTCTTGAGTTTATATGTGAACTATATTATTATAATTAATAATTCACAATAGATTTCCTAAGTGAATGAATAATTTCTGGTAATTTAACTCAGATTTATCCGTGAAGCATAAATTAATTTTAAAGAATTTTGTAAAATATTTTGTTCGTAATCAAATAAATTTCCTCCTAGTTTTAAAGCAATATAGTGGTGTGCAAAGTCTGTGACCTCTAAAAGTGTACATGTCCTTACAATCTCAAAGTCAATGTTTCCAGTGATCATAAATCAGGGTAAATGGGGGCTGTCCCATTCACTGGGGCCCATCCCTCATTGTAGGACTCTAACAGACAGCAATTAAATGGGATAATTAATGTGAAAGATGCCACTTGTTGTAAGACCCACCCCTTTAGGACCACCCACCAAGTGACTAGATACTGGACATATTAATTAGTATGTAACATTATGAAATTAATGACTTGTGAGACAAGGGTGGCCGAAAAGGACACAGTTTAACTAACTTCAGTATCAGCTTGTACTGATTACAACCAGCAGTACCACAAGAAAATAATCCATGAGTGAATTAATTTCATAGCATTCTCTTAATAAAGAAACAATATAGGGGGAAAAAATTGATCTGTGATTCAGAAATTCTTATGGAGCATGTTACTATAACAACTTGTACATTATCTGGAAGCTTAGATTATAGAAGAAAAATATTCTTGCCTCCATGTGGGCGGATAAGGGGAAGGTGCAAATGTCTGAAATACTGTATCAATATTTGTCTAAAGGATTACTTGACTGTTAATTTTGTAGGTCAAATCATTTTTAACTCCATAGTCAAATAAAGCTAAAAATGCTTTCATGCTTGGCAGGATTTCCAGCTTCATTTTGAAGTGTTGTTTTTTGGAAGCAGCTTTTCATGACATTGTATATGAAACCTTTGTTTTGATATTTTTATCTGTGCATTAGTTTTCTAACTGCAACCAGTCAAAACTGTAGCATAGTATGTTGTATGGTCGTACATGTAGCTAGAAAACAAAGAAAGATATAACAAATGTCTTCTAGCCACAGCATTATCTCACGCAATTCACAGGTTATTCGCATGACTGAAAGTATGTAATAGTAAAAAAATAACGACAAAAGTGAAATTAACCATAAGGTATAGCTTTAGACAAACATTGGTATCACAGTATTCATCGTTCTTTCAGATGAGGTATAGGTTGTTATAGTTTCATGCTTAATAACTTTTAGAAAATTTCTGAATCACAGATTAATTTTGAATGTTTTTCTCCCGTTGCTACCTTAAAATTCCTAGACGAACAAAGACAATTAAAAAGTAACTGTTAAAAATCTTGCAAAATAAGATTATAACAGATACATTTAAGATAAATAATAATTAAATTAAAAACTTTTGATTGTAATCTAATTTCATAGGTTATAAATTTACCCTGAATTAAAAACAAAACCGTAAAATGATAAGAATTATTAAAATTCTGTAATCAATTATGTGAATGTGTAACAAATATCCAACACTGGTATGAAATAAATATACTAATATAATGTTATGGTATTATATTTCACTCTTATTTAATTTTACTGTTTTAATCATTATGGATTTAATAGTGGATTTATGATATTTACCAATAAAGCAAAGGGTTCAATTATAACATATTTATGTAGACTTAATTTAGTGTGAATATCAATTTTAAAAATTGTAAATAAATACATACTTTATTTAACCTTTTCACCACCAGTTCCTTCTTTTCATCACAAATTTACAAAATAGTCCTGTTTATAGTCTGCACTTTCCCTCAAAAGATTGGGACGAAAATAGCCAAACGTTTTGAATAAAAACTAAAATTTGACACAAATTTTGTATGTTAGCTCCAAAATTAGGGTTCATTTCCAGAAAATATTGAAAAATACAAACAAAAAAGTGCAGAATAATTGTGTTGGTGAAAAGATTAATAGTAGTAGTTTGAGAGAGTGAAAAGTAGTCTTACATCAATATACATAGACCTTTTATACAGTAGTAGTTTGAGAGAGTGAAAAGTAGTCTTACATCAATATACATAGACCTTTTATACAGTAGTAGTTTGAGAGAGTGAAAAGTAGTCTTACATCAATATACATAGGCCTTTTATACAGTAGTAGTTTGAGAGAGTGAAAAGTAGTCTTACATCAATATACATAGGCCTTTTATACAGTAGTAGTTTGAGAGAGTGAAAAGTAGTCTTACATCAATATACATAGGCCTTTTATACAGTAGTAGTTTGAGAGAGTGAAAAGTAGTCTTACATCAATATACATAGGCCTTTTATACAGTAGTAGTTTGAGAGAGTGAAAAGTAGTCTTACATCAATATACATAGGCCTTTTATACAGTAGTAGTTTGAGAGAGTGAAAAGTAGTCTTACATCAATATACATAGGCCTTTTATACAGTAGTAGTTTGAGAGAGTGAAAAGTAGTCTTACATCAATATACATAAGCCTTTTATACAGTAGTAGTTTGAGAGAGTGAAAAGTAGTCTTACATCAATATACATAGGCCTTTTATACAGTAGTAGTTTGAGAGAGTGAAAAGTAGTCTTACATCAATATACATAGGCCTTTTATACAGTAGTAGTTTGAGAGAGTGAAAAGTAGTCTTACATCAATATACATAGGCCTTTTATACAGTAGTAGTTTGAGAGAGTGAAAAGTAGTCTTACATCAATATACATATGCACTTAAAAATTATAGTTATATTTCAATGCAACTTATGAATTAATCATTAATTTTTAACTTCAGATTTCTGGATAGGCCAGTTTGGTGTGAATAGATTACAAGCGTCATCATGCATCATACACCGGTACCTATATCTATTATACAGGCACATACTGGGTTAGCTCCTCCCTCGTACCAGGATGCACATATACAACAAGTACAAGTATCCACTGCACAAGCTATCAGCCAGGCTGCCACACAATCCATTCAAGTACGGCAAGTTACAACACCTACACAGTCGGTAACTCCACAACCGTCATTGTCACAACCAACACAAACTTTGGAACATGTTGTACAATCAGCTGCTATCGTGGACACGCATACCATATTAGAAAATGACAAACGAGCCGTATACAGGTATGGCGAAAATTACTTTATTTAATTTTATTTTTTATTTAAGACAAGCAGATACTGAAAAGGCAAATTAGGTGTCGGGCTTAGAAGTTCAAGGTTATTTATGATGATGAAATACTATAACCTCGGTTTAACACTAAATTACGGTATTTGGACGTCTTAGTGTGTGCAGTGTTAGTACAGTCTTTTCCACAGACAGCATGGCAGTACCACCACAATGTTTTGTTCTTACACTACCAGTTATTATCCCGATAGTCACAGTAGTTTATTCCCCACTGTGCCATTGCTCTCACTTTTTAAATCAATTTGATAAATTGCTGAAAACTCTGAATTTTTAAACGATAAATTCAGTGTTTTAGTCATCATAACTTTTGTTTGATAATTATGCAAATAACATGCAAATTTATAAGTACCATTTTTCCAGGCTACAGTGGCTTAAGTTTCTAGAACCACTGCAGACCAAATAAACGCACATTCCTGGCAATAGGGTTTCTTGTCAGCCACGACCTTTAAATTCACTGCTAGCCAATGTTCTAGATTTGATCACTATTTAATAATTCTTCTGTTTTTTCAGTGTTCCAAACTGATTTTTAACATCTTTAAAAAATGGAACAGATTAAAATTATTAAATTTATTTTGAGTATACAATAAATTTGTAGCAATATTTCAATGAATAATTTTAAGCTGAGCGTAATTAGATATATTCCTAATATGGATGCCATGTGATATTACCACATAGCTGAGAGAATGTCATTGTGTGGGACTCTTCGTCACCTTCTTTCATATTGTACTACTACTTGTCATATCTTGTTTATGGAATTCACTCAAGAATGATGGGTTTAACGAGATAAACCGCTGTGAATTTTTTTGTCAATCCAAAGTATGCTCCCATGTTGTGATGAATGTAGGACACTACTACTCAGAAATTTAATCCACTGTGGTGTCATAATTGAACATAATAATTTGCATAACATTTTATTTGCATTATTATTACAGAAATTGTGATAAATAACATACTAAATTATGTAATGAACATAATTATTTAGTTACGTAACTTTCAATGCAAAGTTTTCAGTTTTCAGCAAAGTATCAATTCTACACTGTTAAACCACTCTGGATGTCAGCAAAATCTAACCAGTGTGGTGATAGAACAAACTGTGGCAATACCGCCATGCTGTTCGTACCCTTGAACAACACTGATAGAATAACACAGCAGTTTTTATTTTACTTATTTGCATTTTCATCTGTAATTATGTTGACGATGATTTCTACATGATTAAAGTTGACTGAAACCTCGTAATTATTTTATCAATTAATCATAAAATCCCTGTTTCTAACAGAAAATTGTAAACCATATAAAAATCTTCTCTCAATTGAAAGAAATGTTGAGTAGGTTTAGAGAGATACACTTTCCATCCAGAGATGCCATCAAGGAGTCCCTGATAGTGATTTGTGTCACTGCCTTCCAGTATCGGACATAATTATATAATAAACATACTATTCTGATTTTACTATCAACATCAAATAAAACATTATCTTTAAACATGAAACAAACACTCCTCAGTTTGGTGATGATTGAGAAAAAAAGTTATTATTCTTCATAATTGTTTGTTTGTTGTAGGCATCCTTTGTTTCCTCTTATGGCTCTTTTATTTGAGAAATGTGAACAAGCGACACAAAGTACAGATCCACCGACATCAGCAAGCTTTGACGTGGATATAGAGACGTTTGTACGACACCAGGAACAGGAAGGCAAACCGTTTTTCAGTGATGACAGTGAAGTCGACAACTTGGTAAGAAAATGTCATGAAATAGGTTTCCTAATTTTTGGTCTTCTACGATGGGAACATGCATCAATGATTTGAACCCTTGTGGCAAGTATGTGCACCATTGATGGCAAGAAGTACGCCACTCAATGGTGCACATGTCAATATTTGAACCCTTGTGGCAAGTATGTGCACCATTGATGGCAAGAAGTACGCCACTCAATGGTGCACATGTCAATATTTGAACCCTTGTGGCAAGTATGTGCACCATTGATGACAAGAAGTACGCCACTCAATGGTGCACATGTCAATATTTGAACCCTTGTGGCAAGTATGTGCACCATTGATGGCAAGAAGTACGCCACTCAATGGTGCACATGTCAATATTTGAACCCTTGTGGCAAGTATGTGCACCATTGATGGCAAGAAGTACGCCACTCAATGGTGCACATGTCAATATTTGAACCCTTGTGGCAAGTATGTGCACCATTGATGACAAGAAGTACGCCACTCAATGGTGCACATGTCAATATTTGAACCCTTGTGGCAAGTATGTGCACCATTGATGGCAAGAAGTACGCCACTCAATGGTGCACATGTCAATATTTGAACCCTTGTGGCAAGTATGTGCACCATTGATGGCAAGAAGTACGCCACTCAATGGTGCACATGTCAATATTTGAACCCTTGTGGCAAGTATGTGCACCATTGATGGCAAGAAGTACGCCACTCAATGGTGCACATGTCAATATTTGAACCCTTGTGGCAAGTATGTGCACCATTGATGACAAGAAGTACGCCACTCAATGGTGCACATGTCAATATTTGAACCCTTGTGGCAAGTATG